>NC_086356.1:13701826-14014743 GCF_036324505.1 Eleginops maclovinus | reverse complement strand
TCTCAACACACACAGACACACATGAGAAGTCTATGTGCTCTCATAAATCAGTTCTTCGCGGTGTTGAATAAGCTTACACATACAACTCACACACACTGAAGCCATGCATTCTGACAAGATAAGTTAGAGTATATCAGAAGAGAGAAGGAAGTAGGAGCTTGTTTTGTGCTTGAAATTCTGGGAGTGACGGCTGCTTTCAGTACTTTGTTCACACACACACACACACACACACACACACACACACACACACACACACACACACACACACACACACACACACACACACACACACACACACACACACACACACACAAACAAACAGCTGTCCATAAGCCATGGAGTAACCTTTCATAAGGAGGAACCACTCAGCTTTCCTGAGGACATGCTGTAAGGGGAACCTCTGTCCTAGAAGATATCGGGGCATTGGCTCCAGTCCTGTCTGTCTTTGGCTTCCCAGTAGCCGCCCCTGTAGATGTAGGTGCTTTCCCCCGAATCATCCGTCCTCTTCTCAAACCACAGTGGCTGATAACCCTCGATGTCTTGCCCTAATGACACAGAAACACCATAAACAGTCACTGATAGAATGTGTACTATTTTTCAGAAGATCACAATGTCTTTTCTTTGTCTGTTACTCTTTTTCAGTTGACTGTGCTCTTGAGTCAAAGGAAAGCTGAATACAAATGAATGGAGCCTACTTTGCAGAAAGCTTTACAACTAAATTATATGCACAACCTTTTAATTATCTATCATTTATTGAGCAAAACATGTCTTCTTCCACAGAGTTCTGGTCCAGATGGCAGCATTACTAGCTTAACATAAAAAACATTTCACATGTTAGAACACATGCTATACATAGAGGTAATAGGAAACAAGTAAAAAAAGAGAGGCATATACAGGCCCTGCCAGCAATATCCACACTGAGTTAATGATTATGTCGAACAGCAACATGTCCCTTCAGGGCAGATTGTAGAAGGTATTTCAGAAAAGCACTTTTTCTAATGTGACAAGACTTTGCAGCCTTGAAAATCTCTGTGCACCCCCAGAGGACAGCCATTGAATCTGTAATCTGACTGTCTATTACTACCTAATCTGCAGTTTAGAAACTTTTAACTGCATACCGTAGATCAATGCCAAAAACTACAGTTCAAGGTAACAGTAAAATTACGTTTGAACATTGGTAACATCTACTCTTCTGGGATGGACATTAAGTTTTGGCCTTTGCCCACAGCCAAAAACACCCACAACATTTATAATGTGGTTAAACCCACATCTTTATGCAAATAATAGTTTGATGTTAGAGGTAAAAGAAAGAATCTTATGAACTTCAGACAATGTAATTATTACTTTGAAAAAGTTACATTTAACAGTTAACACATCTTTAAATCAAATCAAATCTTTATATTTTATCTTTAATGGAAATATTACTTTTATTTATTTAGTTAATATATCTTATATTATCTTTTATTACACATTGTAAGTTTAATTACATTTTATTCTATTTTATTCATTCTTAAATTTAACAGCTGTCACGAAAACCAACTCCATTATGAGTTTTTATTCCTGTGTTAAGCTCAAACTGCATAGCATGGTCAGGCTGAAACATGTGTGTGAAGTAGCAGCAAGATGTTGTGTGGTTTCCTTGTTCTCACCTTCCTCCAGAGCCTGATTGGCTTGCGCCTCCCTCTTTTTCCTCTCCAGCCTCTGACACTCCTCCAGACGCTGCTTCTGGATGTTTGCTTCATCCCAGACTCCCGCCTCCATCAGCCGCTGGTCCGGCCTCAGACGACTGTCGGTGGGCGCTATTCCATCTTCTTGCTCATTAAGAGTAAGAGCCAGGGAGGAGAAATAGTGCATGTTCTCTGCATTATCTCTGGAAAGGGAAAGAGAGAATTTAGAGAAGACAAAAGGGAGTAGGTTCAAGTAAAATAAAAAAACTTACGGGAGAGGGTATTTTTTCCACAGCATTTTGGGCTGAAGAGTCTGGTAAACTGTCTTCTGTTTGCCTTCAGAGCCTCCACATCCTTGGCTGCTGTCCACTATTTTGGCGCTCTCCATCTTGTCGTCCCATGTTCCTGACAGGATGTAATGGGCTGTGCCCCCTCTGTCCTCCACCACTCCTGTCACCTGCAGGCACCACAGAAAAACACACAGAGGAAGAGATTAATTACACGTGTGCTCCGACTGACTGTTATACTGCTGACATATTTACAGATGGGTACTACTTCATTTATGCTGAGGTAGGATTTTTTTCCCAGTTAATATTTCCAATTCCGACCTATAAGCATTCCAGCTGCAGTATGCCTAAAGTAAACAGAAACCCTCTGCTGACAGTGACAAGCTGATGTTTCTTTGGCAGGTGTACACACAATTGAACTCTCAGCAGTGGAGCCTTACGCCTTATGAACACATTCCTGACTACTGCTTACACTGAAGCACATTTTTCGTTCAATATAAATCCAGAACAGGGTGTAGTAGGTGTAATTTAAAATATGTGCTTTCATTGCGACGTCTGAACCCTGCTACTTCATGAAATCTTGGTAGACTGATTTTGCCCGAGTTTACAAATAGGAACTCTTTCGGTGGCGTTTCATTGTTCTTTTTTTGTTCTAGCTGTCTGTTCCCCATCTGAAATGACCCCCGACAGAATATAAGGTACAACCGACTTACTTTGCGTGGGACATCTCTGGAGAAATAGCTGTAGGGGGAGAATTTGAGACGGCAGGTGTCCTTGGTGGTGTTGTTTACAACGTCAATGTCCCCAGACTTCCAACGGCAACAGACAGGAAAACAACAAGAAAAAACATAGACCTTTACTTCTGTCCACTCTGAATATTATCTCCCTCATTTTTGACTTTCCTTGGAGTGAACTGTTTTAGAATGTTTCTGGTTCTACATTATTAGGTGAAGTTATTACTCTGTTATTTAAAAACAAGCACACACTCACACATGACATGTTATTCTTTTGATAATTAAAGTAAAGAGGGGCAAACCTGATCAATCCAAAGTTTCCCAACAATAATGTTGTGAACCGTTGAGGTCACTTTGCTCCACACGTAATGATTCCCGCTTGAGTGGAAATGCAGGTGAATGTTTCCTATAGTGAAGGGAAGGCAGAAACACAAACTTAATAAAACAGCTGAAAAACAACTTATTGTTATTGTAAAAAAATATGCTTTCATCCACCTGTCCAGTATTGTTTTTTATTCATATTTTTTTCACTTGATTTATCATCATTTTTTGTTATCATCATAGAGTGTTCTTGAGTCTTTTGAAAATTAAAATGGTGAATTCATGTGTATATTAATGTGTATCTACAGGTTTGTAGTGTATATATTGTCATGAATTCCATTGTTTCTTACCTAATGGCACGACAGAGATATATTTCCCGCGGAACTTGCTATCAATAGTGATATGCTGCCACAGGGTCCATCCCCGCTGTGATGTCACATGGTGGGCAGCAGCTGGTGGGTGATGACTAACCTGAGGGCGAAAGGTTTTAGATGGAGGCAATGTAGACGTCATACTGTTTTTATGTATTTGTCATTTAATATTTGCTCAATTTTATTTTAATATACCTGTAAAATCATGTGTCTCTGTTGGTCTTACCTGCTCAGAGATGGAGCGATAACCATACTCATCCAACCGGTCCAGCTCGTAGGTCTCCCCCAGCAGAGGGTTGAAGGGCTTGGCTGTGCGATGGACTGTGGTGGAGTACGAGGAGATGGAGAAGGCAGCCACCAGGCACATCTGCTCCAGAGATGAGTCGCAGCGAGCCGCCCGGTCCAGGAGCTCGCTGTACTCCAGATCCTCCGTCAGACGCTGCAGCATCGACAGCGGCTCGTTGAAGTTTACCTTCAATCACAGGAAAGGTTTCTTGTAAGTCACTTAAGCTCAAAAGTTATATGTCATCGAATTTGTACTGTGTGTTTTTTTATTTACAGGCATGGGTATCTTAGACAGGTCTTTGCCAATACAGTTCTTCATGATGCTCCACAGGTTAAGGGAGTAATTTGGTTTGTCAGGAATACGGCTGCGTCTTGTTCTTCGTAGCTGGATGTGGTTTGTGCCTGAGGTGTCCTGAAAAAGAACAAACACATTTTTATTTTAGTATTTGAGCAATATGTGTGTGTATAGCAAGAAGACAGCATGCTAAGGACTTACATTCTCATTCTGAGTCCAGTCATTGGACATTCCTCCACTCATCATACTCTGATTACTCCCTGAGCGCCTGAGAGAGAGCATCACCGTTAAAATACAGTTAAAAGTGATGCCTGATGGGAAACACAATTAGGAGGTTTTTTTTGCAATTAGAGATGATTTCTCACTTATGCCGTATGCTGCCAGTAGTCACAGTTATGAATGCACGGGAGTCCTCCATGGCATCGAAGAACTCTGCGTCGTCATTCTCATCACTCGCGTCCCCCTCCTGAGAACGCTCCACTCCTACGGCATCAACAGGAGGGCTTATTAAAATGATCCAAAAATCATACATTTTAGTGCTGCTTCACCATTTAAGGGGATGGCCAAAGAAACAGATAACTTCAAATGATAATTTTCAAACACACAGTAGATAAAAGTTAAGTTAAAACAAATTACAGTACGAAACACAAAACACGAGATGGACCAAACTAGATTGAACTAAAACATACAACAGGGATGGAGAACGATGTTTCTTTAAAAGCCTCTTTTATTCACTGACAGTCAAGAATCAGCCAATCTGATAGAAAATAATAATGCAGGGATTTTCTTTAGTCAGGTGCTTCTCTACATCCGGTGTAGATAAAAATACAATCAGTCTGTCTGAGCCACATTTCTGGAATACACATGCATCTCTTCCACTGGCCAGAAGAGGGCCATATTCTCCTTCAGTGAGACTAACCAGAACTGTGCATACCAATCTAAAGAGAGTAGATGAGTGTGTCTCACCTGTGTATGAGGTGGGATTCTCCCTCCAGGCTCTCTCCAGGCTGTTGTGCTGTTTGGCTAACTGTTCGATGGTCTCCTCCAGGTGGTGACGCTGCTCTCTCTCATACTGCAGTGTCTTTTGCCATCTCCGGCTTTGGGATTCAGCTACGTCCAGAAAGTCACGACAAGCCTGAGGTGTGAACACACATGAAAAGAAGCCTTTAAGCGGTGCTCGCTCATTAAAAGAGACATCTGACAAGCCTCCTGTTAACGCCGGCACACACACACTCACATTGATCATAGCATTGGAGGTGATGCGGAAAAGCGTGGCTCGCTCATTAACGGCTTTCACTTTGTCCGAGCTTTCAGAGGATCCACGTAGATCTTCGAGCTCGCTGAGTGAGCGCTGGAGGGCGGCGCCGTGCTTTCCTATCAGCTCATTACAGGTGCTCAGGTCGTCTAGCTTGCTGGCCAGAGTCTTGAGCACCCCTTGGGTTAGGGCTCGATACTCCTGAGGTACAGGACCTTCATCTCCTGAGTCATCTTCTCACACACACAGAAAAGGAAAATCATTGCAATAATTATATCATTTAAAGATGATGGGGTTCATTTACAGGTTATTATGTCTGAAAAAAAGTGCGTCTAATCATCAGACATTTGGAAAAGCGATTCTATTAATAAAAAATCTAGATTGAAAAGCGTTTGAGAAAGAGGATGGAGGTAAGTAATTAAACTTCACACCCTGATCCCCAAAACCCCTTCCTCTACAAGATCAGGAAGCTGTGAATGAAAACCGTTGCCCTGGAAACGTAGGCTTCTGCTATCAGGAGGCTGAGCTATTTTTAGAATAAAAGGGAGAAAAAGGATGACGCACTACCCCGTTTCCTCCTCCTCCTTTTGCTCCTCTCCTTCCCTCTCTTCCCCTTGTTGTCATGAGCTGAGCCATCAGTCTTGTGGATTTTAGACTGGACTCATTATCTAGCATCATAAAGGAACATCCTTTACTAATTGAACCCTACAGTTGTCACATCTACCTTTTCGATTGGCTTGCTTTTAGCTTAAAATCAGTCCTTTTTTTTATTGAAGCTATTTCGAACAAGCAATTAAATTAGTTGAGTACACATACATACTTCTTGTTATTCATCCTGACATATTTGTTATTAAGCCTTAGGGTTTTCACTATACTTTAAAATAAATGTCAAGGCTTTGTTTAGTGCTTGTTCACACAATATATTTGTAGTAATGGACCTGCCAAAGTGTGTGTTGGTTTAAGAGGGAAATAGAGTCAACTCTCAATGAAAAAATATATTGGTTTAAAGGAGATCCTATATTCTAAACACCTGAAAAGCTTTTCTTTTACAACGCTGGGAAAAATGGACTGTATACAAAGACAAAGACAGGCTGTAAATTCTGGAGTAGTGTAGTCCCCGGTTCAGTTTTCTTTCCATGTATGTGTGTTGTTCTTGAAAACAACAATAAATAAAGAGTTAAAAAAGAAAGTAAAAAGCTTTTCTTTTAGTAGAGTTAAATAACGGCTGAATAACTGACATAGATGCTGACATAAATACCCCATCTATTAAATGCAAATTACTGCCTCCAACACATATGCAGAAATTTACATTTTCTGGGTCAAAACATTTCTTCTCTGCTGAAAGATTGTGTACCTTAAATAAAACTACCGACCATGATAAGGAATCTAGGCCAGAGAGTAAAACGCAGGAAGACAAAGGAACACTACTCTATGAGAGGGGAAAATAAATAAAAACAATCAGGGAAAACTGGAATGACTATCTCTCAGGAGGAGGAGATTAAAAATGAAAGGGTAAAAGAAATCCTGCACGCATCTGTTAATGGTTTCATGACCTATATACAGCCGAGAGAAAAAAGGGTCTCACTTGTGTTCGAGGTGTCAAAGCATTTGAATAAGCTCTACCCATAAAATACATCGTTGGGAGTAATAACATACATGAAGGGCAGGGGCTGGTGTAAATGCTTTTTTTTTTCAAATGCAGGACACTGGAGAGTGTAAGACATATTGGTGACTCACCGTTGAATCATGAAAACACACCCACAGGTGAGAGAGGGAGATATGGACACAGCGTGGGAAGTGAGAATCACATTTAAAGATCAGGGGATGCACTGGAAGCTTCTGCAATATAGATAAAGCAAGCGGAGTCTGACTGTAATGTGCTGAGAGCTCTCTGCGACACAACATGAGCTTCACTGTTCCTCCGTGTAAGCACTCAAACTTTCACTTTGGATTTATTGGACTGAGAGGTTTACATTTCAAATCACAGCATAGGCCTATAGTGCTGCTAAGACAGCTGCTACAAGACAGGTGATGGATAACTTCCGCAAAGATCCACTCAATTACTGCGTTTGTAATCCACTTCCCGCCACTTAATTTACCCTCCTATTACTGCAACTGAGCCAATAACCCAAGGCTCATGATATTATAACCTGTAATCACATCCCACACACTAAAACACATGAGGACTTGATTATGCGCTTACACATGGATAATAATACAAATAACAATACACCCCTCTTGGGAAAATGTAAGGCATTTGGAAAGTGTTGAGGGAAAATAAACAAGGTCCCCAATGGAATATCCAAATAAATGTATCTAATGAAGGATTCAAAGCGGGTGCAATTATTGAGGTAGAATCAATGAAAAATCCAAGTTACAAATAATAACTACATATAACACTCTGAGGAAAAAGACCTCACAGCTGTTCACCAGAGAGTTCGCTAAGTAAACTATGTAAGGCGGCTGGTGTTGTTACCCTGAGGTGCCTAGGGGGTGACAACAGCAGCAGCAATATTTAAATACCGGTAATTTAAAACACAATCAACATAGCACTCACTAAAAGTGGCCACAACAGACAGTATCACAAGAAAAAAACATTAGATAAGTAGGATAATAACAAATCTACGATGAAAATAAATGAAAACAATTCAAAATAAAACCTGAAACAGTAAAATCTTCTAAAATGTGGTTTAGTATTTTGACTGTGATAACTCAGTGTGGCAAAGCCCTTTGTTATACAATGGTAGATGCAGAGATAGAGCGTAAACACCTCACATGTGACATCATGGTCTCCATATGTTAATGGTCCAGATTAACAGAAAACATCGATTTACTGTAAACCTTTTACTCAGCGGTTCATGGTGCTTAACGGTGCACACATCTGAGTAAACGACACTTCAAAGTGCTGCATTTACAGCCATAATCCCGAGAATGAGGATACAATACTGTTCTGTTATTGCAATGATATGTGGTCCCACAGCCATTTTGTTAACTTTAAATCAAATTCTGTCCTGTAAGAAAAGCCATATTTACACACACTCCATTGCATCGGCTACATTAACAAACCCAAACATGCACGCAAGCACGCGAGCACACCCCTTCTATTTTTAATCTGTTCTGCTTTCGGTGAAATAATTAAAGGTTACTTACAAGGTGACACTCATAGATGAGGCTACACTCGTGAGTCTCTCTATTGTCCACAGAGTGTATGGTGGAAAAATATTTTCAATGAAAATCCTCACACCCTCTCTCTTTTTCTTTTTTTTACCCCTCCTGCTACCAGAGCGGGAGGAGTCTGAAGGAAGGTCATTTCATTCAGCTCTCACTGTCGTCATACTGAAGGAGACAGGGAGGGAGAGAGGAGACGGAATGGGAGGGAGAGGAAGCTGCTGCATGTGTGTTTAAGTGCATATTTGTGCAGAAGAGGGAGAGATAGAGGGGGAGAAAAATCCAAGGTGCATCTTTTCAGGGGTTTTAATAGACAAATAAGGCTAGATAGCAAAACGTCTCCCACACTCATAGAATACAATACATAGTGTGAAAGGGGTAAGGAATAGGTCATTTAAATAAGAGGATTAAATGCAGGTGTTGCATTAATGTTGTACTATATATCCATCCAATCATTTGGTACAGCATTGCCCTCTTGTGGTTTGTTGTTAACATGACAGGCTGCAAACTAATCAAATGTGAATTTTGGTAACAGCGTCTTGATGTATGGGCCTGCATTCAAGTTACAGCTAAAATTAGTTTGACCTACCTTGGACTCTCTCAGGTAAACCATGTTGTTTTTCAGAAGGAACTGCAGGTCTGCTGCATTTTTTATAGTTTTGAAATCAAGCCGCATACTTTCCTGTTTTCAGTCAAATAGTTATTCAATTATATGCTGCGGTTTAACTTATTCTTGCATTTTAAAACCAGTCTTATTCTGTTTTAGCTTTTTTTTGTTTCCGTTTCTTTTGGTTTTTTATGACTGTTCTAATCTGAAGTTAAAGTCCTATAATGTATTTTGCACATTGTGTCAGTGCTTTAAATGTTATATGCTTGTCGTTAAAGCCCTTTGAAACACATTCAGTTAATCTAAAACCTTTAAACAGAGATAGGGTTGTTTGCCTACATGAAAAGACCGCCAATTTTAAGAAGTAGCATGATTTCTCTGCACCAGGACATTAATATATGTGAACATGAGTCATCACACATTTTAAACCTAGAACCTAGTTACCACTGACATTTAACAAAGTCACACACCATAAAAATATCCATCTCACCTGAGTGATGCATCAGCAGAGAGGAACTAGCCTTAGCTTGCTGCAGGGCGGTGACCCAGCGCTGACACTCCCCCTCAGAGGTCGCCTTCAGGTGGTAGCTTCGCCCTCTGCTAGTTAACACCAAGTGGCAGGTGTCTCCCACCTCTATGTGTGTTGTTGCCAACGGAATGGTTCCCCGGCAGGTGTGTGCCATTTCTGCCTGAGTCCTGAGGGGAAACAAACAAAACAATAGAAGGACATGTGAGCGAATGATGCAGCTCCTTTTTCAAGTTAACTGTTGAAATAAGACACCCAAATCAATACAGAATTGTATTTATACCATTATATGAATATAGTTACATGCCGATTCAGAAGTTTTACTTTTGACATTTCCCCCCCTTAATATTCATATCAATAAAGGGTGGACTAAAATCCAATAACCAGAGATGTGTCTTATATTTCCAGTGCAGTGCTTCATTGCTGCATTGATTTTCAAACACAACAGGAAGCTATTGAGATGAAAATAGAATATCCAATAAAGAAACTGCTCAAATCGAAATACAGGATAGCAAGAACACTATATGTTACTAAGGATAGCTGATAACTGATCCAATATTGACAACTGATAAATCTTCAATATCCATCTTATGACTATGACTCAGGCGATTTCTGGAGAAAAACGGCATCATTCAGGGCACACCTATTTGGCTATATAAGTGACATACATGAAATGTTAAAAAGTTGTATTTCCCATGTTCCCCTCTTTAAATTACACATTTTTAACATTTATCAAATCAATAAAAGCTTTTTAAAGTGACAGGCAGCGGTGATACGTAACTTAGATAATGAACTCAAGTACAGTACTTAGCCTAAGTACAATGTTGAGGTACTTGGATTAATGATATAACAAATATTTTCAACCCTTAAAGAATTGAGTTACACCTGGAGTAAATTCACAAACTATCAGCAGTAAATAAATTAATAAAAATGAGTTCTACCTTTAGTAGGTATGATAAACATATTAATGAACCGGTAATTATTATCAAAACATATAATATGTATTATTCTGAAATGAATCAATCTGCATAATGAGTACTTGGTGTTTTACTACTTTAAGTATATTTTGATGCTCATAAGCTTGTACTTTTACTTGAGTAACATTTTGAATGCATAACTTTTACTTGTAACAGAGTATTCCTACACTCTGATATGTCAACATTTTTTTATTTAAGAACAAGATCTGAGTACTTCTCCGATCTCTTGGGACAAGGTCTAGCACCAACGGTTAGTTACCGTTACCTGTAATAGGACAGCAGGCCGTTGCTAAGGACGAACCACCGCCGCTGGTAACCCTTCAGGTAGTTGGTCCATTTAAAGAGCCAGCCTTTGTAGGTCCCGCTGTCCAGACACGTCAGGTGAAGCCCCGGGAAAGTCGGGGAAGGCAAACTCTTCACCAGCTCGTTCATTTGCTCCTCTTCTTCGGCAGCGGGATGGACGGAGAGTCGGTGGAGTCAACAGCTGTACTGTTAGCTAGCTGCACTGCACCTCAGCTAAAGCTACTGTTAGCTTGCAGCTGTTGGCTGCTTACCCTGAGATAGTTTACAAAGAACTACGTAGATGCGCTAAACGTGTCAGCTAAATACACAACGAGCACATTATTACATAAAATAAATGAACTGCATTACGTGTAATAATAAAGCCTGTGGATGAGAGTGAGAGAGAAAGGGGAGATCATGATGACGTCCCTATCATCACAGGACTGTAGCATATGGGTGCAGGTTTGTGTGTGTGTGTGTGTGTGTGTGTGTGTGTGTGTGTGTGTGTGTGTGTGTGTGTGTGTGTGTGTGTGTGTGTGTGTGTGTGTGTGTGTGTGTGTGTGTGTGTCACACATGACACTCACTGCAGTTTTCTACATCATTGCAGGATTCTGGAAAAAGTACTGCATTGAAAATAGGCTTTTCTTTTAATTTTAACAATGAGGCCATGACCAAAATAATAATAATTAAAGAAAATACATTTATACAAATTATTTGATGAATAGTTTCTTTACATTTGAGAAAAAAACGTTCTGATATAAAATAAATATGTGATTTGATTAAGAAACGTCCATGAAATGTAGGCTATTTAGCAGTTTAAAAAAAAACCTCATAGGTTGTAGAGGAGATGTTCTCAGATTTAGGACATCATCATTTATGTAAATCAAGTTTTACTGTGAGGTTAAAGCCACCAGAGGGCCTCTCCATAGACAGGAGATGACCACATTAAAAAATACATTTTTAGTTTTAAATGTTAAGTCCGTTAGATGAGTTGAATTGAGACATCTTGGATGTTTCAAGAATGCCCCAACAACCTACTCACAAATCAGTAATATCTGTATTCATTTAATGTCCGACCTACCTCTTCAAAGTGGGTTAGGGTAGGGGTAATATATGTGAAAACACACAACTATCACTGTCTTAATTTCATATCCCAAAAAATAGACTCAAAATGAAACAAGGACTCGTGTGACAAACTTTGTATTCACCCAGTTTAGATTCTGGCAAAACGGCCTGTAATTAAGAGGATGGATTAATGATTACTAAAGTGGTTTGTTGTGAACTGGCCACCAAAGTCAATGAATAAACGAGAAAAAGACAAATGAATGCTTTACTTGGTTGCATTTCTTGAAACCTTTATTCAACACATCAAAATGGTAAAATATTGGACTCTTGTACAGACAATAATTTAAATAAATACCAAGATTAATTATCATTGACAAACGCAACAAGCAGTATTGTCAGAGAGGCCTAAAGCTTCTACACTTCGTATTTTTCTATCTATTACAGGGGTAGTTAAGCTTAAATAAATGCATTAATAGTAAATAGGCAAACAGCTAGCAGTTGAATATTATTTTCATTTGGCATCATCACAGTCGTCAGTGAAAACTTTTCATTGTACAATCATTTATGCAAAGTGCTTTGTGACAATATGCCTCACAAAAATGTGTTTTTTTCCTTAGATTTTAATACCTACAGAGTTTCTCTCATGTAGAAAGCAGTTTTAAAAGACCTCAAAGCATCCCCTTATCATCAGAAATAACCTCTATGGCACTACACGAGGATGCTTGATATGGTCTTGTAACTTTACATTGCACTGTTTAAATGTTTTTAAATACCATGTTTTAAATAATACAAAACCAGTTTACACAGCACAGTGCCAATTAAAGTTTAAAACTCACCAAACTGGTGTAGCAAGTAGAGTAGAGCTCACCTACAAAATTAAATAATTAACTGAAGAATAATTTCCAACCTCTGTATACTCAGGGGTTCGCTGGGTACATTAGTAAGGCAGTCAGCACAGCCGATAACATTTAAAAAATCGTCATGGTGAAAAACGTTGCTACAAGAGTGAGTTTCAGTCCGTTGAAGGTTTATTGTCGTCATCACAGTGTAAAATGTTTCCAGCAACCTTCCCAATTATGAAGTCTGCTTTCAATCATATGCAAAACGTCAGGGTCAATTTTTTTCTAAAGCAAGCCATCTTGTTCAAAAACGGAGGGCAGGAGGGAGAAGTCGAAGGGCAAAAACTTGACACCGGTCCCATGGTAGAATTTATTCTGAAACTCCACCCTGAAATCAAATGGCCAAGTTAGCAATGAGGACACATTAATAACTGATTTAAATGCAAACAGGAACATGTATAAAGCTGAGCTTAGTCACACCAAACATTTTATTTAAACAAATTAATTAAACAATAATAATAATAATGCCACTATACCGTATTTTACCGACCCATTATTTAAGCTCTCACTAGAAAAGTTAAACAAATTGCATCATTTAACTGACTAACTGCCTTAAAGAGAAATGTATCATTTGAGCTATACCCTTATTTTATAATTATAGTCAATGATACATAACTCAATGTTCTTTAACGATTTAAAGATGTAATGCAGAAATGAATGCTCTATGTTCACAGCCTTATTTTGTCAATTGAAATTATTTGTCCTTTCCTCAAAAAAAAACAAGCCTTTTTCACTATTTTCAGACTTTTTATAGGTTTAATGACTAATCAATTACTTGAGAAAAGTAAAGGCTAATTACAATAGCTAAAATCCGAAACAAATCAGTTGTAGACTCACCAGTGCAGTCTCAGAGCGTGGAGGAAGGCTGATAAACCCTCCATCACCAGCAGGATAGACACGGTGAGCGCAGCGAAGAGGCCGAACACGGGAACTAAAAACACCACCCCCACCCTTGTGGTGATCCTCAGGCCCAGACGCATCACCATGCCCCACAACACCTCTGACAGCTCTGCAAACAAAACAAAATAAGCCCATGTTGAAGACAGAGAAAAAGGAATTCATATCTGAGGAACAGAAACTCGTTTTCTGGACTGAACTTACGGGCATGAGCCAAGCTGAGCGCCCAGAGACGCAGGTAGGACGCAGTGTTGGAGATGCAACCCAGGCAGAACTCTATGGTGTGAATGGACTGGTACAGGAGCACATCCCCAAAGTCAAACTGCAAAACAGTACAAATCATACATATTATTGCCGTGATGACATCTGTGGTTCTCCTGTTTTAACATATAACATATTCATTTTGATAGAATATCTTTCAGTTGTGGACAATACAATACGTTCTTTGATGCTCTGGGAAACAACAAGCAACATTTCTCATAATTTTCATATATTTTATAGACCAAAGAGCTACATGATAAATTGATAAAATAATCAACATTTAGTTAATGATGGACGATTTAAAGAATCATAAGCTGTAGACCCTAAAATACACAAGACAACTATACAATGTCCTCATCAAATATTCAGTACATGAAAGGCAGTAAATATTAATATCTTCTAGTCTGCAAATGCAGCAGATACTTTTTCAAAATGCTGTAACTAAATACAGCTCAAAAGACCATTTTGTTGCAAAATGCAACATCTAAACATGCATACACTGGCTCACAGACAGAGGCAGCCAGACAGTGTACAATGTCAGGTCATTTAAAGTTACATATTAAACTTTCCGGATAAAAAGGAACTAGGAGCATGGAGAATGGTAACTGTAGAAAACCACATCATAGATCTTAATATCAGCTTTTTCTTTAAAAGGGCTGTCAAACCATATTACAAATTAAAATGAAATGAAACACGGGTATAAAATCTATTACAATAAAGGGAAGTGCTGGCTAAAATCTAACCAGAGCTGCACATTGTACTGTATTACTAAAGGCATACTGCGTTAATCTTATTGTTTTTCAATATTTGTGGTGCATTTTGTTTTTATGATATTGAAAGCTCTATATATTAACTATGCGCATGGGAAAGCCTAACTAGGTATAAGATTTGAAAATGTGCAATAGCTTTAAACTCCGTGCAGCACATCAGCTTCATTATCTTAATTGCATCTTCCCTAGGAAATAAAATACATTCAAATGCAACATTTCAAGTCATAGTACTTTAGAATCTGTAACCTCTTTGGGGAGAGGTTCTCTGCCCGGCGTTTCATCTAATCCCTCCTCTTCATCTTCATCTTCATACGACGGTGCAGCAGAAGTGTCGTCCTCACTTACACGCCTCACCCTCTCATAACCCTATAATGAGACAACATTGTTACATTTAACTGACAAATGACTTATGTTAAGTAAAAAAATATATTTTTCTAAATGTTTGATCAGACATACTCTGCGTCTGCGCAGGCCTTTGCCTCCACGGTACAGCCAATACAAGTACAGCGGTTTTCCTAACAGCATCACAGGAACTGACAGCATAGCTATCACAATTAAGAAAATTTGCAGCCCAGTCTGTGGAATCAAATAAAATGCATTAGCAAGGAACAAATACATCCAGAGCTAAGAGCGTCTGAGATAATATTGTTACCTGTCCTGGGAAGAGAGGAGCGAGGTCCTTCCCCTGCATGACGAACATGTTAATGAAGTGGATGAGGATGCTGGGAGCCTGGCTGGAGTCTCGAGCACCAAATGCCAACCACTTGTAGAGAATCATGAAGACCAGGTAGCCAAAGAGACAGAGCAGGAAGAGCAGCTCAGGAAGAAACAGCAGGTAGACATTAAACTTCTGTCGGAAGTGCCTGAAGGAAGAGAACAGAGTATGGAACTATAGGTAATGTTAAGAGTGGTTTTAATGATCAGACACTTTAAATGCCTATCAAAACATATTTTTTAAGCAATAATCGTAAAAGATTCAGTATTCAAAGACTCCAAGGCTTAATTTTCATATCTAAACTAGCTACAGTGTAATCCCTGTAAGTCCAAGTTTCCTCCAACAATGCCACATAAAAATACATTAGTCATAAACAATCAAAATAGTGCAAGAGTGCAATTTTTGAATTGATGGATGGCAATGCTTCAAGAATACATAAATAAAATTGATGTATGGTTACTGTCAGGGACGGGAGCCACTCACAGGTGATTGAAGACGCTCAGCACTACGCCAAAGCTCATGTGGATGACCCCAATAACGACTGACATTTTCATCTTGTAGGAGTTGAGGAAGGACAGCCGGTTCACTGCCAGGTTCCATATCTGATAGGATATTAAAAAGAATCTCAGTGAATAACGATTTCAAAACACGAGTCAATTATGTTCTGACATTAATGTCTGAGTGCATTTACTCACAGGATCGATGCCAAATGGGTATGGTCCAGTGAAAACGCCACTGACGTTAGGGTCTAATGTGAGCAGAGAATTCGTTTGGAGGGTTTTATTCCTGCAATGTAAAACAAGACATGCATCAAATACAAAAACCCATTAAACACCACACGCTGTGCACCGTTATGGACCCTAAACTGAGCTGGAAAACACGTTAAATGTCAATATTACACAAAACAAAAGACATCCTCAATCTAAATGCATCACTTATGCGTCTTTCTTTTCTAGTTTCATATATTTGAGGAAATAATTCATAACATTTAAAAATATGATTTTGATGCTATAAAAGGAGAGTTTTAAACAGAACTGGTTATTACAAAAGACACTCGATATTATTTATAGTTATACATTTGATAGATCTAAAAAGAACCATTATAAATATTATAGTATTATAAATCTGGGGTGAACACTAAATGATTTCACGTTAGGAATATAGATTTTATTTGGCTTCTTTCTTTTATTTAAAATGATAATTGTAGCTAATAGATATTGTAAAAAAGGTGGGTGCAATGAGCTAAGGCTTCAGTCTGAACCGTTTGGTAATATACGTTTGATTTGTCCTTTTTTCAAAGTAATGTGTTTATTATTTTCAGAAATGAACTAAACTTAACAGACAGATGGAATGTTTTTGAATTTGTGTATTTGACTGCTAACTCACGTCCACTGCTGATTTGTGAACATGGCCTTGACGCTCCAGGCCGAACCGAATATATTGAGAGACTTGGAGAAACAGTCGTTGTAGATCAGCCCGGTGTAGATGGAGAAGATCCCCATCATCAGGATGATGTAACGTCCGCTGAAGAACGTCTCCCATATCTGAGATCAACAGAGACACAGCTGTCAGACAAAACTCAATTACCATCATCAGAGTCTGCATTATGGATGTGGGGAATTACTTATTCCAACCTCATTGCTGGATCGCTTTTTCTTCTGCTGTTTTTCTGTCAGCACCATCCACAAGGCGAAGAGACTCATTACTATCCCGTGCCCAAGGTCACCAAACATCACGGCAAACAGGAAGGGGAATGTGATGATGGTGTAGGGAGCTGCCAATGAGAGTAACGCCTTTAAAATGCTTGTTTACTCTCCAAAATGAGACACTTTAAAGTTTGTTCTTAATGAGCAAAGTGCGAGTTCTTACCTGGGCTTACCTCGCGATAATCCCCCACCCCATAGGCCTCCACGATGCTCTGAAAGCCGGATGTGAACTTGTTGGTTCTCAGCAGCGTGGGCGGAGTGTCGGTACTCGGGATGCGATTCACAAAAGACGGAACAGTGGCATCACCTTTCCTCTGTTAAACAAATAACGACATGTAAAGGAGAATTCTGTGCCAACTGAGTTATATATTCACAGAAAAAGACACGTTGATGATGTTTGGAGCTTCTTGTGTTATGTTAAATATTTACGGGTTTGAGTGATTCTTTGACCAGAAAGTATTCTTGTTAGGAAATGTTATCCTAACATAAACGCAGCCGGGAGCAGTAGGGATTACTGGCACTTAATGTACCGCGAACACAGGAAATGCTAACCAACAAAACCAGGAGAAGATACCACCAACAATAATGCTAGAAAACAATAAAAACATAAGAAACAAATGCAAAAGTAATGATAAATCTAAATATTTCAATACATGGTGTTTATTGAGGCTGTTCTATTAAATGTTAGTAAGTAAGTACATTTTATAATTTGAAACAGCTTTTTTCCCCACTTTTGTTCATAAGTATTGTATTGTATTGTTTCATGAGGTTTTTGGGCCGGTCTGCGCTCTCCAGGTTACGACTATTATGAAATCCTATCAAAATTGAGATTTTGACTTGAAGGCATTTTTAAAATATATGTCATTCGAAAGTCTATTGAGCATAATGGCTGTTTTCGGTTCCCATAAACAAAAACCCAGCCTTAACAATTATTTTCCCTCACCGCTCCTTCTTCCAGCGCCCCCCGCAGGTTGGCCAGGTCACTGACGGGACACCACACCTCGGCGATCAGACACTTGTTGGTGACGTCGAAGCTGCAGAGGTTCAGGATGTGGTAAATGGCCTTCATCTTTTTCACCTGCACCACCCAGCTGTAGGCCGACTCCGAGGCCTTCTGCAGAACCTGCCTCAGGTACTCTTCAGTGCGGTGCAGCACCTGGAGGAACACCACAATTACTACATCTCACTGAGAGTGTGTGCACGTCTTTAAGGTTTCTGTCTTCATTAATCCTACGTTGTTCAGGTCTTGGATGCGTGTCCGTAAGCTGTCCAGCACATCTGCTCGCTCCTCGTCGTTCTCAGGGTGCGGGTAAAGGTGGCAGTGATAACTAGAGAAGACAGAGACAAGGCAAGCTTATATTGAAGGAAAAGACAAAGATATACTGAAAGATTAAGTCATTTGATGAGGGCGTTCTTACCAATCGCAGATTTTTTGTACTTTCAGTCCAATCTGGTCTCCCCAGAAAGAGATGAGGAACACAACACTTTTGCTGATCTCGCCCTGAAACAACACCCATCAAGCAAGCTATTATTGCAGCTTCAAAAAAAAAACACACCTAACCTCTTCTGCAGAACATTTTATTTTAAGTAAGATTTAAATCTCAACCACCAGCATGCTTTGTTTTTCATATGCTACCTAAATCCCGGTGATGAAGTTTTAATTTAAGAACCCAAAAGCTCTAAATGACCTTGAATTTCTCTGTTTCTTAATACATTCAAATATGAACATTCTTATAAGAGAGGTGTTTCTTCTACTGAAATTCACAAACAAATAAAAATTCATACATTTTCCATGGTTCTTTGCTGAAAGAGTTTTGGTTGCTTCATTAAGCCTGAATTGAACCGGCTCCATCATATCCCTCTTTTAAAATGCTGTTTAAATAAGATTTACAAAAGAAATATAAGCCAATAAACCAATAACTATTATAATATTTAAATTCCAACATTTCTAACCTCTGTGCACTTGTTAAAATGTTAACAGGGTAACTTGTAATCTGTAACCTATTGCATTTCAAAAGCAGCCTTCCTAACCCCGGAAATACGAAATCAACTCCGCCTGAGCTCTGCCAACTCATAACCAGTAGGAAAAGCAAGAAGAAACACAGAAAAGCAAAATAACCAAAAGCCAGACATTGTGTTCATGTTGCTCAGAGTAAGGAGCTGATAGAGATAACATGTTTTCATGGGACTTAAATAACTAAGAAAAACAGCAACCCCCGTTTGTGTTGACCTCCCAGAATAAAGGATACACATCTCTCATGCATCATGAAGTAACTCACTGTGTCGAGGTCAGTGAGGTTCTCGTCCACCTCTGCGTAGCTGAGGATGGTGTAACCCTTACACACTCTCCACAGCATGCGCTCGAAGGCCTCCACCTTCACCCTCTGGATGAGACCGGAAACAAACCTTCAGCCAGGAGAGATCAGCAGAGGTTAGAGGTTCATTTCTTGGTAAGAACACACATTAAGATGTTGTGTTGTGTTGTGCGGATGTTAATGGCAATAATTGCCGCGCCGCTTACCCCAGCTTGGCTCCGAGTCTCTGCATACCGGTGCATCCTGTCACCGAGTCCGTCTCCATGGTGGGGAACTCTTCATACTGGGGACCAAGAGCCTCATGCTAATTATAAAAGGAAACATGTTTCATTCATGACAGTTTACAATAACTGCTACAGGGGTCACACACCAGAGGTGGAAGAAGATCATGTACTGTAGTAAATTAATTGACACACAAAAAAAATAATCCACTACATGACAAAGAACCATATTTTAATTAAAAATAATGTAAGCATTATCTGCAAAAATATTTCTTGAAATTCAAAAGTAAGAGTTGTTTTGTATTAAAATGTCTCCTGACAGTGTTTTACTATAGTAACGTTTAGTAAAAGTATTAATATGGGTGCTGTATCGATGTGCTTTTTTACTTCTGTAGATGTTTATGCTTGTGCTAATTTTACCCCTTTTATATATTGTAAATACAGCCATGTTTTCTACTTGATGCATTTTCCAGGTTATCCAAGAGGGTTTTATTTAGATTAGTAGGAAAATTATACTAGCCAACAAAGAAAGAGTTTATCCTTCAGTTTTCAGAGGCTGAAAGTAGTAGGATAAAAAACAAAGGAATTTCCTATTAGATATAGGAAAGCATTACTATAAAGTAGTAAAAATGTGAATGTATAGTACTTGATTAAAGGTACTTAGTTACATTTCACCACTACCCTATACTGTGTGGTGTTGGCAGATGATTAGTCCCACATTGACACCATCGTTGTGCTTAGATTTTTTTTTAAATCACAGCAGTCTGGATGAGTCATTTTTCTAACCATCATACTGTGACCGTGTCTTTAATCTAAGCCTCTTTCACCACGGGAAACGAAACACGTACGTGACAAGAGCACAAGCTGGCGAGGTTAGGGAAGCGTTTCACCTGAGATGTAAACAGAGTGGGAGGAGGACAAAAGCAGAAAGTGAAGTTAGAAAACACACTCACTCTGGAGCGGCTGTGTATGAAGGTGCGTGTGATCTTCAGCATGTGTGTGTACTCGGTGAGCTCGAGGAGGTTCCTCTGCAGCTTCTCTTTGTTTCGGGCCACCTCGCTCAGCTCCATCTCCAGCCTCTGAAGCTGCTCCTGCACACCAAGAACACATCGAACACCGGCTTAAGTCTACATTTAGTTAACTTGCGAAGACAAACAACCGTGAAAACACATTAGCTACGCCACAATACAACAGATTTAAAACAGAAAACAGAAAAGATATATTGACTAATAGCAGATTTAATTTAATTTTAATAAAAATAAAGAAATGACAAATCCTGTATGTAACCTACAATATATGACTAGACCTGCAACTAATGACACAATTATCATATGGTCTAAGAAATGTCTGAAAATAAGGAAATATGCATTTCTGTTTCTCAAAGTCCAAAGCATGTCTTCTCTTTAATTGTCTTGTTTTGTAAGTCCAAAACCCCAAAAACGTAGTTTAATATGATATAAAAAAGAGAAAGGCAGTAAATCTCCATATATTAAAGGCTGAAAACTGAATTTTTTGCCCATTTCTGCATGAGTAATTACTTGTATTTACACTATTTTATATGAGTTATTGTATACAAAGAATAGCCAGGTTTCTCTTTGTTGTATAAAAATAGATTATCCTAGAAGGATCAGAACCAGGATGCTACTGTAATGTGTAAATGTACAAAAATAGACATAATGAAAGTGGATAAAATGGATAATCTATGGATGTTTAAGCAACACTTACCATGATTTCCAGCACTTGTCTGGGCGGAGGAGCGAGCGGGCTCTCATCCTCATCTGGAACAGCGATGCGAGTCTTTTGAATCTCCCTCAGAAGGTAACCTGTCCAAGACAAAATGCTATAAGTTTGTTTCAAGGTAATTATTCCAGGAGTGTCAAAGCTACATCTCAGAGGGACCGTTTTAATAAATCAGCCATGACTTGCTTACATAACCCTGATAATATATCATTGAGGTGTACACTAAAGCCTACACCCACATGATCCACCCCAGGTGCTCGCTCTCTTACCCAGAATCCTCTCCATCTCCTCACATCTCTTGATTTCGCTGACGAAGCGCCGCTGGAACGAGCTGACACTCGGGTTGAGCTGAAACCAGAGGAGCATCACAGGTTACTGCATCAGTCAGGGCAGGTGCTAAAACAATCATAGTGTTACACTGACATTTATATTGTGAATATTATTTATTGTTATTCATACATATTTGTTTTATGTATCATAATTATTTTTTGTAGACGTTTTTTCTATTGTATTTTTATGTCCTTGCAGCATTTTGCCTTTATTTATTTTTTAATGTTTATTGTATGCACCATAACACCAAGGCAAATTCCTTAGAAATGTGCAGTCCTTCATAAAAAAACTTCAATTCCAATATTTCAGTATTGTTAAGTCCAATTAGGTACAATGTGGAAGAAACAAAGACATTTTGCATTAAAAGTCAGTCATAGATAGATAGATAGATAGATAGATAGATAGATAGATAGATAGATAGATAGATAGATAGATAGATAGATAGATAGATAGATAGATAGATAGACAGACAGACCATCCCTCTTACATATGTGTCCACGTATACCCAGAGTGAAAGAACTGAAGTAAGGTAGAATCAGTATTCTACATTACATTTACCAAGATAATACATATGAATAAGCACAAAGACCATCTCTTTAAAATTGTTTTTTTTAATGATCTCTACTTACATCTCGAAACTCGACCAGCCCCAGCTCCCCCAGCTCACTGATGCAGTCATATTCAGAGCCGGACTGCAGGAACAGTTGCGCCAGACACATCTCCTCACTCCGAAACACCATCTTTATCTGCCACACAGATCTGCTGCGCCGCTTTATAATCTGTCTGTAGCCTAATGAAGCTGCACACCGAGCCTTTTACCGGCGGCCAAAATAGGACATCACAACATTTAACGAGTCGGCGCGTGCATTTAATCAATTAACATCCCCCTCGAGGATTAATTGTCGTCTAATAATAAAGACACATTTCAGACAAGGCTGTTCTTCTCATTCCGAGTATGGAGACAGTTTTACCATCGCCTGGTGTCTATTTAATAAACAATATGAAAACAAAGACAGAAACCTCCCTAATGCACAGGCTCGAAGAGAAAGGCGTCATCCCGAAAGCGTTTTACCTCCAACACCTGTCATTCTTCCGGCGCAAACATACGGCGACGACGCAACGCTGGTTGCACGGAAACGAGCAACAGGCAAACTGAAGGATGAATCTTTAACCCGCCATGAAGACAAACCGGGCTGAAGGCAGCATCGCGCGTTATTAAAAGAAGCCAGTCAGAAATAGGCTCCGGCCTTTATTCCCACTACGTCGCCCGGCAATTTGACACAGATTGCGTCGCTGGGTTGCCAGATAGGGATGCATCCTCTGAAATAATCGTTGCTTCTTGAATTGTGGGATTACGACTAGCAAAACAAGTTTGATGTAGAAGTAAAACATTCATTTGTATAAATGTTATTTGACTTACTTTTGCCCTGTGTTGACATTAAACCTGCAGGTATTGCACACACTGCTGTATCAACAGCGTTTATTTGCTCTACTAAATCATATTTGCTTAATAAAATGCAGCTTACTAAAACATTTAAAGCCTGCACGACAGGCTTTGTGGGACGAGAGGACTGTAGTCGACAAATATGAACAATATATAACATTTAGTTTTATTAATCATAACTTTTGTATCATTGTAATGTTTTATGTCTGAAGAAAACATATATGGAAATGAATAGCTACCACTTTTGCAATTATGATACCTTCAATTTTGTATATAAATATAGGTCTACTGTCATATTTAGGTTTCTGGGCATCCTTTCAAAATGCCACCTGGATGTCATGCAAAGAGTCATCTATGTGCCTCTGTTTGTGGGTTTATACAACAGGGGTTACAATGGTTCACTTCTACTTTGACTTTTCTTCTCCAAAAATGCACTCCAGTAACTCAGTTATGTAATATGTAACAATTTAGTTAATTCCTTTGTCTCGTAAATGGAACGTTTTTAAAAAGGGGTTATCTCGCAAACCTGGCAACCAGCGCATCTTCTTTTTCTGTTCCGTCACGGAAAGAGGGCCGACCATCTGCACTTCTTTTCGTGTGAAATCCTTTATTTAAGGTGTTTCATGATTATTTGTTTATTTGGTGTTAATAAAACACATTTGACCATGTAATAAATAATAAAATAAAGTAATGAAATCATGTTTTTGTTGATGAGACTCTGATTACATATAGTTACACACTTTAAACCCACATGACTCAACACAAATGTTACCCAGGATCAGAGAAATCTGGATGTTGCACATGTTATTTCATTTAAATCAGGCATCAGTATTCCATCAAGTGGAGCATCTCATCTGATTTAATCCAGGAGGTTCACCGTTATGTTTGAGGAAAATGTCAGCTAAATGTTAAAGAGCACATCTTACAATCAGAAGGTTGCCAGTTCGATCTCCAGACTGGTAAAAACTGAGCATAATTATAACCATTGGTTTGTGCCCGAGTAAGTCCCTTAGTCCAATTGGCCCTTGATCAGTTTAGGATTGTATTGGAGAGCCTCCAGATTTGTGAAGCCATCGGAAATCTTCTCCTTAACTTGCATAAATGATAATAAGTGCCCTCTGATTTGTGTTTTTCCACCAGGCAACATTTATATGATGGTTCTGTATATCTGTATGAAGTTAACTAGAGGAAGGCTTGAGGACTAACACATTGTTAAACAGTGTGTTATCAGAGGTAGGCAATATGACAATGGAATTGAAATCCCTCTAGGATCATCACATCAGAAGAGACGAGGCAAGTCATGGGTGGCTGCTTTATCAAAGGCAACTCCTAATGGTCAAATTTGGTTCAGTTGTTCAGGAAACTGGATCCATGTGTTAATACTTTCCCAACTGTTAAAACTTGAGCCTCTGAGGACAATAGAAAGTTTTTGCAACAGCGTTGCCAAAAATAAAAAATACCACAAAACAGTGGTAGGGGGAAGGGAGAAAATGGCCTGTTGACACTTTAATGCAACGTACGTGACAAGAGCACAAGCTGGCGAGGTTAGGGAAGCGTTTCACCTGAGATGTAAACAGAGTGGGAGGAGGACAAAAGCAGAAAGTGAAGTTAGAAAACACACTCACCCCCCCCCCCAGCTTATTATATAAATCTAACATTTTAAGACTTTAGGCTCTGTGCCAGGCTGTTGAGTTCCTGCGACAGCGCTGTGACTGTACCCAGGATCCGCTGTTTGTCCTTTTCCTCTAAACGTGCTTCACAACGCTGAGCAAACTTGTCAGGGTGCCATCGCACTTGCTGCTTCAGGAGCATTTTACGGAAGGCCGGCACATCGTTCCTGTCCACGCCATGGAGCATCACATCCAGCATATCCTGCACTGTGCCTCGTGGAGCCGGCCAGGGGATGTCGCTGTAGCTCAGCTTTTTGTCTTTAGATGAGGAGGCACCATCGAAAGTAGCTGCGCACTTTTCATCGTACCTGCGCTTCCTACCCTGCTTAGTCTCTTCCTCCTTACGTTTGGCTCGAGCCAGATACTCTTCATGTTCCCTCTGCAGCTTCTCAAGCAGCTCCTTGTTGCTTTGCGCTTCCTGCTCTTTTTCTTGTTTACTCTTCCCTTTTTTCCACTGAGATGCCAGTCTCTGAGTTTCAGCGAGCTTCTTATCATAGTAATCTCTTCTAATACGGTCAGCCCAGTCCCCAAAGTCTTCCTCGTCGTCATCGACAGGAAGAAAATCATCAGCTATCAAACAAGAACAGCAGTGTTATTATCAACTGAAAACAGCTCAAATAAAATTCAGCCTTAAAGAATGACATAAATGTACCGTCATACACACCAAAGGTTTCATAGAACTCATCCACGCATTCCCCAAACAGCTTTTCCATCCACTCCTTCTGGGGGTCTGTTTCAGAAGGACGACTCATGTTTTCAGCAGTCTGAAGAATATAAGGTAATATATGTAAATATGATCCACCAAACATTGTGCTCTTTAGACATTGGATAACACACTTTTTTACATGGTGAAGTACATTTTCTTTATAACCAATTAGAAACATGTGTGTATAGTATGAAAATAAACGCACAGAGCATATATTTTTTGTCAAATTAACTGAATTTTAATGGAAAAATAATGCAACAATAACTTGCTAATCAAAACAAGCTATTTGAGCATCTGGCACTGTGACAGTTACCTACCTACACATCTTAAAAGCAACTATCAAAACACAGTACAACAAAATGTTTCTAAATGTCTAATTTACCTTTTCTTGTTTCCTCCAGTTCAGCAAGTCTTGAGGTGTGACTCCAGCGTTGTTGGGAGTATTTAAAGCTTCTGGACAAGTCTTTTGGAGAGGCACTACCAGGTCACCATACGCTGCACGGAAAAATAAAACGTAAGATATTTAGGTTCACATTCTTAATCACCATATATGTCATGCCAAAATACCATATAATAATGTATAGATATATTATGTCTTATACTTTGACTTTGTTAAATTGTATTTTTAGTCTTATATGTGTTTAACAGAGACATAAGTTTATGTTTGACAGGGTGGATTTGCACATGGTTGAGGACATGGGGGTCTAATGGTGTGTTTAGATAATTTTTAACAGAATTTATGGGTAGGATTACTAGACTGTTTTCTTTCTTCAATATAGTGGGACTGTAAGCTGTGCTCGGGGTGCAGAACCTCTTTATCCTCTGTTCCTGCATTTGAAATCAATTTCAATTGTATTGACTTTCTGTATTACAAAAGACAAACGTTGCCCATAAATCATTTATCCGTTTCTCTTTAGGGAATTAGAATTTCCTCCACAATACAACATAACAGTAAAGCCCTTGTTGAGAGGGCCGACCCTCTGCACTTTCAGAATTTCTGACAGTTCTTCCATTTCCACCAACAACTCCTCAGTCTCACCTTCCCCTCAGGTTGAGAGTCTGGGTGTCATCCTCGACAGCACACTTTCCTTCAGAAACGTAATTCATTCTGTTTATTTCCACAAACGTAACATCAACCGCCTCCGCACGTCCCTCACACCTAACAGAACCCCCATTCTTGTTCACACTCTGGTCACTTCACGCATTTTCAAATCACATCTCAAAACATTTCTCATCACAATGGCATATCCACCCTGATCACTACTCATGATGACACACCCTCTGTTCATATTGAATGTGTTGTCTTGTTTTTCTGCTGGTATTTAGTTTAGTGTTTTTGTATCTTGTACAGCGAGCTTGAGACCCTTGAAAGGTGCCTGTATAAATAAGATGCATTATTATTATTATTATTATTATTTAACAGACTGCTTTGAAGCTTAAGCTATAAACACATCATACTATAGTAGCTGTTTAATACACTAAGTCTGCAAAGAAACTTCTAAACAGAATAAATGTAGTAAAGTTAAAGTAGGCCCACATCTAGATGTTACTAAATGTTATAAGATAAGATAGACCTTTATCATTCCCCGTATGGAAATTCAGGTGTTATAGCAGTAACAGAATAAGAGAGAAACACAAATAGTACTCATTACATTAAATGTCACTTGATAGACACTTTTACCCAAAGCCACCAACATACACTCAATACTGTGGGCAATCCCCACAGGAGCAATTTGGGGTAAAGCTAAATAAGAAAAAACAAGAAGAAGAAGAAGTAATAACATGTCACATTATTAAAGACAAAAAAACATTTGTTATGTAGTTACATCCCACAATAAAGAACAATAGATGAATGTCAACAGGACGTAGTAAAGGTATGGGGGCTACAAGCACTAAGTATAGCGGTATACAGTTAAATAGATAATATAAGTCAATCACAGCTAGCTACTTCACAGAGTCTCCCTCACCTGTATTGCCGTGTTTCAGAATCCTGTTGACGGCTACGTGTAACACTGTGTCTCCTTTACGGTTCTTCTGGAGGACATCGGCTCCGTGTCTGAGCAGCAACCGTAGCGCAGCGTCGTCTCCCAGGCAGCAGGCGAGGTGCAGCGGGCTCCTCTGCCTCCGGCCCTGGGAGAAGTTCACATCCAGGTCCCGGTGCCTCCGCAGGTACGACTTAAGCTTCAGCACGCTGCCTTCCTCCACGTATCTCCACACACGTTTCTGCTTGCGAGATAACATGAGGAGTTCGGAGCAGACTGAAACAGAATAGGTTCATTAGACTTGTGTTAGCTTCTGAAGGCCTTAGCTTCGCTTAGCATAGGCTAGTCGGGTCCTTCTTCTAAATAACTCCGAAGATCGTTTCAGCTGGGACACTTAGGTTCCGGGGACAGAATGGTTCTGGTGTTGTCACTAGGTGTCAGTATTGACTATCTTTGTAGATCGGGAATTATTATTTTTCTAAAAGCATAGTCCCATCATATAAAACACATATTTAAAAACACAAAAACAGTGTTTCTCTCCTAACTGGTTCACCTTTTCTCCGAGAGCTAAATACACACATCAAAATAGTAGTAGCATTTTGAGTATATTGCATATTTTATTAAATAAAAAAGATGTAAATGGAATAACTTGTGTTGATTGACTTGGCAGCCCACTGAAGGTGAACATGATGCCCTAAAATACTCTTTCCCTCTCTGAAATAAGGTCAAAACAAAGCCACCATTCACCGTATGTATTTTCTTAGTGACATTCTTCATTAATTCAGGACTCGGTTGACATCAGCCAAAATCAGACTTATTGGCCGAGTATTATTTGTCCTAATTCAAGGTCTTTTACCCTGCTTCTGTTGATTTCAATTAAGACTACAGAAACATAAATACAAATGAGGCAACAAAAATAAATTAAGCTAGAAAAGAGAACAAAAACCTGAACAAAGGTTCAACACATCACAAGTACAGACACAGGTAAAGAGTAGTAGCTATACACTATATAAAACAACAACAATATATTAAAACAGTAAAGCAATAGTGATTAAAAGGTTTGCAAAGGGTTGTGCATAGCTTACTCAGTATTCATAAGCCTGTCTCCGGGTTTCTGGGCATCCTTTCAACATGCCACCTGTCAGGAGGATGTCATGCAAAGAGTCTTCTGTGTGCGGGTCTATACAACGGGGGTTAAAATGGTTCACTTCTACTTTGACTTTTCTCCTCCAAAAATGCACTCCAGTAACTCACAGTTATATAATCTTGTAAACAAATTAAAAATGTTGGCTCATTACGTTTCTTTATGAACAATTACATGTGTTGTTTTCTATTTACATGCACATAGACTCCTGCATTTACTTTGTCACTTCAATTCTATGCATCATTTAGCTTATTGTATTTATTTATTTATTTTTGCACTACTTGTAGACTGGTCTATGATTCTCATTGCCATAACTACACTGTAGCTACTGTGCATATGATAATAAAACCCATGAAACTTGTGACACTTTGTGGGGTGTGTAGTGAATGACAGATGTCTGAAATCAAAAAATATCCTGTACTATAGATCAGATTTAAAATATTCACAAAGGGTCTTTATTTTAAAGCTCAACTTGAATTTATTCTAAGTAGAGCAGATGACATGATATTTGTTTGTTTTTTAAACCAAATTGTTAATATGTCTGACAACGTGTCTGGAAGGGAAATTGAGGTTACACATTTCAGAATCCACAACCATCAACACATCAACATGATGTGATTAAAAGACACACACAAACACAGACAGAGAGTCTGTGGGGCCGCAGTGTTGTTAAAGACCTTTAAGATGTGGCTGCAATAACAGAGGACAGTTGGTACATTAATTTTACTTTATTTTCTTGGATTCAGGAAAATTGCTGCACCAAACATCCCACACTACCACATTTAAAGCTACACATTAACGTTATACTCTTCACTACAGTGATTGTCTAAATCAATGCATCATGCACCACACAGCCTACCATGGTCGTGCTCTTGCGTAATGTCTTGCATGTGTGCTTCTCTGTGCCGCTATCTCTACCTGTGATGCTTAAGTGAGTGCAGCTGAGCCTCTGAACTCGCTCGCTCCTGCTCCAGATGACAGGGCATCCATTTATTCCCGAGTGAGGGAAGGATGCACAATGGAGAGGATAGAGGAGGGAATGAAGGGACACTCTGTGCTCTGTGAAGAGGATGATCTTCTCTGAGACTCACAAAACCCAAGATCCGGAGTCACCCCAAAAGCTTGGGCACTTCCACTCCTTTCTGCTGTCGGAAACGACGTGTCTCCACTAACGATGGCCGTCTTTGATGAAATGTTTGCCATCTCAGGGGAGACTCAGTGAGAGCAGAGAGTGGGGAGAGAGAAAGAGACATCTGACTTGTCACCTCAGGTGTTTGAGTCACATGTTTGCCACTATGTCTGCTTCAAGCTCTTGTGTTATTTGTCAAACAGTCCTTATTGCTCTCCTTTGCCACACAGAAGTGAGCACTCATGTCTTCGATGACCTCAGGAGTAGCAGGCTTCTCTATCTATCTTGCAGAGGGCCCTAAACGCAGGGAGAAGCCTCTGAAAGACAGGATATCCCCGGTCAGGAACCCCTACCTTTCCTTTCCTGCCTGGCCTGCAGAATCCTATCCTGTCCGTGAGGTCTGTCATCTTCCTGGGATGGTGCAAGGAGGAGCGCTCCGATACCGGGCGGCAGGAAGCTGAGGGTCCTTCAAGACGCACCAGGGGTCAACACCTCATCCTACCACACTATGCATGACACAGGCTCAAGGTCCGGTCTGATGGCCGTGCTGCTCAGCCTCCATTGTTAGAATGGAGAAGAAATGACAGCACTCTTCCTGTGTCTATTTTCTGCCTGTTTATTGGGTTCTGATTTATGTGCAGCTAACACACAGGAGGCCTGGCTGCAAGCCTGATTTGTAACAAGACAAAGGCTTTCTGATTCCCATTGATGGATAATGAATGAGATAAGGTGGGCACTCCTATAGAAACTCGACCTTCTCAGCTTCGCCTGCGGTTTCTATTGATATGCGTTACACTGTAAACAAACATTGTCCAGTCTGTGGAAGATTTTGGGTTTGGCTTATTTACAGTCTGCATTGTGCTGTGTTTATAGATCACCTCCAAAGACAGAGAGGGCATCTCTGTCCAGACTTAAAGGGTCAGTTCAAAAAAACAAATCAAAATATCAGCACACATATTGAAGAACTGACTCAATGAGTTACATTAATACAATAATTATTGCATGCATTCTTTATTCATCATAATTTGAATGTTTTCACATTCTTTAGTTTATATTTTTCAAATTCCACCCCTTTTGAAACTTACATGTTACTGTACATTTTATATTTTGCATTATTGTATTATTATGCAGTGTTTGCTTTATTTAGATTTTCTCTTACAATTTGATTCGTTATCCACCAAATCACAAAGGGATTGTATGTGAGAACGCATTTGACAATAAACCAGATTCTGACAAAATAAAACAGCACAGCTTACTACCCCAGAAAAAGCAATATAGTGACTGTTGTTTTTGCATTAGCAGTCCAGATGCATTGAGCTTCCAGCTAGCTGTTATAATGTGTTAATAGTTTGAGTTGATTATGTTTCTATTTAAACATTTCTGTTTACTTTCTGTTATCTAAAATCATAGCAACAGGCCAAATGCGTGGAAGGAAAATCACTATATCCCTCTGTGGGTGGTTCAGTAGAGAGCAAAAGAAGGAAGTAATTAAGTCACAGTTTCATTCAAAACTCCAAATACTTCTCATAAAAATTGAAATTTTGACTGGTTTATTTGTGAGCACTGGGACACTAATTAAACGTGATTAACACATTTAGTATGAGATTAACATTAATTGTTGTGTAAAGCAGATTTATGTTCAAGAAGAGTTGTAACAGGTATAATCCGTGCTGCCAACAAGAAACTATTCCATTATATACTTTGTGGTTTGAGTTTGTTATCTTTTGACATTTTATGGAGCCTTGATTATTTTTCTAGCAGTATTTTCAGAGAAACACTGGTGCGTGTCTCTGCAGATGCAGAACACAAACAGTCTCAGTCACATGGATGTTTTATTATGTTTTTTAGCTCTTGAGGTTGAATGAAATATTCTTGTCAATGTCTTTTTCCAGAAAGCAGTTTGTAATTTCTTATTAAGGGAAGTGCTTATATCCTCAGAATTCCCAGAGGCAGCATGCTTCCCCAAAGGGCATAAATCCGTTTTCTCTCATTACGTTTAAAAGTTAGTGTTGTAGCTTTGGCAAAGTGCATGCCATGAAATCTCGGTAACATGATCACATTAGCTTCATCAAACTTGAAAACGCATGACATGAATCTATCCAGATTATATTTCACAGCGGGCTTTCACTTTCAAGCTGACAGATGGAGGGTAATGTAAAAAGACATCCAGTAAAACAAATGTACTGTATGCTGTTTCACCAATAAAATATCTTTCATGGAGGCTGCCACTATTTCATTTACTGTTGGACTGTTTTTATTGTTTTATATGCAAAAAGTTGTTGAGTGTTTCTAGTTTTCAGGACATTCCTCACTTCTAAACATAGAAATTCTAGACCCAATTAAGAGACATATTTCACACAGATTTGAATGTCTTTGTGTCTTGGCTCGGATGAGATTATAGAGCTGAGACAGCGATGAAAGACACGGAGTGAATGTCACTGCAGCTGTTAGATTTCATTTCTCTATGACAACGACATTTTCACATTTCACCTTTATCAAATAAAATCAAAACATACTTAAAATTGAGCTTTTGTCACCTTAATTTAATTTAAGGCACATTGTAGCAAACTTTAATTGTAGGTAATTAAGACTAAGCCATTCTCTGTCACAGGTTTCAGGGATAGATAGTCTCATTACAAATCAGCACCCAGGGATTAGTCCAATCCCTCTGTCTCCCTGCTGTTGCTGATTACATCCGGTAAAAAGCTCTTTACAGTCAATATCGTTAAATTCCAATGTAAAGCTCAGCAACTTGTTGAAAACAAACAACAATACATTAACTATTTTCAATCTTGATTAACTAATGACCAAGGGTCTCATTTAGATGTATTTTTGGATGTATTGGTACAGAATAAAGAACCCTGCAGTTATGCTAATTAACCCTTTCGACTTGAAACATTTCTTGGAGAAAGCTAGATGTCCCTCTGGTTGATCCAATTTAGAAACTTTTGTGCTCACTGATTGTTTTTATGAGCGAGTTGTAAGGAGGAGGAGAAACAAGCGTCCGGAAAGAGGGAAACAGAAGTCCAACTTGCATTTCCTGCAGACAATTGCTTTGATTTTGGCCCTGCGAAACACAATGGGACGGAGACTGCCTCCTGAAAGCAATGCACTAACAGGAAGAAGCACATTCACTGGATGGGAGAAAATACATTCCAGCAGCGAGGCATAACAAGCGATCACAAGTGACAGAGAGAGACCAGACAGAGAGGATATTTGTGTTTTTCAAATGACTGTTTTTTTATTAAAAATCATAAACAATCAATTCACAATGAAGTGTATTCACAAAATGCTTTCATGTATTTGCAAGGACAAATTCATTGTCATGCTGATGCTCAATAGACTCATTCCTACACACACACACACACACACACACACACACACACACACACACACACACACACACACACACACACACACACACACACACACACACACACACACACACACACACACACACACACACACACACACACACACACACACACACACACACACACACACACACACACACACACACACACACACACACACACACACACACACACGCACAAGCAGACTGTCAAAGCAGTCACCTTTTAATTGGGCCCTCTACCAGCCTGAAAACATTTGTCAGCTGCCATCTGTCTGTCTGTCTGTCTGGGACTCCCACCCCCTACCACTACCACCGTCTCTGCTTACAACACTTATCAGACTCAAACACCTTTTAGCAACTGGCACACTCTTTCTACACACACACACATACGTAACACTTCTGGCTGTGATACAGATACTACTACGGGGTTGTCTGGTAGATTTCACACCTCAAGTGCTTACGAATGAAAACAAGAACAGCAGGGGCAAACAAGTAATACACTTCTTCACCAGGACTCGATGAGAGGATGTAAGAGTTCAAAGCTCAGTATTTTGCATAAAAGTCCACAGGATATAACACATGAGCATTTAAGTCCTCTCAAAATACATTCCACTTTTTCAAAAAGCCTGCTTGGTCCCTTGTATTAAATAGTTCGGTTTTGCTTCCCTGCTCCAGAAAGTGAGGTTGAAGTTTGAATGTGGTCTGACCCCAAAACCACAAACCTGTCTGTCGTTTCTCAGGCACACCCCACAGTGTTTCAAAGTCAGAGAGGAGCAAATGTGATGCCCCGAAACTGACCGCAGACTGTGAGCAAGCACCCAGTGCTTTATAGTTTTGATTTATCTGCATTGTTCTGCAGTGTTCACCTCTTCCCCAGTATGCATCTGGGCCCTCAGCTGTCGTCACACCTTCGTGGCCAGAGACTGAGCCTCTGTCTTCTGAGAGGACAGGGAGTTGGCCGGGCTCGCATGCAAAGACTTCTTGAGGTTGAGCAGGCAGAGACACTGGGATCTGAAGCGCAGGTCGAAGAAGGCATACAGGAAGGGGTTGAGACAGCTGTTGACGTAGGCCAGGCAGGTGGCATAGGGGTGAGCCAGCAGCAGGAAGCGCAGGAAGGCACAATTGGCGGAAAACAACTCCAGGTAAGAGAGGGCATCAGCACTCTTCAAGATGTGGAAGGGCATCCAGCAGGCGGCGAACACCACTACCAGCGTTGTAATGATCTTCAGCAGCCTCCTCTTGCGCTGGTCCTCTTTTCGCAGGGTGTTGAAGTGCCGAGTGACGGTGCAGCCGATAAACCCGTAGCACACCATCATGGCTAGGAAAGGCAGAAGAAATCCCAGAGCTGAGGAGGAGATGCTGAGCCCTGCGATCCACAGGTTCTCCTGATCCAGTTTGGTTATCACCAGGCTGAAGTCCATGGCGCAGGAGCTGCGGTTGCTGGTTGGATCAAATGTGGTGGTGCGGAAGATCAGAGTGGGGGCAGCCAGGATGCCAGACAGCAGCCAGATGGCGGTGAGGCAGGCTCTTGTGTGGCCCCGGGTTCTCAGCTGAGTGCTGGACAGGGAGTGGACGATGGCTAGGTATCGGTCGAAGCTCATGCAGGTGAGGCAGAAGACGCTGGCATACATGTTGAGCAGCACCACGTAGCTACTGATCTTGCACAGGGCCACTCCGAAGGGCCAGTGGTAGCCCATGGCGGTGTAGATGGCCCACAGGGGAAGAGTGACCACGAAGGTGAGGTCAGCCAGGGCCAGGTTGCCGATGTAGATGTCAGCAGCTCGCCGCTTACCCTGAGCTCTCCATACCGTGAAGATCACAACTCCATTTCCAGAGAGGCCGAGGATGAAAATAAGCATGTACAGCACCGGGATGACAGAGTATGACGGAGACCACTCAGAATAGTCACACATGGTGGAGTTCTCAGTCTCGTCATAGTCGTAGTACTCATAAGGCTCTTCAGTTGGCTCCATTTTCTCTTCTTGTTCCTTTTTCTTAAGAAAAGGAAACTGTTGCAGATAGATCCACAGTCTAAGCACTCTGAAGTCTATTGCTGCATTTGAAATCTGCCCACCCTTAAATACCCCCTCAGACTTGTGCCCTCACAGGACGCCCCCTACTCCCCTCCCCTCCCCTCCCACAGCCCTCCTCCTCTCATGCTCTTTCTCTATGTACACACCCACCTCTCCTTCCATTCATTTGATTAGTACTCAACATAATGCATAGTAGAGTCACTTTACATGCAATATGGGTTGAAAATGCATTTTTTCTTGTAATAATAGTATTTTTTAAAGATTATTCCTTCTTTTCCAAAACAATTTCATTCCTAAAATGTGGGTTACATTTATTTTTATTTATATTTTTTCCTTCCCACGGATATTATTGAAGATGTTTATTTTACTTTGGTGAATTACTTTTGGTGAGACATGTTTGGACAGCTCCCTTAAGTCAAGCCTGGGCATGACAGTTTCATCAAGTAGTCCATTACAATATCAATCGAGAGTCCTTCTGGCACCGGAGCACTCTGCTGATGGCCTGCACTATTTACATTTCTAATTCTGTTTTTTTTTTTCATGTCTGAACATGCTTGTCCAATTAGGAACCAAAAACTAAACACAAAATAAATATAAGTTTAAATTGAATAAACTGCAAGCTGGAAAAACAAAAAAAAAGAAAACGTGATCAGTTAAAACATGTTTAACAGCCTTTAGTTAAAGTAATAAGTTATATTTCTATTCCATTTTTACTGAAGATAATTTACAACAATATCATTTAGGTGAGATATATTTGATCACATTTTGCATTTCCTTCATAATGTGTGTGAAAAATGGTCATCATATATTCTTAGAACAGCAAACTCTTTTTTAAAATTAGATTAAAAGCCTATCTTTTTAATTCGGGGTAAGTTTAGTGGTATCACTGTTCATGTTTTATTGTTTTATGGTTCTGTTCTCTATTTGTTTGATATATAAGTTGTTTTAAATTATGCTCAATCTTTATTTTGTATCTGGTCTAACTCTGTAAAGCACTTTGGCCTGCATGTTGCATTAAAGATGCAATATAAATAAAGTGTATTATATAAGGTATCACTTAAGAAAAGGCCAAATGAATGAACTAAATTGAGTATGATACACAATACAACAATTTAGTTAATGCAAAGCACATGTAAATAAAATAAATCAATAAAAACTATGAAATAAAATTATAAAACCCAAGAGCCTCCTATGATCAAATAATGGAATGTTATATTACTATTACTATTATTATTATTATTATTATTATTATTATTATTATTATTATTATTATTTTGGGACCTATTGTCAATATACACCGCCAAACACTATTAACTGCATGCATGGTGTAAAATGATTTACTTAGCTATGCAGCAAAACATTGTTTGAGGTTGTAAGTCTTTATATAAATTCTAGTGTTGAAAGTTTCCAAAGAAACCAAATGTGTCAGGCTGGATTTTAGGGAAGTGTGAGCGAAAAAGTGCACATGAATGTTTCAAAATTGAATGCTGCCATCATAAAATAACCTTGGAGTATGAAACTGCAACACCATGTGTGACATTGCCACAGTGTGGAAAAAAGTGATTTTATTAGTGTAATGCTGCTTAAGGGAAACAATAGAGGTGTATGCCATGTTAAGAGGTTAAAGAAGTAGCACTCTTCTTCTGTGTTTCTTTTCTTTCCTGTCCCTTGGGTGTATTTGTTGGCCCAGGTGGGTTGGCTCAGTCTTCAGTCGGTCCGTCTCTCAGCAGAGAGACAGCGGTGGCGCCGGGGCAGCGACCTTTAGACACAACTACTGTATCACTCAACAATCTTTTCCTCCACTCTGATCCCTTCCTTCACCCCTCCATCCTCCTCTCCCCACTCATCTCCGCCTTTCTTCCTCTGATTATGAAGATGAGGATTGATTACAGCTTTCCCTCCGTCATTTTCTCTCAGCAAACTGTTTGTTGTTGCCAATAATTGAGATGCCATCTTGTGGTTTTTGATCATCACAACTGATGCGATTGTGTGCCTCCACCCGAGCTCTGTCCTCTTTCACTGGTGTTGATTGTCCGTCCAGCTCTTTGTACGTCCGGCAGAACAGGAAAAAAAGCATAAAGCGAGTTTCCTATCTTTGCTCTGGTGGGAAAGAGGTCTGTTTATAGCTGAGCACGCTGACAGGGATGTGAATAAACAGCTAAATAAAACCATAGGCCTTGATGAATGCATCATCCACCCACTCACTTTTTCCCAAAATCCCCTCATCAGACACACAAGTTAACAAAGTAAGTTCACTGCAGATATACAGATGCATATGATGCACAAGCAGCCGGAGAAACATCCCAATGTTGAATCTTTTAGTCTTCAGGAGTGACAAGTTCCAATAGCACTGTGCTTGAAGCATCCATTTTTTTTAAATACAGCATGCCAGAGACCTTGTTTACAACACAGCTTGTATTTTTTCCTCTAAATTACCCACCTGTGTCTCAAATACATTGTTGTTATTGTTGGTGTTGTTCTCTCATGTGTGGCCTTGTGCTGTAAACCACACACACTGAAGACCTCCTCATGTTTGTGCACTCTTATCTAACCACACATAATCTCTCATCCATCCGTCATTAGACTGTCATGACAGCCTCTCCGCAGAAATGGATGAGTAGTTGCATCTCAAAATAAACACCAAGGCAGAAACACACAAACACACACACTGCATTGACAGTCCGCCTGCAGATCTCAGGTCTCTTTGATCTTTTATCGGGACTTCATGTGAGTTTATGAGTCTGTTTTTGGTGATGCTCACAGTGCCAAAAGAGGGTGAGGTGTGTGTTCTTGTTGTTGAGGTGTGTGTGAGATTTGGCTGGGGTCTGACAGTTGTTTGATGTGTGTGTTAAGCTGTCGCAGACCACATGCATGGGCCCCCCTGTGCAGAGACAGCTGGTTACTTCAGGCTTTGTTTGCGACCTGACCAACTTTGAGTCAGACTCGATCTCATCTTAAATTCATGATATTAGTCGTCTGTCCTGATAGCAGCTCGGCAGCCCTGATGACAGACAGACCCTCCGGCAAACACTGCCATCAGCACCATTTACATGTGCAATCACATCCCCAGTCTGATCTGCTCTTTTAATTATCTGAATGCTGTCAAAGCTCACACTTTCAGCACGGCTGGAAAGTTTGAACATTTGGGTGTCTCTGCTGTTCCTTTACTCTTTTCAGCAAAGACGGTTAGGTGATTGACACCAGCTTGTTAGACACAAAGGCCACCAGGACGGGAGAGGTTCACACCTTTTCTTACTGTTCCAATGAAGACTAATGTGGCTTCAGCCAGAGCTTTACAGCCTTTTGCATGGATGAAACAGATCTGTAGTAGTGTGTGAGGAGACTGTGACTTGCTATTGGCATGTCAGACGGTGTGATATAAAACATTTGTGTGTCTCCTGAAGCTGGGGCATGGAGAACGGATTAGACAAGACAAGACGGCAGGGCAGCATTGACTGGGCATAACATGATACAATTTACCCACACATTATAATACTAAATGCATTGTTGTTGTTGTTGTTGTTGTTGTTGTTGTTGTTGTTGTTGTAGTAGGGAATACAACATAAGTGTGTTGGCAAAAGTTGAGCCTTGATCAAATGTTTCCTTTCGTGTTTTAATGGGGCTCTTGCTTTGGCTCCTATCTGCAGTAATGCCTGATGGCACTCATGCCCAATTTGCCCGAGTGAACAGTACCAAAACACAGAAGTGGACTGCCATCTAACGTGAGTAGCCATGGGCAAGTGAGTGGCCAAAGCATGTCTTAACACTGCTGGTCTCCTCTAATATCTGCGAGTGATCATTATGTATTGGTCTCATCGCCAGAATAGGTGATATGTAGGAAGGCATGCAAGAAGACTTTACTAAGCTATTCTACTCTAAAGCAACACCACAAACAAATCAAACAAAGATAATGACGCAAGTCTTCTTCGGCACAAAACAACATTGACTATGTTAATGCTAAGTGACGGGGAGTGTTCCAAATGGGCCTGAGTCCCTACCTTAGAAACAAAGCCAACTCTAGCAGCTTTAAACTAAATGGTCTGGCTCTTTCTTATTTGGTACCCTGGTGCCAAAGCACACAAGTGAGCTTCAATTGGGTCAAACATGAATACTAACATTGTAATGTAGTAAGCAATGCCCTATATATTAATTTATCTTCCGTCTCTTTTTTTTTAATACAATCACTCACTAATGTCCACCTGTCTCCTTGTGGGACATGGCATACAATTACTAAAGAGGAAAAAAAGCTTCCAGGATATACATGTTGCTCTATTTAAACGCCAGGAAGCAGCTAGACTTATTATTCAGTTTGTATGATAACATTTGTTTTCTTGACCTCAATCAGCATGCGCACAAGATGTTTTCCTGAACATACGACCCTGATGACCCCACTGCACTACATCCAGAGCAGCAGCAGCAGCAGCTATTATTAATTAGCAGCAAACACACGGCTGTCCAATTTGTGTTTTTCTCTGTGCGGGTCAAGCAACCGGAGGACTCTGTTGATATTAATCTTCCTGCTTTAAAGATGTTGTTTTCTTCTTGTGCCAGACTCAGCTGAACAGAAATGTTTATCAAATACTAATGTGAGGACAGGAGAGGGAAATCCCAAACAGTTTCGACAAAAAGATATACACAACTCAGACTTCAGGGTCACTAGCGACAATATAACTATTAAAGAGAGGCGGAGAGCTCCATCTCACGCAAGACAGCCGAGGAGAGTTTAAATTAGAAGGAACAAAAGCGAGCGGTTCATCTATCAATTATAGAAACAGTGAGGTAAAACTACAAGTCATGGCAACTGGGGTTTGTTTACACGGACAAAGAGTTGTATCAGTATTATTATTATTATTATTATTGTTGTTGTTATTATTTAGTGTTGGTTTTAAGGACCAGGCTTTGAAGTTATAAATATGTAACTTTCTACTAACTAAGATGGTGAACATAAAACAATGTCTGCTAACATAAACATGCTAGCATTGTTGACATTAGCATTTAGCTTTAAATACAGCCTCACTGAGCAGTTAGCATGTCAGTAGATAATTATTCAATGGAAACATTTCACATGAATCCACAAACTAAAGCCATGTCGCTGCTCTAAAGACATCTCCTGCTAACCTGAACTGTTACCACTACTCCAATGAGGTGTCATTAGTTTTTGACAAGCTAAACTATGCTAAGCTAAGCCACAATAACCTACTGGTACTGGACAAAGCAAGGCTGTTATTAAACCCCTCTTTGTACTAAAGGCATTGTTGCATTTATTGCTTATTCATTAAACCTTTACTAAGGTTACTTTCAAAAGGCTTTTTAACAACAAATGTTAAACTTTACAGAATGCAATGTCATTATGAGGTTATAGCTTGTTAGGTCTCCATAATGAGGTGTAGATACTTGAGTCCTGCTTATCTCTCTATTCCATATATAGATGGGATGTAATGATGACAAAGCAAGCTTTATTGCACAACAGATACTTAATTTAAACAATTCCACGTGCTACCAAAACTAACCAGGAAATGCTTGAAAATAATAAATTCAAACAAGACCACTTGTGGGGAACAGAGATAGAGTAGATCCTCCCTGCTGTCTAAACACCAGAAAACTGCAGTAAAACGTGCACCCACATTTCCTGTGAGGAACGTCCAGCATGTGAGAAACTGTCCTTTATGGGTCAGAGAACAGGAGGTAGCCTAAAGAACTGTGTGAAATATTCTAAAAGCACGGCAGGATTTACAGAGACTTTTATCCCTCACATGTAACATGAACCATAGATTTTTTATGGCTGTCCCAACTTCACAGAGTTTTGAAACACTAGCCTTTAGTTTGGTTTTTGTAAGGCTCAGAGACGTACACACACATACACACACACACGCACGTGCACAAAACACACTCCACGATCCTGCAGGTTCACACACCCTATGTAACACCCATGACTACTCTGGATGCAATACAATAAGCTATTGTAACCTCAAACCACAGGTCTTGACGCCCATATGGTGTTGTCATTAGTCTCAATTATAACAGGCTATGAGGTCACTGATACATCCTTTACTCTCTCTCTCTCTCTCTCTCTCTCTCTCAAGCACGCACGGATGCACATATATAAGTGCAGAAAAATGAATTTTTGCAGCCTAAGGTTGCATTTGTAACCCCATTGATCCTATTATTTTGCTGGAAAGAGCTTTCCTGCATGCATGCATTAATCATGGTTTGATTCCAGGCTTGATATCTTTTGCAAATTGTTTTATTTTCTGCAACTGAAAACCTTCAATTCTTTACATCGCGAGTAATTGTATCAGATTATTTCTCTAAATGGTATTACAGGCTGCTGCTTGTGCTTCTCCTACTCATATCAGTCTGGCCCGGGTTTATCAGAGCTGGGCTATCTTTCTCACCACGCACGCACGCACGCACGCACGCACGCACGCACGCACGCACGCTCGCACGCTCGCACGCTCACACACACACACACACACACACACACACACACACACACACACACACACACACACACACACACACACACACACACACACACACACACACACACACACACACACACACAGTGTATCCTCTCTCAGCTACCGGCTTCCTTGATGGGGAAAGAAGGGACTAGATGGACGGGAAGAGAGGAGACAGTGGGGATGTGACCACAACAATGGCAGGAAGTGACTTCAGATCAATTTAAGATAAGAGAAAACACACCAACACAGAAGCACTGAGCTAACAAACATCCCCGGTGAAGAGATAAACATGCAACACAAACACAGTGCCAAATAAATGTCCCCTGAACCCTTTAAGACTGCACTCATATTGTTTTGACTGGACATTTCTTCTTCTTTCACCAACAAATGTATTTATCATAACATTATTTTTATTTTGTAATTCTGTTCTCTGTTTAATTTGAATGATGATAAAACTGCATCAACAATACACTGGATAAATACCCTTAATTACTTTAAGCACATGTTAAATCATGAATGGTTTAACCACGAAGCAAAACCGCTGCAGTTAGTTTTGAAAAGCTATAAAGCATTGCTCTGTATTTCAAATGTGCTGATTGATAATACACCCTGAGCTTTACCAACAACAAACAAGCCTGGTTATGTATCCCTGCCAACTCAAATTGATTTTATAAATAATACATAAAGCAAGCCAAAGTGAATTACCATGCTGTAGATAACAATAAAAACCATGCACATTAAAGTTCAAGACATGTCAAGAAACTTCCAAAATAAAAACAAGTAGCTTGCAGGAAGTTGTAAGAGTCAACAGTGCAGTGTGTGCAGCTGGGAATGGCTGCTCAGCAATTCAGAGGTCACCACAAGGTCCCTGAAACAGAAAACCAGAGAGGTCTGGAGGTTGTATAATGTGTAACCAGGAGTATGCACAACTTCAAACAAACAGAAATCAAGTGGAGAGAAGCCGGAAAATTATCTGTATTCTGGATCAGGTGCAAACAGTAATAAAAACTGACAGTTTTGTGGTAAATCATGTTTGGAAGTTAAATAAAAAGGATGACTTAGTCCATGACTTATTGTAGTGATTTTATCTTTCAACTGACTTAAAACAGCAATAAACAAAAGCTCTATTTTTGACTGCATATCTTTTCATTGCGCAGCTCCGGCAAAAGACCATTTATATTTTAAGGCAACTAAAAGGAACTTGCATTTTCTGTGAATTTTAGTGATCTGTCCACAAAGTTAGTAGCTACAGGAGGAAAAGTAAGGATTCAGGTTAAATTCAAATTTTTATTTTGAAATCCGGTATATCCGTCCATCTGTTGAAGGACCGACCAAGGATCTACCCCGTGATTGCCTATCACTGTCCCCTAAAGATTTTAAACATTCTAAGTTCAAAACTTTGCCTGTAAAAATAAGAACATAAGCTCTTCCTGTCACTTCATCTGATTTAATATCCTTTAGCTTTAAAAGGATACATTTCATTAGGAGAAAAAGGACCTCAATATCTGACTGGAGCATTGCTATACCTCCTTTTTATCAGAAAATGACCCTTTCAGGGACCTTAAACAGGAACAGTAATTTGGATATGGATATGAAGTTGCTTTGCAGAAGCTATAAATCAGTCTCATGACTCTGCTTGGACTGTAAGGGAGATCTGGGATATCCCTGGCTGGAACCAAACAGGTGTATGCGTTATCTTTTCCTATTACGAATCATAACCTTGTGTCAAAACCCTGATGGATTTGAGATCGTTGCGGCTACATGCCCAGCTACTGTTATTCCAGAGGAGAACCATAAAAGGACACTCACACATCCTGTCCACTGTCCATTGAAGGAGCATCTGTCAGACCCCCAACACCTTCCACTATGACTCTACTTCCTGTCCCACACGTGCAGCTCTGCTACTTCAAACTTTTTCATCAAAGCCTTTCTTCCTGAACATGGAAATGTCACAAATAAGAGCGCCCATGAGCTATCCATCCCACATTTCCCGGGTAATACACTGACTTTGTTCCTTATTTTACCTAAAGACACATTCATTTATTGCACAATGTTGCATAAAAACCAAAACTGCAGAGAATACATGGCAGCTGCAATCCTATTTAACAATCCAGACCATTATCAAGAGGCCACTGTTGAGTTTTTTGTTTTGTGGTCGTGACCTCTAACCCTTCTAATCCCTTCTTTTGGCAGAGGGCATGATGGGGGACGGCATAACGGGGATAAAGGTGCAGAACCTCGGTCCCTGTTACCAAAAAGCTTTAGAGATTTCCTGCTCGTGAAGCCAGCCACTTTAATCTCCCAGACGCTTCACACATATGTTCTCATGAGATAATCCACCTTACTATAATCACCCACCCCCCATAAACAGCTACAGTATATAATCAGACATCACATGGGTGGGGTATCTGTTTACTCTCACGTTCAGTGTAGCTTTAGATATAGTTGTACAATCTAAAAAAAGAAGTGGACAGTCAGAACGTTTTTTAACCCCCAAAAGTCTGACTGGGAGTGGAGATTTATTCTTAACTTAATATTTGTATCATATATTAAAAGTATGACTAAAGAAATGGTGATCCACTATAAAAGGTACTGGATATTTACTGGGAGTTTGGCTTGGTATCATTAAACTAAGTTCACTGTTCGGAAGTCCCTGAAAGACCCAAACAGGGACACTGAGAAGGATCCAGTGTTGTTGAGCGCATTGTGTGTCTGCATACTTCTCCAAAAAAGATAAACTGCAAAGTGCCACATAGGGAAACTAAATTGCTTTTCACATGGGCAATCATTGCATTTAGTCTGCACTACTGACCCCTGCAAACATGGGCAGAGGGCAACATTTGGGCCCTTTGTGAAAAAGGAAAAGTCTGATTTGAACCTGCAGTCCACACTCTCTCTTTTTATGTCCTCAAGGAAGCAAGAAGGGGTCCTACAAGAGTATTTTCTGAGAAAAATCCACCTCTTTGGTCAATGCAATAAGACCTCTGTTGTGCAACAGCTTGAATCCTAGTAAAAAAAAACACCAACCCAGGGTCAACTAGCATAACACTTCAACCTGGATCGTTACGAGATGACAGAAAAAGAACGAGAGGGATGCAATAAAGTACAGAATCAATTTGGGGATGGTTTATTTTTAAGGTCAATTTTATCACCCAACAACAGACTGCACTGGCCAAGCAAGCCTTGCAATCTTCGAGATGGAGGATAAAATGTTTGCACCCGTGACCGTTTTCCAGAGCTGTAAAATCCTGTCAGTGTTTCTAATGAGTCTTAAAGCTAATGGATGTCCGTATCACTCAAACTGGACTTCCTGGATCGTATTTCATCTTTCTCAACAGTACTTAAAGCAACATGTCCACACCAAAACACCCACTAGTGTATTTTTTTCAGCCCGAACCCATGGACTGAGAGAAATGGCTGCTCCAAATTGAGAGAAAAGGCACCTGGACACGAGTGAACTTATGGCACCGGTCTTGTGAGAGAGTCTACCATGACGCTCTTGGTACAAGTAAACAACAAGCTAGCTACAAATACTGCTCTTTTCTGAGAGTGTGATTATAGGGGCAAAGCTGGGTCACGTCTTTTCTGCAGACTAGCCATAAAGCTGTTCTCCCATTACATCCCCTCTCTGTCGGAGGCTAGGCTCAGCACAGTGAGACAGGTGGGGGTAGGGCGAGTCCAGTGGGGCGGGGTTGGGTTGAGGTGAAGGGTGGAGTTGGGGTGAGAAGCTAGCATTGTTTACACATAGCAAAAAGGCACAAGAGAGACGATAAGAGGAGCCTGGATAACAAAAAAATGCATTAATGACAGGCGTCCTCTGACAAGCGACACAAAACATCCTTCCCAGAAATAAGAATAGCCAATCATCTCATCTAAATGTTGATTGCTATAAATAAAAAATAGGACATTGTTGCCATCAAGTGCATTCTCAAGTGACAGACAATCTCTCTACTTTAAATGAGCGGAAGTATGGAGTCCTAAAAGAATAACCATAAGCATTGAAGCAACAATAGTAAAGGAATTATTGCCAAACCTCTCCTTAGAAACATTTAAAGTGTTGGGGTATCACTAAGTGGGTAGATAAACATATAGAGGAGAGCTTTCGTAGTTATTATGTTCAAGAAGAACCATAAAAGAAGGAGGCCTGGGAAGACTCCATTCAGAAACTAAAGGCAAATGGCAGGGTGGCAGGGTGAGGCGCTTTAGACAGTGCTTTGGGAATTTGCTCTATTTGAGATGCAAATTCCTCAAAGAGCTGAAAGAGCCGGAGAAACAGGTGTCCAAGGAAGTGTGCTGTAGCGTGGGTGAGGGAGGGCGGGCGGGTGTGAGGGCGCTGAATGACAACACAGGCGCCATTGAAGTCCTGCTTGTTCAGTCCAGTCTGTGTGGCACTTCTTCGCCTGTCTCCTTTTCTTTGTCTCATATTAAATGAAAGCCATGGAAAAGGGATTTAATGTCAGAACAAAAATGGAAAAAGATGACAGATGTAAAGTTTTTTTCTGTATTGATTTAATGAAGTAATTTGGTATAAAACAGCTATGTTCCAACTACAGATATGAGACGTTGATTTCAATTCAAATGATAAAAACAGATCAGAAATACAGATAGACTGACAGCAAGATAAGTTACACATTTACAATCTTTTCCTAAATCATAATAGTTGCAATGATTAGTTATAAGGAGTTGAATAATAAAATATATTTGTAATGAATATTAAACAGGAATCTAATCGGATTTTAAGATGCCAAACCACATCCCCGATATCCTTCATTTGAACTCCTGGATGAAGCTCAGTGGCGCCATCTACAGGACAGCTGCTTAAATGTGATTTGTATTTTGATTTAGATTTATCCTTCTTAAAGTAGAAATTTTAAAGGCTTCACAGAACATGGTAGGTCAACAATTCCAGTACAAATAGACAGAAAATGAACCCGTAGCATATACTTCCAAAACAATCCACATATACCCACAACCAATTTTCCAATATAAAAGTCTTGACAGCATATAATCTGATGTAAAGTTACACACCTACTAATACAGTCTTTTCCTAAAGTGGGAATTTATGAATTCATATAGAATGATCTCAAGCGATTTCTTCATTGTCACAGCTCAGAAAAAATGAGCTCAATAGTATAAGGTCATATTCAAAGGTTTATGACTCCCTTGGCTTTTAATACTTTCATATTTCTTAAAAACCAAAGAGAACCAGTCTTTACATTTTTTTTTGCTAAATCATACCATTACAAAAGAACGGCTAAAGGTTATAACCATCTCATTATTATTTTTAAGTCAATTAAGTTGAGCAGTTTTATCTAGTTTGATCCGTAAAATAACACTATTATCGAAACCAGAGATTGGATTCTGAGGTTGCAGCAACCGAACAAATCTCCTTCTGCTCATTTTTTCTTTAAAGTAACATTATATATATTTAAGTCTAAGGGGCCCACAAACCTTCAAGCATGATTGTAAAAACAACAGCTTTGTGTTATCGTTCTTGAACATGGCATCTTTCATCATAACTCAATAAAAACACAAACCTCTCCCTAATACTGAATCACAATATGATTGGATAAACTGCTTTGAAAACATATATTTAAAAGAATCTTTAAAAGATATGCATTAAAAATCTTTGGCTTAGTGGCACAAATTGTCCCGTAACACTTCTTCCTTCATTGTGTCAGTTTTCGCTCTCACTCAGAGACTGGTGATGGTCCCTGCTGCGGCTGTGAGATAATCTGAGGACGCCCTCAAGTGTTCAACGTCAGCAAAGACTCCTGGATGCTGCCTTGAGAGTCCAATGTGCGTATTAGTGCACGTCTAGCAAAGCAGGGTAAATAGGAATCTCTGCCTTGGCAACAGTATGCAAAGAGGAAGACTATCAGGACAAAGTGCAGTCGAAAAGACCTCATCAATTAAGACAACATCATACTTCATTTATCACAAAGGAAAGAATCTAAGAGGTAAAGTTAAGGAGGTAAGTAGCAGCAGAAGCTGTTTACAGTGAGTTAGCGAGTGTACTGTGAATCCCATATATTTATGTGAAGCTGATATGCGGGAAGGAATCCTAACACCTGGAAATTAGTCAGCATTTTTGCACTTCTAGTTCAATTTAAAAAAAAAAAGTTCTTTAAGATGCCTGATATAAGCTCTGTTGTTTAGACCAGTTGACATTGGTGACATTAAACGCCATCACTCCACACCACAAAGTGGTGAAAGTGGTGTTCATTCTTCTTGCTAAACAAAAAGTATGAAACACTTTTTGTTTCTGCAATAATCCAAACTCAAATGGAAAAATCCCCTTGGCTTTGTTGAGTGAAGCAGTGATACTCAGGCTGGCTTTTAAAAAGAAGTCATCCCTGCAGTATTATATAGCTGAAGTAGCTCAATATCCCTCACAGCACAGAGTTGTCATCTATTGTTGCTTTGTGCAATTACACAGTTGGGAGTTCCATTTAGTTATAGCTACAGTAAATAGAAACATGTATAAATGACATGACAGCAAAACTCTGTTGAGTTTTAAAGCTGAGTTATGCCTCGCACACGGGCGGTCGCACAGGCATGAGCTTATGCACAATTGTGACGAGGACAAAAATACGTATACACCAAAACAAAATGTCCTCAAAGTTCTAAATTTTTTCCACCTATATGTTGAGTTAGAAAATGTTGGATGTGCAACCCCTGCGGAAAGGGCTGAGTTATTGCCATGCAGACAATACCTTTCCGTCAAGCAATAGCAATAGTGCTAGTTGAAGCAGTCACTTTCACAAGCTTTGAAAATATGATTCCTTTTTCTTGATTGTAAAAACACCCATTTGAATAAAATCTGTCACAACTACTACAGACAGTAAGTCATGGAAGGTTCGTCATGTCACTGTGACTTAAGAACTTTTACTGAAAACTGTAAAGGCTGTAGTGAAGGATGGATGTTAGTAAACTGGTGACACTTACCCCGCTACAGGTAAGTGTCATGCTCGGCGCTGCTCAGACTCTCTTTGGACCCTTGAATGGTCATGTGTTTGAGGAGAGGCGAGGGCTCACTGGGAGAGAGGTAAGGATTAACCGCCTCCACCGGCGGAAGCGTTGTTTTCTTCTGTTTCCCCTTGTTAGTCTTTGCACTCTCCTTGGCGTCCTCTCCGGCTGTCTGTGTTGCCAGGGGCGACTGCACGATGATGGTGGGCCTCTGTCTCAGGTCCTGGCGGCTCGGAGGCTCCGCAGTAATGATAGCTTTAGCGCCGTGCATCCTGGGAGGCGACTTGCAGTGTAGATCTCCATGAGACTCCTTCCAGCGTCGCAGCTGAGCAAGGTGTTCCTTCTCAATATCTTTCTCTGACACTGCTAACTCGATTGTCTGAAACAAAAAGAGAGAGTGAGAAATGCTGACATTTTTATGGCTTAAGTATTTCAGCACATTACATACAGGTATTTATATATCAATGTTACAACAACAACAGGAGGGCAAAGTCAAAGGGTCAAACAATAAATTGGATAACAGACAATAACCATGTGCTGTACCTCTTGCACCAGGAAGCTTTCTTGAAGGTACTGTGGCCGTATAGCTCGGAGCAGCTCCATTGTTTCATACAGACCCTGAGAGGCCTTTAGTTTCTCCTGGGATCCCAACGTGCATTTCAAGAGAACCAGGCCAACCCGAAAGAGGATCTTTACTCCTGAGAACAGCGGCACATCAGGCACAAAGTAAAGTTTCATTTGTAAAGCTTAATATCATACATTTGCCTCAAAGGGCCTTCAAATCTACATAGCATTTGTCTGTTTGGACCCTGGCTTTGCATTGCAAAAGACTCCCCCAAAAACCCTTTCAACAGGGGAAAAGTGGAAGAGACCTGAGAAAGAGAAACTGAAGAGGGATCACTCTCCTGAGATGGACAGACATGCAACAGCATAACCACATAATGAAATGACAGTGTATAAAGACAATCCGAATGACAATATACGTTTCTCTGATTTCTTTAGAATGAAGCTGAGTGGGTTTTGTTCTTAGACTGAATAGGACATTTAAAGACGTACCCTTTAGAAACTGGGATAGACATTTTTCACAAGGGAAGGGTAACTTGTGGAAATCCACGTTAAACCATGATGATATGTTTTTGCGCAGTATCATAATATACTGTGAGAATAAAGTGTAGTGTCTCACCCTCACAGAGGAACATGTCCCAGACCCGCAGTACAGAGGCCCAGGGCAGGGTCCGAGAGAAGGCGCACATGAACCACTCGGTCATGTACAGGATGGGCTCCAGCTTGTGCTTCTTCAGGTGACGGTGGGCTACCGGAGACACTCGTCGCAGCAGAGCGTACAGGATCTCCCCGTCCAGCTGGATCGCCTCCTGTGGAGAAAACATTGAACAGCAGTCAGTGGAGAAAGGACTTTCTCTTTGGTTAATCGGATTATATCGTCCTAGTAGCCTCGTCACCACCTCATGTAGATAGATCGTTAGCGTCTTAGTGTCAACTGGAGAAACACTGGCCAGAAAGTGTAACAGCACCAGCCACATACTGCATTAATAGAAGATTATTTTTAATGAAGTTGGTTTTACTTTAGGTTAACTTGTTAAAAAATATGAAGTTCTTATATTCTTCGGATGCAACAATATGCACAAATATTTACCATTTACATATATTATCTTAATTATCTTGAGCTCGATAACTTGACCTGAGCCTGAATAATGAGGCAGAATCTAGTTTTGCATCTCCTGGGCAGTATCATTTAAGAAAAAATATAAATAAATGCAAGGATTCTGTCCTTTAATGTTCAAAGGTTCAAAGGTTTTATTTGTCATATTTACAGCAGATACAACGTATATGTTGGCAATGAAAATCTTATATCCCAGGCTCCTCCAACAACGCAACATACATAGTGCAAATAAGATAAATAAAATAGTGCAAAAATGTGTTAATGTTAATAATTAATGTGGCAGAACTGCAGTCTACAGAAAACAAGTGTTCGTGGGCATCAAATTATGTAAGTGTACTCTTTCTTGCAATAGAAAAAGGACTCATTTAAGCTATATTTACAGGGTTCAGGTAGATAATAATTTACATGTTTAACACCTTACATGTTAATATGTAATCCTGTCACATGTTGCACACCTATCTTTTAAACCGATTTAAAGTCCTCTTTTCAAAATGATGTGTCAGTAGTTCTGTGTGGACTCTTACCAGCCCTGAGCTGTAGTATCCAGGAAGGTATTTCTCACAAATCTGAACAAGACCCCAGAATGCATCCTAGGACAAAGAAAAAGGAAACATGGTTAAAATATATGCTATTAAAAGTAAAGCACTGCTAGAGAGAAATGGGACCTTGAAAAGATATACATAGAATCATTGTTAATATTATCATTCTGACGCATTATTCCATTTATCTGAACATCCCCCCAACATCCTTAGGGAGGAGAGTACCCAGTGTTCACAATATATTTTCATATGATATTAGAAAAAAGGTTTTTCTACATGTTGTGAGCATTTACCTCGGCTGGCATATGCATCAGGAGAACAGCAGCGATTGGAGCCTGAGCCTGACAATAACCCTCTTCAGGCCGATGCAGAGTGTAAGCCTTCAACACGCGGAACAGGTCTTGCTGCCTGAATGTATGAACAGATTTAAAATATATTCAGAAATTATGTCTAGCCATGATAATAATGAGAGGCCTTTTTTAAAAAGGCAGCACTTACCCATGACCCCCTCTGGCTTCAAACATTTCATGAAAGGGGAACTGCCGATGGAGGTCCCTCTCAATGATATCTACCCATTTAGGATCTCCTGGCTGACTGTCCAGTTCCTAAAACACATTATCAGTTTGTCAGCTTTTGCAACATCCTCAACCACCGTTGGATAGCAATATTATAAAATAAGCAATCTTTGATCTTTTGATTGTCAGTGATGTGTACGTCTGAAGTATATATCATGAAAACATTCTTCATTCTGCAGCTATTTTTAACAAAACACAGTCCAGTCACATTCAATAACTAATCAACGGACCTGGAATTTTCTTTGGTTTTGCTCCCTTTTAACCTTGGCCCCTGTGAGGTAAAGCCAGGCCCGGCCACGCAGGGAAGGAGGGATCCCCTTCTGGCAGCGCTCTTTCACCTGTAATTAAACATATTGACAGTTACTTAAACCCCGCAAAAAGTTAGATAAAAGAAGGCGCAGATAAAAGGGACACAGACATTGGAAAACACTCCTTTGTATACTCCGCACAACATGCCACTTGCTACGCAATGACCTGCAGGCAATCACCAAACTTTAAAAAAACAGGCACGCGTAATGAAAAAACGTTTTCTAGCCCAGCCAGTGCATATTGAACAAATGCCTGCACAGCGAGAATTTGTATCACAAAGTAACAAACATGTGAAGCCAGATAATTTACAGTTCGTAAAGCAGACCTTTTTGTGTTTTTTTGCCATCCACTTGTCCCAGCTGTTGAGCATTTCCAGCCATTTTGACTCCCGCTGCCTCAGAACATCAGTTGGGATTTCTTCAACACTGTGCAGATAGGAGACATTGTGACTGATAAAAGAAAATAGTTTTCATACAAATGGACCATGCCAATACTTTACAGTGTCACTTCCCTTTACTCATTACAAAGGGAATACTGTCTTTAGAGGAGGTGGAACTGTGGCTCATCTCTTCCTTGTCCGCACAGGAAACCTAACCTCAGACGAAACAGTGGAACACTTGCCATCGGCAGCATGTACAGGGAAAACAGGAAACTGTGGGAGAACTTTCCCCTAGTTTAGTTCCCTACAACCTCTTACACAGCACTTACACCAACATCTCACTTCACCCACAGTCCTATGAATATTGGTCATAGTTGCACACACACTTAACCAAAATGTTATAAATCAAATAGGGACAATTACCTTTATGTCTCAAAATATCAGAATATATATCCAAGCAACCACAATTTCATTTAAAAGACCATAAAAGAGTCTGTTATTATAATGAAAGACTTTCTCAAATAATAACTCAGTATCTCAAAATTAATTATGTTTAACTTATGTTTAAATAATGATTTATTATCTCAAAATAAGGACTTCGTATTTCTAAATGACTTGGTATGCCGAGTAGAAGGTCACTGATTGTAGTCCCCCCCGGACAATGTCTCGCATTTCCCCTTTCAGTCATTTACATCTTCTGAGGTCCTCAGAATTTTACAATCTATAGACCCTAAGTCATATACTGGTGACGATCATTTCAAATCTTTTTTTTATAAAAATGGCTGCTCCAATTATTAGAAGAAGGAGAAGAAGAAGAAGACATACTTTTATTAATCCCTTACAGGGAAATTGCTTTCTCTACTCTGTTGTGTTGACACACATTAAACACACAGAGGATATACATGCACAAACACAGAGGAAATACATGCACACACAACCACATGCAGAGGAGAGGTGGCAGAGCAGAGAGGCAGCCAGGTACCCGGCGCCAAGGGAGCAGATAGAGGTTAGGTGCCTTGCTCAAGGGCACCAGCTCACTCCATATTTGTTTTGGTCCGATCGGGACGTGAACCGGCGACCCTTCGGTCCCAGGACCAAGTCCCTACTGACTGAGCCACTGCCATTGTCCTACATTTTTTATCTTTCCATCAATTTGGGCTGATTTCCGCTGATCTGGAAATCTGCACGTGTTATTGCACTGCACAAGGGGGGTCATAGGGACAATCTGGATAACTACCGTCCGATCTCTACACTTCCATGCCAGGCCAAAGTACTTGAGACCTTAGTCAACTCTCAATTAAAGTGTTTCCTCTCAAGCAACTCTATTCTTAGTCCTCACCAATCCGTTTCAGACCCAACCATAGTACCATCACTGCTATCACTCTAGTTACCAACAACATAGTCTCGGCCTTGGACAAGAGGAAGCACTGTGCGGCCCTCTTTGTCGTCCTCTCAAAGGCTTTTGACACAGTCGATTACAATCTACTTTTAAAAAAGCTGTCTGATATCGGCTTGGATACGGGTGCTTGTGCGTGGTTTCATGATTATCTATCTTCTAGGCGTCAATGCGTGAAATCCTCACTTGGCAATTCGGAATTTTTATCCACAAAAGGTGTCCCACAAGGCTCTGTATTGGGTCCTGTACTTTATACCATATTAATGAGCTAGTCTCCTCTTTAACTGGCTGCCTCACCCATCTGTATGCAGATGATACTAATCTCTACAGTACAACAGATACCCCACAGGCTGCTAATGACAACTTGCAGCTTTCCTTTAACTTATTACAGGACACTCTCTTTGACCTTAAACTAGTCCTTAACACGCAAAAAACGTATGGTATTTTCAAGAGCTAGAAATATTGTTTTTACGAAACATCATCTTTTAACTGTTGATGGCTCTCTCTTTAGAGAGAGTAACTGATTATAAATATCTCGGGCTGTGGCTTGATTTATTTATTTGTTTATCTGTCATTGCTGTTGTGTGCATGACCCCTGATGTCAACTCGTCTTCATTGAAAATGAGGGAAACCTCAATGCCCTACGAGTATAAAATAAAGGTTTCAAATCAATCAATCAATCAATCCCAACATAATATTAAACTTTCCTAAGATAATGAAAGAATGTCATTATTTAGAATCAGGGCTTAATGTTATCCAAAAATATTCTTGTATATTAATTATTGCATTGCAAGAATAAGTAGCTTCTATATTTTTTAGAATGTAAACTAAAGTAGACAGACTTCTATAATAAAAAGTATCTCTAAATAATGAAACACTTTCTCAAAATAAAACGTATAATTTCAAAGTAATGGCCAAGAAAAACACTCAAAAATAATAACTTAGTATCTTTAAAAAATGACAAAGATTTTTTAAAATTATTTTGAGGTATTAAATCATCATTTCGAGAAGGTTTGGCATTACACTAAATGTTTTAGTTATACGGTAAATTTCCTTTCATAACAAGGCTACGTTTTCATCTCATTTGAACTGTTATGGCAGAAATGGGCTTCCAAAATGTTCAGTTAAAAAGGAGAAAGCACAAATGGGTCAGTTTATGGAGAAATGGGAAACACTTCATACAGTTAACCACACAAGGAAAACGTAGCTCCACTTACGATGAGTGCTGCTGGGCTCCTCCACTGAACCCGTACTTGTCCACCTGTTTCTCCCCGGGGAAATTGCCGTTTACCTCTAGGTCGGCTCCATACGAGCTGCCTTTCCCATTATCTGTCAACTTTTCGGTGCTGCCCCGCAAGTCAACCCCATTGCCCTGCTCAATTTTCGCCATTTATTCAACATTTACTTTCAGAGGAGCTGCGGGTCTACAGTTTGTTCACATAACTCACCCTAAATACTAATCTTGAAAGCGTGGCTAGCACTTTAAGGCTCTCCATGAAGATAACCGTTGATTAGCTTACCTGCTGTCACAGCTAGCTACGGTTGTTAGGAAGATTAGCTTCCTGGCTTTTAGCTTGCTAAGTGCTGTAAAAAGACACTTAGCTTTGGAAGGGTTTCATGTTAAAAACTTCGTTCGCTTTGTTTACATATTTAACGTTAAAGTAAAAAAACAAACAAAGAACTGGTTGAACTATAAAAGAGAAACGCAACTACTTCGATAAATGCTGAATTAGTACAGTATCTTCTTGCTAACTCCGACGCTAACATGCTAGCATCACACAACTGTCAGCTGACACACACCTATTTAAACCAGGGTCTCTGCTGTCAGCAGGAATGTAGGTTAGCTGGTGGCTACAGGAAGAGAAACTAGAACAGATTAGTAAACAAAACATCCATGGCTTCCTATCACTCTACACTGCCATCTACTGCTGATAATCATAATTTCAGATACAGTTTATTTCACATTATTTTGTGATTTTAGGCTTGAGGAACAGAATCACCATCTAGAAATGGGACTATTAGATAAGCCTGCATTTAAAATGAACACTGTTCATAATACTGTCCCTCATGTAGATTTTGCAATTCAATAAACCATATAAATAAGAAGATATGAGGAGCAGGAGAAGTTATTTTAACTTTTAACGTATGCTTCATATTTATTTTCATGTATAGCACTGCTTCCAAATACTTCAGCAGGGTTTGGTCTTTGGCCTCTATCGGTAGACCAATACAATAAGATAAGATATAACAAAATTACCTTAAGGAACATTCTTGCTCAAAGATGACAACATAATACAAAACAGTACATTTATAAATGCAAAGTGTATAGGAATTTTTATTAACACAAAAATGATAAACCTCAAAACCCAAGGAAAGTAAGATAAAACATCAAATTAAAAAAGTAATATTGTACCCCTGAAGTACATAGGCCTATGTTTTATGGGCATCATTACACGTGGTAATTGGTATTGAACTGTGGATTTTAAACATGTCAAATCTTATTTTACATTCTATCAATAATAAAGATACGATATATATTAACTTACACACAAGTAAAAAAAATACAAGAAGAAGATAACTTAATGTATTAAACCCTTCAATATGTGCGCTTACAGCAGGTGGTACCAGAATAGTAATCATAGAAAATTGCTTAATGTTAACTGTCATGTACTGGATGCCCCTTTGTAAGTAGTGTATCAGTTTATAAAGATTACACAGCATCTTAAAAATACAAAAACAAATGTAGTATAAATACTAGATTCTTTATTTAAATATTGTACATATTTAAAACATATTTACATAAATTAGACCTGCATTGTGACACTGTAGACATAGGTGTAGCTTTCATACACACAAACATTGCTTGCTGAAAAGAGGACAATCATACCATACAGACTGCAGAAGCACCTTTGAGAACAAAGTTACAGAAAAGAAAGACGGGGCAGACTTTCATTTACATCAAACCGACAAGACCGAGGACAAGACAAGCTTGCAATGACAGGAAAGGCCTCTTTATTACAGGTCTAGCTATTTGTTAAGGCTGAAACTGTGCTCACCCACGTACTGATAGTTCACAGCACTATTACCCATCTCACCACCCCTCCTTCTGCTTATGAGTTATATCTCTTTCAAATATAGGTCTATCTTTGAAATAAATACAAGTTCAGAACCTTTACACATCAATTATAAGCCACCAAGACAAAAACAGACAACTGTGTGAATTAACTTTGTAAAATGGTGCCAATAGCTGAAACCAGAGTCAGAAACCATGCAGAAAGAACAATGCAGACAGGACAGATAATATTCTAATAATAATTGTGTCCATTTTGTGTATGAGTGAATAAACACCATGTTATCTTTACAGCTAGGCTTGCAGAGCAGTACCATAATGATGTGTTTGTATATGGCTTTCCTTCTTTGGTTTTATAAACCTGTCTTAAACTTTGTAGCAACCGGTCACTTATAACCTAAATCAAGATTATTATACAGTTTACACTCTAATAAAACATCTTGAGGCATGGAAAAAACATTTATAATGTTCCCTTTGAACATTTCCACCCATACCAGCACTCAAAAATCAGAGCACAAGAATTTAAAGTATTGCTGTACGATGTTTGTATCAACAAAAGCGTGCGTGTATACAAAGAAAATGCGTCTTTGGTGGCACCCGCTTTTAAACTGTAAAAACAATGTCCAAACCACTTGGGCGAGCCATTAGACATAAAGGGACAGAGTATGATGGAGAGAACGGTATTATTAATGATTTTGATGCAGCAAACATTTTTACACACACACTCATTACAATCATGGTGATCATATAAATCATGTCAAGTCATGTACAGACATCAGAATTACAAAAGAGAAGCAGCAAACAAATGAAAAGGGAAACAAGGAGACAAAAATGATAGAAACAAATAAACATACACATCAACATTCACACCTGATTCTTGTTAAGATGAATCTGTCATTTACCACATGTACTGTATTTCATGTCAGCAGTCACTCCAAACTAACTAAGAACTAAATGTTAAAAAAATACATATTTTCCTTTAAACTCATGCCTGACCTATCATTGCAATTGTGAGCATTTCCAGATGCTAGCTTTATATTTGCAAGAAAACAAATATTAACATCAAATACACTCCCATGTATACCGCACTCACACATCACTAACACCCTTCCTACCACACGACTGCTGCAGCGATAAATCTCAGCAAAGATCCTATTGTTCATTTCAGCGTGTGGAAGTGTGGGATTGATAAAGCTCACTTGGAGATTAACATCTATACAAGAAAATATATTTATGAACCATGTATTCATCATCCACAATAGTAACGAAATAGCACTCTGCTGTAAAGCAAAGACAACAAAAAGGCCAGACCGAACCCCTAAAAACACAAAAATATTTACAACTCATCAGGATGTGTGCGTACCAACACATTCCTCAACGAAGTGACAAAAAACGGATCAGGTTCAACATGTAAGCTCTAACAAGTGTTATGGTTTCCCTTTAAAAGGTTTCTTTGATCGGAGCCGTTACTAGTTTGCTCTTCCATTGTACACATACCCGAACCCATGACAATGAAAACGAAACTCTTAAATGCAATTCTTTAATACCACCCATCCATTCCCAACATCAGCTTCCTCAGTCAATACTTATGCTTTGTTTAAATACATTTACAACAATGAACAGATTATCAACTGGAAAAACTGAGACAGCTAGTCAACTTCCCTCAACCACTTCCCTTTGAAACCATGGCTTACTCCTCTTTTAATATGACTTTTTATACACAAGGGCTACTAGCTTTAAAGCCCTCAGTCAAACAGAACTGCCCTTGACTGTTTCTCAGTCAAATCACCTCAGATGTGAGCCACAAGAGACTGAAAGGCTTGCCTCAGCCTCTCGTGCTCAACTCCTCCCTCATCATGATCAACATGAACGTGTCCTAGCTGCCTGCTTCGCCCTCAACTGTTCAAGCGCCAAACAAAAACAAGAGGAAGAAAACCAAAAATGTACACGTGGACAGCGGCCCCGCAGCAAGGAGTGTGTGTCGTGATGGTGGGCCTCCCCTGTCAGCCCAGAGGATGCAGTGCATTATTTTGGGAGGGTTGCAGGTGGAAGACTCGGCAGAGGGGAGGTAGGATCAGCCCCAGAGAAGCGCTCACACACTTAGAAAATGTTTAGTCTGTATATTCAGCCACAATAGAGAGCAGCACCGTGATATCATCTGGCTTTCCTCCTGTAGGAAAAATAAAACAAGTGTGTGAAAAAACATGCCAAACCAAAAGGTTGTTTTAAAACAACAGAAAGACAAAAAATATATCCCCTAAATTGTTATCTTCCTTCAGTTTTGGTCTAAGAACCTTTACTATTGCCTGAATTACATCTACCGAACACAGAACGTGAAGCAGAGTGTAACTTACCTCTCACATTCAGGCCATTGTCACATGCAAACTGTGCAAAAGGGGACATATAGTTGGGGTCGTAGGCAAGGTCGTGAGCTTGCTTTGCAATACTCTGTGCAGTCTGCAGGACGCTGTCATAGTTGGTAGTCTGAAAGGATCAGAAGTAAAAATGATTACATTTTAAAGGCTTAAAATATGGCTACACTTATGTTCACATACCCGATGTGTGAAATCTCAAATAAACTGATAATCCAGAAGTCTCACCTTTAGTTTTTTGAGCTCCTGAAGAATCATGTAGTCCGGCATGTTGTCAAATAGACCATCGGTCGCTGTCAGGATGATGTCACCAAGCTGCACGTCAAAGGAGGAGCTGTCAGCTGCTTCAGGACTAGAGGAAACAATTTGGGCATGGAAAGATCAGTCACAAGTGTAACATGAGCATGTGGGGCTGAGCTGCTGTCAACAGTTTCCAAAATGGTAGCAAGTAGGTCAGAAGTAACTCTCAAAATCTTGGCGGTGGACGTGGCGTGGGCATTTAATCGGACGGCTGACTCTGAACCAGCCTGTTCAGTGTTTGCTCGTTGGTGCCATTCACCAGACTACAGTTACAAAGAGCCTTTACCTTTCTGGGGGGGGGGGACTTGTCTGGTAAACCTGGCTGCCTGAATGTGTGCATTGCCTGTCCATCATGTGCTTAAGGCATCACAAAACAGACATCTTTGTGCACTTACATTGTGTGTATCTGTTCACCATCACATTACCTAAACTGCAAGGTGTAGTATTTCAATAAGTTGTGGTAATAATACAGATGATTACGGTTCACCTTTAAAGTCACTGAAATGTTAACCAAAACAACAAACAACAAACAGGATACGAGACAATTTTCCATGCAGGGGATATAGGAAAGGTGATCAAGTAGCGCGCAGTCTAGTTTTGCCAGGAGTGTAATGCCAAAGCACAGGTCATGTTTATTCTGCAAACACCCTCTGAAAGTTCCTACAGCAACTGCGTTTCTTGCCCTCATAGGTTGATGCTGCATGTTTTCAAAATGTTCTTATTTCACCTACCAAAATATTTCAGCGTATGTCATATCCGATTAAAGGCTGTTCAATAAATCATTTGCTTTGGCACGAGCATTGGTTCAAAGATGAACCAGGAAGTAGCTCATTTAAAACCATTATATTGAATAAAGATATCCTGTGTTGTAAAGCTCCTTTTTTACATTTCTGTTTTTCATTCACATATGCATTACAATGATGTCTTAAACACAGAGTTACTGACCTGTCACTGAGCACCACGCCTTCAGCTCCAGGAGGAGCGATGGATAGCTGGAAGGGTGTGTTAAAATAATGCTGTTGTTCATCTGAGCGATGAACCACTTCTCCTCCCCGAACCACAAGAAATCCTGAGTCACCGAGGTTACACGTGTGTAGACGGTGACTCCGTCGATCCAGAACCACGATACAAGCTGTGCTGCTCCCTGAAAACAGACAAGAGCAAAGCAACTATATTATTGTGGACATCCATACAATATAATTAGACAAGTGATAAACCGATGGCAGTTGTGAAATTACAAACATGTCCTTTCCAGACAGACAAAGAGAAGCAAAGGCTAAATGTCCCAGTTTCCAGGGAGTCAGTATGCTGTTGAACCAGTACACCACTGCTTTTTTGTGTACCTTCCTCATGATTTTAAGGCTTCCACATTGGGGGGGGGGGTTGAGATTATTATGCAATTCACAAGTGAAAAAACAAACACTAAGGGCCATGGTCCCTATCCCAGTTAGCCAGTCAAAGCAGTCCTAGTAACCTTGAGCAGCGAAGGTCATGTAAAGACCCTGGAACAGTTTCCAAAAATAAAAGTAGACCATTTGACTACCATCGTGACAAGGTGGACTGAGGTTTACATTGAATGTACAAGCTGGCAGTAAATCACGGCTATGAGTCTCAAAAGAAATGTGACCTTGGTCACATGTTTGACACTTGCATAGTTAACAGCCTCACTGCAGTGTCAGTTACAGAAGGATTCTCAACCTTTTAAAGCTCTGCTATGAGACTAAATGTTCACCCTGCGTAAAGGAAAGCTGTTTGGCCCCATGAGGTCACTGAGTCTCACATTCCAAATGGCAGCATAACTCAAAAGAAGTTAATTTAAAGTTAGTTAGATACCTTACATTTATTTACGTCAATAAGGATTGATTCTTAGCCTAAGTCAATGATAATTAACATAATTAATAAGCTGTTGTGAACTGAAGCATATATTATATGAATATATATTATTAAATTGAACTATAGTTGTCCATTTCAATCATTTCTACATTTTTCTGCCTGGTAGGAGAAAGACATTTGACACACAACTGAAATGGAGATATGTTCTTTCATGTCTTGTGACTTAAATGTAATAGATGCTTCTTGCTGAGCAAGGCCGCCACTCACAGTCTGTCTCATCCTGCAGCTTTGATATGCTTTGCACACATAAGAAGTATGACTCAATCCACTACTTAATGAGTGTGTGTAACATAATGTATCATCAGCGTGTGGTTTTGAGTCTGTGTGTACTCACCTAGCAGGGGAACTTTGTTCTGTAGAAGCTCAAAATAACCCGAGGTGAGGATACCCACTGGACTACTGGGAGTGAAGCGTCCCTCCTTCACCAGTCGCTCACAGGTTCTCATTAATGTGGCCGAGAACTGAGACGGGTCGACACCGTAGTCACGCCAACCACCTACGCCATCTGCAACACCTGATGGACAAAATGGGAAATAACACTTTAATCTTGTTGTTCTTTCTGTTTTGGTGCTCGACCATCCTATTAGCATTTTTGTCATATTAGGGGATGATGACGATGACTACTAATGCACTGAAGAGCTAAAACTACATAATCAAAAAATATTTTAGAGATTAACAAATAACTTAAAGAATTGTCAGAAGGGCCAGGGAATAACACAATATAATAACTTATTGTCTTTCAATTGGTTCAATTGCGATTTTTTGATGAAATTGCTTCAACTAAACTGATGTCACAAGCACAGCTGACTGAAATGTCTCTGTATATCTGATCCAGCTAAGTTAAATCAACCTTTAGTCTTAAAAACATTACTCTGCAGAAAGGTCTATGCATGTATATAGTCAGTGTACTGATGGAAACTATTAATAATTAGATTCTCTGCAGTTTGACACACTCATTATTTAATTTTAGATTAGACTGTACAAAAATTGGCGTTACCATAGGGTTATTTGAGGAGAAATTGTTGTGCAAACCAAGACACCTTTCAAAAACTTTTTTAGATGGATCAAATTCCAGACTGGAACAGAACGGAATATTTGGATGGATAATTAATCAAACAAGGTAAGCGATACGTATGAATTCACCATGATTATAATTGGATGACTTAACTGAATATCTGCTTAGTACGTTCGGTTCCAAAGCAATAAAAAAGGTGGCAAGAACGAACAGTCCTCAATAAAAATGCAGCTCTGCAACACCCAAACAAATTCTTGTTTACTTAAAAAAACAAACATAATTCTCCCAAGCACAATTTCACAGTATTTTCATCTCTGTTCCTGTTCACTTCATCAAAACCTCATTCCTCAACAAAAAGGGCACAATATACAATTGTAAGTGGAAATATAAATATTGGTATTATTGATTAGTGTTTCAATGGTCTTATTTAGGTTTCATTTTCTATTTGTAGTGCAGGTTTAGATCCCCCCAAATAAGAAACTGAAACATAAAATGACTATGGACCCCCCTAAATTTCCCTCTGCACTGCTGAATAATCGGACCAGCATCTGTCATGGTGACCCCCACCCCAGACCACTTCAGGAGTGTACTACAGATTTAACTACCACTACCCTGCTCGGGTTTTGTTTCTAACGAGTGGGTTTAACACCACAAGCCTTAACATTTAGGAATGCACAATACTTTAAACTGTAAAACATGTTGTGTAGGTTTCGACAAAGCCATGCGGTTGATCAAGTATGTCCCTGTGTTTATCCTCCTGTCACCTGAGCTGTGACTGTGAGGACAAAGCAATTACACTTAGCTAAAGCTAGCAGGCTACTGATGCTAATAACAATATGGCTGCCTCCATGCTCAACCATTCTGACCTTTGCAAGACATTGTGGGTTTGTGTCTGAGACGTTACAATAACGGTGTTTTCAATCCTGTACACCTTCAATGAAGTTTATCTATGTCTCATACTTTGATACTTTTGATATTTTTAAATTACCGCCGTGTATCCTCCAATTGAAGCCCATCTAGGTGAAAGGTCATCCGGGGTTTTTCTTATAAAACTACGCATTAACGTAAATTAAGTGCAGTTTTTGCATAAAGACAGATGACTTCATCTGCGTAGGTCTTCTGTAAGAATGTGTTGCAAGTTAACTTAACTTAACACGGATAACACAACAGTGGCATTGGGGAGGAAGTTATGGCTTTGTTTTTGGAGGGGGTGGGGGTCGTTATGTTTTGATCTGAGGGGTCGCTTTACTTGCAGGCTAGCTTTACTGAAGGTCACCTGAGCAAAGAGGGTGTCTCATACAATACAGCTTTATTAGTAAAGCACTGTAAAACCTCCACACAAAAGTGCTGTACAGAGAGAGCAATACAGAACTTTAATCACGCAGCTCACAAACCATACAATAATTTAAATTACAAATACATGCTTACATGCATTGCAACCCAATTAGTGTGTGTACGTTTGATTGTGTGTGTTGTTTGCCTTACCTAAGACATCTGCGTTCTTGTTGTGCGCAATGAAGCAGGCATCGTCTCCGTAGCACATCCCTTTCTTCAGGATCCCCTTACGAAAGTCTTTACCGAAGCCATAACTGGCGGAGATCAGGCTGTAGTCCCGACTGTCCGCCTGAGACAGTCCGCCCAGGACAGCCCTGGCTACCAGTCTGCCATAAGACAGTACGGATAACATCCCCCAGCAAGCACCAAGCCCGTCTTGTGTTGAGCACAAACACGCAGTCTTCTCTCTTTCTGTACCCGGCCCGGGCCGCCTGCTGCTCGGCTACTTCTTCTGATCAATCCCCGGCTGGCTGTCTCTCTTCAACCGTCCATTAGCTTGCCACTGGCCGGCTTCAGTGAATTAGTAACGTACCCCCCGCAGTTGCTAGCTCTACTTAAAACGCCAACGTCTGCCTGGATTGGTTACTCTTCAGTTTATGTCTCAGGTGTATATTTCCATGGACGCAGTTCCACCGCTGGGTTCTCTCCTTACCGACATGTTTCCACTGTGTACCCGAGGAAGCTGCGAGTACATACGGGTGCTTGACCGTTTACAACATTGACGTCACGACACCCCAGTGTAAACCAATGACAGAGCATCCCGACAGAACTGCGGTTACTGCGCAGGCTTCAGATGTGCAGTTGTTCTGTGTATCTGGACGTGACGGTGGCTGTTTTTTTGACCTAATATGTGCCATATATTAGGTCAACAAAATAATAGCCATCTGTAATAATAAGATTATTATGTAATTACCTTCTTATCAGACAGAAGTAGATCAATGAATAGACCACAGTGGGCTATTATTCAACAATTCATTGTAGGGTACATAAATAATCAATCACAGATACACATTTGTATTGTTTTGTATACATACACAAATGAATGTGGGGTATATATTCTCGGCGATATTTTCATTATTTTGCGTTAATGTAAACAGTAAGCCATTATTGATTTTTATATAGTGAAAAAAACATCTACAAATTGTAATACTAAAAAAAGGAGACATATAAAACTCAACTAATGTTATTGAATAATTATTAGAAAAAAATATCACCATCAGGAACATTGTTATTGTAAAATATATAAGAACACATTCATGTACTATGTTAATCCCCGCAAAAAGCAAAATGCGTTTTATGATAAAAACAGACATTTTTTAAAAGAACAATAGACCTGTTTCTAGCAAATCCCTGAAATGGAGTAAAACAAAGATGCATACCTATACAATAAGGTGTATAATCAATGAGTAATCCATTGAAAGATTGGAAAATATTACTTTTTTTGTCGTTTTTGTTTCATGTTGATCATCGACGTCACAGCAAACCCCACCTCTAGTCCCTCCAGGCTGCTTGCAGTACATCAAAACGAGCGCACCCCAGCCAGAATAAGCCACCCTAAGCTAGTGTCCATAACCGAACCGAGCGAGAGAGAGGACGACAACGTATTTCTACCGAATTAATATCCAAACCACAGAAAAACCATTGGATCAGGGTGAGAAAATACTTCTTTTATAGAATACTCAATTATAATGGTATTGAGATCTTTGTGTGTAGGCTGGATGGGATAAAAGCTCCTGTGTTATTTATGACATGATGCAGCGTTAGTGGTTGAGCTAATTGGCAGCATGTTCATTATGTAATGATGCACTGTTTGAAGAACACAAACATCGTTTGCTCATAGTGGTTATGCGTGGCATATTGATGCAATTCCTTTAGGCCTATTTCTTTTTAGACCTAATTTGATAATAATGGATGCTCCGCTATTAGAATGTCTTTGAAAATCTACTTTCAGTTTATATGACTATATCTTGTAAAAAGAAGAATATGGTTAGCCTATATATAATTAAATCCATTGTTGCTCTCAATGTTAAATTAAAAGGTATTTCTAGGCGTGTCATCCTGAACAGAGAAAGCGATGTTTGTTTTCTCAATTCTTGAATATCTTTACGATCATTGCCGTAAAACACTTTTCTCTTTAGGTCCATGATGGGAAGGTTGTGTGAGGTGGCTCTTGTGTCCCTTGTTGTTGTGTTCGTCCTAAACACTGAATCAACATGGGCTAAAAGAGGAAGCAGCAGCAGTGGAAGAAAAACCTCATCCACTTCCAGTAAAACACAATCTAAACCATCCTCTCAGCCAGGAAATTACCCGCGGCAGCCACAGACTCCTAATAGAAACAACAACCCTTATCCTGCTGGCGGAAGTTATCCAGGAGCAGGCAACCCTAATCCAGGAGGAGTTCCCAGACAAAACCCACCAAATTATCCAGGAGTTGGTAGTAACCCAAACCAGAATCCTGGTAGAGCCAATCCTGGTGGTTATCCAAACCAGAACCCTGCAGGTGGATATCCAGCTGGGGGTAGTTATCCAGGTGCTGGGGGGTATCCCAACCAAAACCCAGCAAGAGGTTATCCAAATCAAAATCCAGCTGCAGGAGGCTACCCAGCTGCAGGAGGCTACCCAGCAGCAGGAGGGTATCCCAACCGATATCCAGCTGCAGGAGGCTACCCAGTCAGAGGGGGAAATACAGGACAGGGTTATGGTCAGCCTCCTGCGTATCCAGGTGGTGGTTATGGAGGCGGTGGGTATGGAGGCGGTGGGTATGGAGGAGCTGGTTATGGAGGCGGTGGATATCCAGGTGGAGCAGTTGGCGGTTACACCAACTGGAACCCAAATAATAAGATCCTTAGTCCCCGCTTCGGTGGAGGAGGATATGGTGGAGGTGGATATGGTGGTGGAGGATATGGTGGTGGGATGGGAGGGTCTCCTTTCTCTCGCTCTGTGTCGAGTATGGGTTACCAGCCCCAATCTTCAAGTTTTGCCAAAAAAGCTATGATGGCAGCAGGCGTTGGTGCTGTGGCTGGAATGGCCGTTGGATATGGATTAGGGCGTTTCCCACGACCTCACTTCAATTTCCGCAACCCTGAAGAAGAGCAATACTACAACAACTACATGTACCGCAAGTATGGAACCAAATCCACAGATGAAAAAGATTATGGCCGTGATTATGAGTACAAGCTTCCACCACGCGCCGAGTCTTACGACAAGTTCATGGGGCGCTGCATGAATAGGACTGATCTTCTTAAAGACCAGGAGAGCGGTTCGACCACGGCTAAAAGTGAAGGTGACCAGGCTGATGGGGACACAGTCGGCATAGAGGAGATTGGATACCCAGCCCTAATTGACCAGCTGAAGTCCCGGCGATGTGTTGAGCAGTACATGGTGTACTCTGAGCGCTTTCTGGAGGAACGAAAAGCCGAGCAGCGAAATGCAGAAAATCGCAGCAGCCCTCTAAGCTTCGGGGTGTTTCAACTTTTCACATCCCTCCTGATGCTTCTTTCCAGCATGCTCTTACTCCAGTGAGAACAATATTTCCATACCCGAAATGTATTTCTACTTCCTCCATTAACTCTGCACGTCAACATACTACTATTGGATCTCTTCCGTCACATTTAGTCAATCCTCTATTATTCTCTATATGTGTATATAACCGAGTCAGTTATCAGAAGCAGCAATCAGTTTAAACTTTTACAGTAAGATCATTAGTTGTGTGTCGTACAAACTGCACATTGTTTTCTTGTCAATTCTCTCATGAAATAGTCTTGCATCTCATGTTATTTTTGCACTTTTTTACTCCACATTATTGCGCACTGAATACATAGAAACCAGATTCAGGGTATTCTAGATCAGTTTTTGTGACGATGTATTGTGACATCCTTTTTTGTGCTACTGTATGAGATAGGAATATGAAACTAAGGGTTTAAATTATGTACACAAACATGCAATTAACATCATTCATAGTTTTTTATTATCATTCTGGACGATTGGACAGACTGATATTTCAATTGGTTAAAATGCTTAATCAAAGGAAATGTGTTTTCATGAAATATAAATGAATGTTTAAGCCAGGGTTTAACTAACTTTCACAAACTGTGTTTTCAAAGTAGAGTTCCTGATTGTCAATGCAATGTTCAGGGGTAGTGATCATTCGCAAATAATGAGAACCAACACAGAGATAATTCATTCAGCTTTTTTTTAAGAAGCACAAAATAAGATATGTTATAAACCAGAAAGAAGAAATAAATGCCTTGTAATGGCCAGTGAGATGCACTAATTGGGAATGGGACTTTTTGATGGCCCCTAATTGTGTTTACAAATTAAATCAAGCTTCCCTTATGAACATGAAATTGTGTTAACCCTAATGGGAAATGTTGGAGTCCATTTCCATTAAGATAAAAGGCTTACTATTATAAACTCATATGTGCAGTCAGCGCAAGACTGAAGGTGTCCTAATAAGTAAAGCCCCACCCTTCTCAGGAACATAACACCCACATATTGCTTCTGTGTTGCCTGTTAAATCCTATACTGCATGTTTTAGCTTTAGGCAGTGAGTGAGCATGAGTCCTTTGATGTGCAGCAAATGTCGTCATTAGAGGTGAAGTGATGTGGCTTTGTGCCTGCAGCTGTCGAGATCAATTTGTTGATCATTGCGCCTGATGCTTTAAATCTGTGCTGTGCTACATGCTGGAGTTTGAGGTTTTTAAACAGATAGCATCTACAACAATTCAATACTTTATTCCTTAATTCTGGTATTCAAGAACCAAGCTTTATATCTGTAACCCTACTCATCACACACAGTGTATTCATGTCATTTGTATGGTTGGAAATTTGGATTCTTGTTTATCTTTCCAGTCTTTCCATCACCTGAATTGTCATTATCATCAGTCACATTTTAAGTGTTTGCAGGTCTGTAAATACCTCTGTTAAATGTTCACAAACTCAAGCTTCCCCTGGCTTTTTATGATCTTTGTCTCTCCATGAATTATTCTGCTCTAATTTTCCTCCCACTGGGTTTAGGAGTATGGGTTTTAATGAAGTTTATCCGTACATTATTTCTCTTGTTTGTAATTCTCTTACTTTCCCAGTTTGTTGTATTTTATCTGACAGTTATTTCCGGTCTCTCTTGGTTTTGTTATGCACTTCGTAACTATGTATCAAATAAAAGGTTCTGTAAATGAAGTTTGCAGGATTATGAAGGGAGTTTCAACCAAGTAAATGTCTCTATACAGTTCAGAGTATTGATAGTACTGTGTTCTGTCTGGTATTGGTATGTTAAACACACTATGTGTAGTAATGAAGAAAATGACTTGAATACTGTCCAGTTTTTGACAGTTTATCTGGAAGTGAAATGCACTGTTGTATTGTGATTTATTTTGTATGATTTTGATCTCAGAGTTATTTTGTTTTCATTCTGCACCTTTGGTATTTCCTTTTCACTTTTGTTGATTTTGGCAAGGTTGATTTTAAATTAATGTAACACTTTCATACTGTCTAGACTGTAGAATATCTGTAAAGTGCACTTATTTCACTTAGGTTTAGATATTCTGTAACTGCGTCATGGAGCTCATAGGGGGGTTGCAGACATCTAAATCTTCCAGTTTTGACTTGCAGTTGTTAACGCTTTGGGTTACTAATATGGTTTAATATTGTTTGTCATGGATGTTTGTGTGTTAAATAAAATAAGTAACAAACTAAGGGTCTCTGTGTAAATGATCACATAACAATCTCCTCTAAATGAATTGAATATTGAATCGTAACATCAAAGCACAGACGATAAACGAAACAGAGATTAACTAACTATATTTAGTAAACAGTAGTTACTTGCAGTCCAGTTCTAAAATAATAAGGCAAATATTTGTAATGAGTATTGTAAATGAAAAAAAGTAAAAAACAGCTGCAACAATTAGTCACTAAACAGATGATGATTGCGGAGTTTGATGAAGTTGTTATGATAATTCTAAAACAAATTCTAAAGGAACAAACATCAATTCATACAGTTACTGATATAGATACTCGTCACAAGTTATCTATTTATAGATTTTGAATGGTTTAAAAGTAGTCAAAGCATGTGAGTTAGCAATCATCCTGGAATCAGGCTGTAAAATATCAATATCATTTTACGACAAAAGAATATTGCACAAAGACGAATACTGTTTAAAATAGCTTTTATTTCATTTGGTGTAATGACTGAATGCTTTTCCAGTGATCAGACATTGCTTAAATGTCTCTGATCCAGAATGCTATCAGGAAGGACAACACATTCCCAAGTGTGAGACCGATGTTAGTGGTAGGAGCGGGGGCAGCTGCCTTAACAAATGCTCTCCAGAGAGAATGGTTGTTATATCTCTGGCTTTCGTTGTGATGAAGACGTTGATCTTGCTCGGAAGAGGAGGTCTTATGGCCGTGATGCTTCCCAGAACTGTGCTTTCCTTTACCAAAGAACCCCAGTCCATACCCGGTGCCAGTGCCTCCCAGCATCCCGGCTGCTGCTGCTGCTCCCGCCCACTTCAGGCCCTGCTTGGAGAGGCCTTTGCCTGGGGAGGAAGGCGCTTTCTCATCATCACCTTTTCCACGACCCTTAAAGCCGCGCTTACTGTATACACCTGGGCACAGAGCTGCAATGAGCAACAGCAAAACCCACAGCGAGAGAAGCTTCGGCTGGCCAGTCATTACTGAAGATCTGCAGAAACACACCTAAACAAATAAATAAGTGGAGCCTGATCAAATAGAAAAATATATGGCTGTCTTTGTGTTTTTTTGTCAGGGACAAAGAGAGTATTGTTAAGTCGGTTGGCTGACGTCCAAACACGCTTTTGATTGAGGTGGCTGCACATCCAAAGTCACATGCTCACCAGCACTAACACAACAGACATCCAGAACTATCCACACGCTCCGTCAACACTGGGCTTAGCTGGGCATTATGTGTGTGATGCATATTTCTATCCTTTCCATGATGCATAGGTTTTTACGGTTTCAGATAAACATGGCAGAAGATAGCGTTGTATCAAATCGGGTGGATATGCAACTCCATGTATCATTGCAATGCATCTAGAAGGAGATTATTTAAATCTTAAATCACACAGGCAAAATGTGGTGATATCATCCTTTATGATATTAATTAAATACAATAAAGAATGTACTTACCTTTCTGGTCGGTCAACCCTTGAGGCAGTGATGCTGGAGCGGCAGTCCTTTTTCAAACCACAACACTTGCCACACAGAAGAGCAGCATTTTGGTATCAGTACCAATTCTAAACAAAAATCTACTCAACAGAGCCACACAACTCCTCCCCAAAACAAACCCCGCTTTGCCATTGGTCCAAGATCAATAATACAGTACAGGTTGAATGATTTTAGCTGATGGTGGCAGTCCACATACAGTTGCAACACCTAGTTTTCTCCTATTATCCTCCAAATGCAAAGGCTGATGCAAAAACAAAACAATATCACTTTCTGTATTTAATCATCAGATAAATGATCATAAGGGGAAAGGAAGGTTATAGTTCAACTTGTTATGTACATTAGTTATTGTTTTTTTCTTTTCAACAACCATGATTTTTTTCAACTTTTATTGACTGAATTTATTTGAAAACTTGGGCTTATTAACACAGAAATACTGTGTGATATATTGTACATCCATATTTAAGTACAATATAAGACAAGCACAAGTTTCATGTGTGGGCCTTATTCCATTATACTTTTAGAATTTGCTGAGGGCCAATTAAAAAACGGATCATGGGCTGCAGTTGGCCCCCAGGCCATAGTTTGGACACCCCTGGACTAGGCTTTGCTTTGCATATTGAATATTGCTGGAAAAATGAATGGTTGGTTTACATAAGAACCCCAAGAACCTGGGGGTAAAACAAATAAGCACTTCAAGATGAAGAACTGGGAAGGTCAACTTGCATACAAGTAAGAATTTATAAACTAAAACCGAACACGCAAAGATGTTCAGCAGCCAGTGCCAGCAGAATTGAATCAATTAAACATGTTTTTCAGGAAATTCCAAGACTGTGAGGCTGCAGAGAAGTATGAGAGCAACACAGGATTTTGAACAAGGAAGATGATTGTTTACAAAAAATAAAACGCTAAAAATAGTGGGAGTTTGCTTCAGGGTAAAACCAAATAACTATTAACTTGTGGCTTGGACAATTTGTTCATTTTATGGTGTACAATGGATTGACTCATACTATTTTTGTTCGCGTGTAGCATCAAAGAAGGAAGTTGCATAGGACTTTGTTTTCTTGATGTTTTGCAGCCGTACAGTTACATCACTTCCAATTTAAGACATCTGATGTAATCATTTGCAAGAAGTTATGTTGTGCATGACCGTTTATTCTATAATTAATTTTGAAAAATAATGAAGCCCCACTAGCACCCATCCCTTGTTTGCGTGTTGTGAAAATATTCAGTAGATCGTTCAGAATGTGAAGGTAGTTTATTTATTTCAGCAGGTGTTGGGTCAACATGTCAATGACAGCATCACATCTAGGACACTAGCATCTGTAGAACTCAAACTTAAAATATGTTTTGTTTTTTGTTTGTGTTCAATGTAGTTTGCATCACATGCTTTGTGTGGCATTCACTCATGCTCATCTAGTATGGTGACTTTTTTCACATTCCCTTCATGTACATAAACACAATTGTCATGCAAAAAAACACTTGTGTTGATTTCTGCACACTTCTCTGCATAGAACAATTTGAAAGGAAAAGTAATAGTTTTGTTAAAATGAGTCGAATATGTTGCTCGACCCAGGTTTCCCTTTCTAGAATGGATGAAGTTATTTCATGGCCGGGATTTGCAGCTGGAAGCACTATACTGACCCCTTCTCCAAACAGAAACTAGATGACGTTCTCAAAGAGCTGCATGGAAGCCATAATGTTTTCATCCTGTTGAAAAGTGAAAGCAGATGCAAGAATGCAAGCATGTTTGTTTATGCACAAAGATGAAGGAACTTAGTCAACATGAACATGGTTTTACCTTTTGACAGGTTTCTATGAACTCATCAATAGTCACAACGCCATCTCTGTTCCGATCCATTTTCTGAAAAAGAATCAGACATAAAAAGGATATACTTTTTATCAAGTGTAACCATATATTGATCTAAGGCACAACAGTGTGTCATGAATAACAATGATGATCTGTGGGTTCAGAGGATTCCTAGCCTTCAGATTGATTTCAAAACATTATGACACAGTGTGGTCTTGAAGCAGTAAACTGGACGTAATGATAAAAGTCTATTTAGATATTATGTTAGGAAGGTTACACAAGTAGTGGAACTCCAATGCACAACTGAGACAAAGTTTCAAAATCAAAAGGGTCTAAAAGAGGCACAATGTAAAAAAGCACACTGTCAAAAACATGGAGCAACATACAGCTTGGTTGTGGAAAATCACAACAAAGAGCTCTCTTGGCAACACAAGACAAACTAGCACAGGACGAAGGGAGAGAGGATTATATACAGTATACACAAGAGGTAAGGGGACTCAGGTGGCAACAATCAAGGGAGTGGCAGACAATCTCACAGGCAGGAAAACACACAATGGAGTTACTACTCTGAAACAAGAGAGAAAGTTAAGTACATAACTAGAAAATTCAGAGAATTTCGGACTGTGTGACTGAAACTTGCTGGTAATCTAAAGATGTTTTGAAACGATGCAGGAATATGATACAAGAATCCAAAAATGTAAGAGATAAACAGTTAAAACATTTAGCTACAAGTGATTTAAAATGAATGGATAAACGGTCATTCCGCACGTTTTGATGGATGTGTGTGTTGTGTGTTTCGTGTCAACGCTGCTGGACGAATAGCATATCAAAATGTGTGGCGGAAGAAGGAAAATAGGTGAGATAAGTATGTCGATTACTAGACTGTGTGTGGCTTCGCCAGTCACACAGAATAAAACAGGAAGTGCAATTACAGACAGTGCATGACGAAATGAGACAAAACATGCACCTAAATGTAAACATAAACTATAACTAAACATTAAACATATAACATAAACCTGATAAATAACCTAACACAAAGGAACAAACATGATGGGATGTTACATATTAGGGCTGTGAGGTTGCAGAGATGACAAACCTGGAAGAATCTCTCCACATGCTCATATGGAGAATCATCCCGTACACTGGGTAAGGTATATCTGCCCATCATATCATAAATTGACGTCATTATTGCCATCATTTCCTGCAGGAAACAAAGAAAGAAATGAAGACCCTGCTTCACATTTTGTGATGTTTCCCTGTTGTTGAAGGTACCTCTTTTGTAACATAGCCATCTTTGTTGATGTCGTACAGGTTGAACGCCCATCGAAGTTTCTCTGTGACAGAACCTCTTAGCAACACAGACAGTCCTATCACAAAGTCCTGTAAAAACAATGAAAGTATTATTATAAACTTCCTTTTTTGTTTCATCAACAAATATTCAGTCAGCGGTGCACGCACCTCAAACCGGATGGAGCCACTTCTGTCCATATCAAAGGCGTTGAACAAGAAATGTGCATATGTGGTTGCGTCTGAGAATGTAGAGGGAGTGTATTGTATATGTAATAAATATACAATACACTTGAAAAACATACTTGTTGTATAGTGAGAATCAGATGCTTATATAATACCAGTTTTTAAAAGATATACTGTACCTCCTTGAGGGAAGAACTGAGAGTAAATGCTCTTGAAAGTTTCCTCATCCACCAGCCCACTGGGACATTCCTGTAAATAAATAAACATTTACATAGTTAAAGTCAGAGCTTACATTGTTATTAATGAATTATATTTGAAATAACACAAAAATAGTCATATAATAATAAAAATAACATCATATTGGTAGTATTAATAATATTATTTCTCCGGCCTCCCGGCCTGCAGTGTAGGTCTATGGCCGCTAGAAGGCATAATAGCCTGATATCCAAATACTTTTTAGCTTTTTTTCTAAAGTAAATACCCACAATGCAGTTACCCCAGATTACTCCATTGTACAAACTTGTGTGACATTTTTCTTAAGTGAAATCAAGGTAACGCAAGTAATGCATATAAAGTAAACACTAACAGCCAGACAGAAAACATTATGTTTAACTAAAGTCTCTTAAAATAGCATTTTTCCATCAGATTTCACTCAGCAGAGCACCAAGAGCAAGTCCCCCGGGGGAAATGTCATCACAATTTGTTTATTCTGAACGTTCCTTACCATTGGGTAACGTAGAGGGCTCACAAACCTATACATATATTTCATTCAAGTCTGATTTGTTTAGCTTGCGATCTTCTTCTTCTATCGTCACTTACTATCGATTCATTACCCATTTTTTTATTTTTAACAATGGTGCACCTCCAGCTCTTTGGAAACAATGTTGGGCAGGTAAAGAGAAGGTCCAAAAGGGGATTATTTAATGTCTACAGAGAAATACTCACTTACTCAAAAACACTATCGATACATGTGATAATTTGCCATCTAATGTACCAAAATCTTGATGATGGCCAGAAGGGTGGAGGTTTTTATAGCAGCAGATAAATCCCAATGGTTTTAGAAAATATGTTAAATAACCACATATTGGGGTGTCCAAATACTTTTGGCCTCATATCTGGTTTAACGTAAATATAAATATGTCTGCAAGCTTTATTCTGTTCAGTGATTGATCAGTCTCAACTGCACCCCCGAGCCCCCTTGACTATTAACTACTGATTTCTGTAAAGATGAAGGCTCATCCTCTCTAATCAGAACCACTAGCACTGACTGATTGTTTACATACATTTTTAAAGCCTCTGTAGAGCGATTGGAGCTCCTTCCTGGTGAACTGTGTCTGGGCCTGGAGCTGATCGAGGCCTTCGGGTTGGTGACGCACCATTGAGAGTTCAAGGTCGCCTTCACAGCTGTCTGTCGGTGGGACACAGAGAAAATAGGGGGCGGGTGGGAAGCAAAAAAGAGGGAGGAAACAAGGGTAGGACAATAAAGAAAGACAACAAAGGACAGGGAGAGGAGCAGTTGAAAAATACTAGAAAATCATAATAGATGGGAGGCAAAATATACACACAGAACATAACTCAAAATGCTCACCATCTTTACAGACCACATCATTTTGAAAACAAAAATAAAGAGGGGTATTTAAGACAAGGAGGTGGGTGAGATAAAAAGAGGTTAGAAGAATGTACCGTACAGTATTGGTTGAATACGATCAAAACACACCAATGGAGTAGAATATTTCGGGACATTTTTTGATAAAGAAGAGGAAACATATTAGTAAGAGGAGCTTGTACTGTCAATTGGAAAAATCAGGAGGGCAAGTGGAAATAAGAAGATAACATAGGTAGGTAAAAGCAGTTAAAGGAGACAAAGAGCTTTTAAAATATGGACACCTTGGCTGCGTCTGAAAATCCCTCTTTCACTTAAGCTGTATTTTCTTCATAACAGCTGATAATATCTTACATTATTGTAAGGAATAAATAGAGACAAAAATACACATCATCAAATGTAGTTTCACATTTAACAATAAAAGTTTTTTGTTTTCTAAACCAAATGATTTGCTTAGGAAGTGGGATAAATTATAAGAACTGGTGTCATGAAGAAATTAGGTTGGCCACAGAAAATGAACAATCTACATATTTTTGGTCATTTTTAGATCACTTTTATACATTGAGTATTCATTTCAAACTGAACATTTTGACACTTGGATAAAGTGATGGACAGAAGGAAGGGATTTTAGACACATCCTTTGATTTGCTTTATTATCACAGGGTTTACTTATTAAACACCTGTGTTTCACAAGTCAAGATGTCCAAAAGGGAAAAGGCACTATTATATTGGCCAAAGGGACAACAAAGAGAAGTACAGTTTAATATAAAATGAAGGTAGAGAAGTTTTCACATGTAGGTGGGATACAAATAAACGTAAAAATAATAACACGCAGAGGAATACCTCCAAATGTACTACTCACCATCTTTAAAGAGCAAAAACACAAAAGTTGACCAGGAAGAGATGGTGATGAAGAAATGCAAAGGGGGAAGAAGAAACTGTTAAATTATTTGACTTAATGGCTACAGGTTTCATAAAACTTACCAACACAGTGCACACATTGTAAAAAAACAACAACATTAATGTGAACATGCCATTGTGTACGCTGAAATAGTTTTTGGTTGTTGCAAATGTCCCGAGCAAGAATGGGGTACAAGAATTAAAAACTCTTTCCATGTACGCGTCATCCTTTCATTTTGAAATCCATTATCCACTTTCCTTTAATATTTTAAAGCCGCCTTATGTGACTGCACTTCCTTATAATTTAAGCACCACGATAACACTCAACAAAAGAAAAGGGAAATTGAAAAATATTTTTCTTCTTCAGAAAATCACATGCAAAGGGCTTAACATCTTACCTTCCAGTGACAGGGGCTCCCAAACCCCAAACTGTTTGAGCACAACAACAAACAGCCCGATAACAACAGCTATGGCAATTACTTCCATGCCATCCAATCCCATTGTTGCCTTGCATTAGATACTGCCTGTGCAAAAGCCCTCTAAAACAAAACCTCGATGTTAACTTCCTCCTGCCACGTCAGGGCTTCTCTCCAGGCATCAGCATTCACTTAAAAGAAACCCCTGACTTCAACCACTGACCAATAAGGCAACAAATAGAATCCTCATTTGGATCGCCTGTAGAGCATCTTCGTTTGGATTAAAAGTCCATCATGTGTGCAGAAATATTACAATCATACAATGTTAATTGACTTAAATGATCCAAAGCTTTCCAAAGATCCATCTGTTACTACAGCCGGTGTTTTACCTCCTGGACAGTTCATTTTAAGATCGCTCCCACAACTCCATCAACTCAGGGGCTCCACCCCACACTCACTCCATCTCCTCTGTGTCCTGGGCTGTGTGTGTGTTTGAGTGTTGGTGTTGGAGGTTGGTGAAGGCAGGAGGGGGTTGTTACTGAAGGGATTTTTTTACTAATAGTCCCTGATTGACAGTCTGTATTTGCTCAGTCATTTCAAGGATGCAAAGCTGTAAAACCAAGCATTGATCCACATCCGCTGATGGCTGGGATTTAGCAGCACTTAGAAAGAAGGAGCCGGCCCTGCCCTGTGTGGCGCTGCTTGTGTCTCCTACGTTGTTCAGCCGTACACATAGTCAATAACTCAGCAGGATTCACTTAAAGAAGAAAAATAATGTGACTATTAAACCGGTGCTTTGTTTATGACATTGTAGTTAGGGAAAGTGACATTAAACCTGTGCTGAACAATGAGCTGCTCACCATTGAGGTCAATAATTAGCTTCTGTTCCTTACATGCAGAGTAATGTTGGTCTAAAAGAACTCTTGGTGTTGCAAAGGCACGAGTGAGGCGTTGTATTATTACAGCAGCTGGAAGACAATGTAAGTGAAGAAAAATCTGAAAATAGTTCACAGCTGATGACTCTGCACAACATAATGGACTCAGTTAAAGTAGGAAAGGGGGGCGGAGGGCAAATCAATTGTTGAGAGATAAATATTGAAGGAGAGAAGGCAGGCCAGAAATGCATTTTGATTGCCGCTGATGGTTTATGTAAATGGGCTTGTTCTTAATGTCTGAATCAAACAGCTACGGTGAACTAATGAACTGGGATGGTGCAACTAAAAAAAAAAACATTTCGCTGCTGCACACCACAAACGCGACGTAACAGTTCTATTTCAGAGTGAGATTTGATGTCGTAGTGCGTGTTTGTTTGTATTCTTTTAAAAGTTGTATATCATAAATCACGTAGTTCCTTAATTTCGTATATGGCAAAATGGTAGATTTTTTTTGTGATTTAGGAGTACTTCTATCAAAGTTCATAATATAAACTGTCATTAAATCGTTTGACATACTAAAATAAACTTTAAAAAATAATAGACTTCATTTTTCCTTAAAATGCTTAATTTTGCCTTGCACGAGTCAGAGGATTTAAACTGTGATCAGACTTGATTGATCGTCTAGCTAATAAAATGTTGCTACTAGTTATCCTTTACTTACAAACATGGATTTTTATAAAGTGTTTTTGATGTGTTGGTTTAATCCTACCTCAACGGAGGAAAAGCACTCGGCCATTAGAGAACATGCAAGATGTATGAGCTAATGTGGGAACTCGCCTAACATAAACAATAATGCAGCAGTATAATGTTTAATGCACCTTAAGTGCTGATCTATCCCCGTTCTTATATTAAATACAGCGAGGTGGCTTAAGCATGCAGAGATGCAGACGGTGCATAAGGTTTCACCCTCAGGCTTTAATGACTGCAGAGAGCATTACAGCTCAGAGCCTCAGCACATCCATCAAACAGTCACACAGGTTCTCATCTCAGAATCAAACACCTGAAACTTCTCTCTCTCTCTCTTAGCCTCTTTCTTAGTGCATGCTTTGAGCTCTTTCAATGATTATCATGCTATTTCTTTTGTCAAGAATTTACCTCTCAGTAAATGCTTTATATTGCATTTTTTCAAGGGGATTGCACCTGCCCTTCCATTGCCCAAAGTTTTGTTTATTGAATTGGTTCATCCATACGTTGCTCAATATACAAACTAATTTCTTAACAGGCAGAATAAGTCAATAAAAACAAATAAACATGCCTTATCATTTCCTTAAATTCAAAAGCTGTTTTGATGTGATTGGAAGGAAAAAATAGAAAAGGAATAATGTTGTTGACCAGGTTTTATGTAAATGAAAATTGTAACAGCCATGCTTAATGCTATTTTCTAGCAGCATTTCCATCATCTGTCGGCAACTAACATATTACCATATATCTTCATTTAGCAGTGAATAACATTTGACAGAAAGTGCAAAACTTCTCAATGTCTTTGAGCTGACCTCGAGCCTCCTCTCTGATAAACGTAGCCTACTAAATAGAAAATGTGTAGGAGGCCTAGCAGCAGCCACAATGAGAATGTATTACTTAATATTTTGCTAAGTAATACATTCCAGCAGAGAAAAAACATCTCGAACCCTGTAACAAAGAAAGAGACTCCTCAAATAAACAACAGAACATCTAATTTTTGAGAAGAGGAAGTGTTTTTTTAAGCCAATCATCTCTCAGAGGGGCGTGGCCAGCAGCTGTTCGTTAGCATTTAAAGCTACAGACACAGAATCAGCACTTTTGGAACAGGGCTGAAACAGAGGGGGTTATGACATGCTATAATACATGATCTGTTTTGTTATTTCGAGCCAGACACTTCAGAGACATGTTTTGTATATATCTGAGACCCATAATATATTGTTTAATGAGAGGCTATAATAGGTGACCTTTAAAGTTAAAGACTTAGCGCCTTCAGTACGAGACAGCAAAGTGTATGCAAAGGTTCAGCATCCTATATGTACTGTAGTTCTCACTTGCAACATTAGAGAAACATTAATGAATGAATTAAGTTTGAACATTACGCAGCATATTTTCCAACACAATCTTATATATTATTTGTTGCATATTTATCATGTGGTTGTGCATGACATACATTAAGGCTTGTGAGTGATCTTGTCTTTTGTCGAACACTCAGGTGATACAAGGTCTACACACCAGTAGATGGCGACCAAGTTGCTATAAAGTTTAGGAGCTATGCTTTAACCATCAATACATTATTTCCACTTTAAAATGTAACTTATGGTCTGATGGATGAATACAATATTGTAAGTTAGAATACATTAACAGTATACTTTAGTTTGTCTAGGCTAAAGTTTCACTTAATTCCCACTGCAGATAAAGGCTTCATAAATAAAATTATTCTGCTCCAAATTAGAGCTGAACACCGTGTTACAATTCAAGTTTGAATGGATGGTTTGTCAGCCCCCAGAGCATTACTCCTGGCTCTGTTTTTATCTGTGTCCTGTTAGGCACATGGCATCTGTTTGCTGGCAGAGAGAGAAGTCAGCAGTAAACGAGTCGGGATAACAACAGCAGTCATTTCTGGAATCACCAGCGGAGACATTCTGCCTGCTCATCACTGTGTTTGTTACCCAGGCGGATAAAAGAATCCGAGGAGAAATGAATCAATATTTTTATTCATTTAAATTAGGGTTTTGAGGATATGGAAATGTACCAGGGGATGTGATACAAAAACATTTGCAATAAGAGGAATGGGACAATGGAAAACCAAGAAAAAACAAGAGTACTTTATATATCTTTATATATACAGTCTAGATGCTTTAAAGTGCATGTAGTCCGTAGTGCAGGTGAATGAAGGTGACCTGCCCTCCTTCTTTATTTCCCTCCTCGGGTCCCATTCCCCCTGCTGTCACACAGTCGTGGACATATTCAGTTCACTGTATAGTTATTTAAAGTGTAAGCCTGGTGCTGTGTCTCCTCACGTGTCTGTACCTGGCCCTTGTTGTGTGGTACTGGCGATGATCCACTTCACGAGACAACACTTCATCAGAGATTTTCGTGTGAGCCGTGGTTTCTGCCACTTGGAGCCCTCTGTCTGTCCACCAGGGTTCGGATCCCCGTTGGCGTCAGGCAGCAGGCCGCCATCCACTGCCTTCCCATCTGCCTGAGGAAACAAAGAGGAAGGTTAGTTTGTTTATATAGCACATTTCATACACAATACGAAGTGCTTTACAATAGCATTAACACACAAGTAAAATAAATAAAACAGAAAGGCAATTCAATTAAGAAATAAGAGGTAAAATCTACAATGTATGTTAACGCTGCAAGAGGACTTGGGCAGCAGTTTTCTGAATGACTTTCTGTTGTAGTAATCCAGTGTACTAAGGCAAAATGGCAAGGAAAATGCATGAATAAGCTTCTCAATGTGTTTTGAGACATGAGTGTGTGAATGGTAGTATTGTGATGTTATAGTTCTCTTGAAGTGGGTTTGAAATTTAGGAAGAAGGGATAAAAAGATGAAACCATCCTCTGAGAAAAAGAGAAGCTTTCTGGAGGCAGATGATAGACCTTCAGCATTTTTAAACGTCCCCACCAGAGGGTTTTCCTGGCCACATTGCAAGTCACTCACACTAGAAAAGGACACACAAAATCCATACAGCTTTAATTTCTAAATGTTATAGCAGACACTTTTCCTTAACAATGTCTGTGCAAATTTAGCAAGAAGCCTTTTTGTTTCTTTGTGAGCCCTCTTATCTTATCCTTCAATTTAAGTGCCACAATAAAATGAGACATTCAAGCTCTTAGGATGCCAATGTTAGACAATCCACATACACTTTTGGTCCAGACTGATACATCTCACCAAATATTCAATGAATAATGACAAAATGTGGAACAAATATGTTTGATAATATGGTGAAATACTATCAGTGTAAGTTGGTTTTGGATCTGCTTCTATAGCTTCCTATGGTGAAACATAAAGCAAGGCTCTTGTCACGAGCGGACCAGCAGCAGGACATCAAGCCAAGTGGTATTAATGTACATATCAATGTCAGTAATCAATGCTTTAATCCTCCAACGCTGAAAAAAAAGGTCTCTCATACAGACTTTTCATAGACTCTCTGTACCTACAAGTATATTTTAACCTTTAACGGTTAAGCATGTGATATAATAGTAATTTTTTACTGATTGGGAAATATTAAATTCGCCTAACATGTGCATAGATTCTAGAAAATGAGAGAGACTTTCGATATAATCTACCATTCTTGTAACATGAGCACTTATGAGAATAGGGACATAAAAGCTCTCTTGTTCCCAGTTATTACGTCACCATATAACATCTTCTCTTCTCACACAGGATGCACAATAAGTGTTTCTATATTCGGATAAATATAACAGTGATAATGAAGCCTTACATTTTTAGAATAGGTGATGTTATTTACTGTAAAATAAACCAAGTTTGATTACTGCAATATATTGCTACATGTTCAGCTTTTCAGAGGCTTCTTCCTCCTTTATCTAAATAGCTCTTCAGAGCCAATTCTAAGTCTTTCTTTTCTTAAGCTGTATCTTTGTCTCTACAAAGCCCTTTACCTTGATAAGGAGCTTTAAGAGGTTAAGAAGTAAGTATAGAGAAAATAGAGCCACTATCTGGGGATAGGCTCTGCCCCCCTGGTCCCCTATTTGAATATGAAAGGATGCCAGAGCATCAAGAAATGTCGCTCAATAATTCACACTCCTTAAAACTGCATCAATAAAAGATCAGATATGGCTGCCACAGTGAGGTGAAAGATGACGAGTCAAACCCTAAGACTGATAGTTTATGGGCTTTCTATAAGAACACACACAGGTTAGCATATCAGTCAAACTAAATATTTTTCAGCCCATTTTGATTTTCTGTGACTGTTCAGTAACTGGTGTAAAAGATCTGAAGAAGAGGAGGATTTGGAGTCTTAAAATTCAGAGCGCTGCATTATTCAAAGGAGTGAAGCCATGTGTGCAGAGCAGTGAGACTTTCCCTGTGATCATCTAAGTCATCATGAATGCTGCAGCCAGCATCCTCCACTGATCATCACATATGCACCACAAACACACACACACTCACATACACACACACAAATCCCACATATCACACAACCTGACATCTTCCGAGCGATTATTTTCACCTTTCAGTGAAGTTGCAAAGCTGATGGCTCTATCAGAGAAATGCTGCTTGCTGCTTTTGATCTTCACAACCGTATCACCAGTGAGGCTCCTATAACCGCCTTTTTTACAAGGGTTTTTCACACAGAAAAAACACAGCATTTTGACAATGTGCCTTGAAGGTCGCTTTACATGCAGTGCATGTGCGCTATATAACTATATACATGTATAATTTATTGATCCCAAATTCGGAAAACGTTTCATTGCAGCAGCGGGTTCAACAAGTATTGCACATAATTATACATAAAAAGAGTAGAAAATAAACAATGAATCAACATAAACATCTCAAAATGTACTAAATGAGTAAAAATATAAAAGTTTACAGTGAAGAAAAAATATGAACCCTATATTTAAAGGTTGAAATCTCCAGTTTCCTCGAGTAAAATGTAAATGCAATTTTTATGTCTGGAGTACTTTAATTGTATTCAATTGTATATAATTCACACGATTATAGCTCACATACAGTAGATACTACATTTCAGAAAGGACAAATTGTAATTGTAATTTACTCTATTGTATTTTTTACTTATGAAGTAGTTAAAGTTATCTACCGGACCCTTAGAAATGCAGTGATAAGGTCATCCAAATAGTATCATGTGAACACGAACATCGACTCAAAGTATTTCTTTTCCAATGAAAATCTAAAAAAACTCACTGAAAATGTATGACCCAATGCTTTTGTTTTATAATGTTCATTCATTGTTAAGTCTTTCTGTTGCTGATACATTATAAAGTACAAATATCATAGTAAGTAAGCTACAAAGTACCATGGTAATAAGCACATAAAACAATACGCCACATTGTGCATGTTATTTTTTTCACAGCAATTATACATTTAAAGTATAGTAATAAATGATCATTGTACCTGCATTGCGTTTGGATGTGTGTTGCTGTTTTGCAGGGTGATATCGCTGCAATCGTCCTTGCTCGTGCTCCTCAAGCGACACTGAAGTGATCTGCTGCAGCGTGCAGGGAGACAGAGAGAAAACAGAGATCTGAAGGAGGAGCAGAGCCTCTCAGATTGCTGAGCTCACACTGCAAGCTGGGACTAAACAACAACATTAAAATACAATAAACACAATTACAGATTACCAAACGAACCTGAAGAATCAGAGGATTAAAACATGATTCAGTCAGTGATGGGCAGAGTCGTGATCCTCAGTAAGAAGATGAGGCAACAATTTATAGAGCGTCAGAAGGAGTGAGGTGTGGATGAGGTGTTCACATCGTGACACGTATTATTAGAAATGCCAGACAGATAATAACCTGCAGTGATGGTGTTTGAGTCCAAACTCAGACAGGCGCCAACAGTGTGAATCTCGGAGGAAATTAAAAAATGATTGCTGTTTTATGGCTCTGCTTGGATTTCTGTGGGATCCTGCTCAGATATGATATTAATAAAAACAAAACAGGAGGATTAATATATATTAGACTGACAGTCCCATCAACAGACAAGGACATTTGCAGGCTTTTTAAAACCGAGTTTATTTTAAGGGAACTGAAAACGTTTCTAGTTGAACAAGGTATACAGAATTTGCAACACTGTGTAATCATGCAACTATTTTCTTCAATTGCAGCATTTATTATGTACAATTCAGAGAAGATCTTCCCTAACAGTCTTATTCATTATTTTATATAAAATATCAATATGACAATACTTTGTAATAATAGGGTGTGATAGTCTCTCCAGTTGGCGTGTGTATTCCATGTAGGTTTTATTATGTGGAGTCTAAATGGCATCATGCTGCACAACTCCTGTAATTTGAATTTTAAATGTGACATTATCCCAGTAAGAGCACACTTTGTCCTTTGCACCTGCTTGTGTTTATGGTTTCACATTAACTTGGAAGGAATCTGCCTCCTGGCTGTGCCCAAAATATAGCTGACTGACATTTAAATGCATCTTCTCAAATTCTATGAAAGTCATAAGGAGTGGCTTTTTCTATTGTTTGGGTGAGCCTTACCAAAAAGAAAAACAGAGAGGAAGATCAACAGGGAGGGAGAGCAAGAAAGACACAGCTTGGTGACCGAGAGAATTACATTTGTTTGTCCTTTTGGTGTTTAGCAAAGTCTTCTTTTATTCTAGATAGGTAATTAACCCTGCATTTTACATGCTTATGTGTTCTCAGTTCTCAAAGAGATACAGAAACGGTGATGGGTTTCTTACGTCACAGGGAGGTTTAAGATGAAGAACACTTTATTCTGGCAGCCATCGCACAAGGAAAACATGGTAGCAGTGTCACACAGATGCCTATTTATTAACTTCGAATTACCATGTTTGTTGCCCACCAAGACTAAGTACAAGTATGATGTTTGTGGTGTGAAATTTTACTTTTTCTGCCAACCTATGTTGAGAGAGAAACTGAATGATTGTGCTTAGTCATGGGATCATCAAAGCAAGGCTAAAATGGGTAAAATGTAAGCAATTTGAAATCTGATCATTAGAAGTAGTTATTTCATTTGCTTAAATATAACACTCAGAAGTCAGAGAACACATCAACTGAAAACAGTATCTTAACAGCCATCATCATATCTAGAGAAATTCAATATTTCCGAGCTGCCTGCTCTTGTGACTCTTATCTTACTACAGGTGTAGACAGCGAGGTTATTTTTAGCCCAGCTCAGTCCAGAGAGCCTCCAGTTTCCCCAGTGCCTCACACATCAGCTCAGGGTTTAATTGAGGTCAGTGTGTGTGAGTGAGTGAGTGAGTGAGTGAGTGAGTGAGTGAGTGAGTGAGTGAGTGAGTGAGTGAGTGAGTGAGTGAGTGAGTGAGTGAGTGAGTGAGTGAGTGAGTGAGTGAGTGAGTGTGTGTGTGTGTGTGTGTGTGTGTGTGTGTGTGTCCAGTGCAGATGTGCCTCTTGTATCTGTGTGCGTCAGTGAAAGGGAGACTCTTTTTATTTCTCTCCATCCTCATGAATTTTGCATTTTCTTTCAGAATTCGACACAACACTCATGTCACGCATGGCTGCACACATTTCAGCACATACTCACACTTTGTCTCCAGCTGTGCCACATACACCCATTTCTGCTCATCTTATTGTATAATGCATGAGTATAGCATTAATATACAACACTGCAACCAGTATGGGTTCTAGAAAAATATAGAGGTGTTCATGTAAAGGGCAGGGGAAGATAAACAGCCTCATAGCAAAAAGCATATTTCTTTTAGTTTTCAGGCTGCAATGATAACACTTTCCCCAAAGGTCCAAACATAAAATTAAAATATAAAGAAACTTAAATTAAAATCTCTTCACCCATTCCTATAAATACAAACCTGCTCACATTGAAATGCAACACATGCTAACGCCAATCTCATACTTTCTCTAACGATGTTCATCCATTATCTCCTTATTATCTAATGTTACAGTGGGAGTTTTCAATGGTTGCTTGAACCAACTGAATTGCATGAAGTTTAGTACATTTTACTTTCCCCCATTTATGCAATACTATTCTGACTTACCCTCTGCTGCAAACCATTCTTTTTCCCCTTTTACCCATGAGGATTACAGGAATCAACACTTTAATTAACAGCCCTTATCTGTCTCTGTGTTAATTATGTGTGTGCAGGCCTGGTGGTCGTTTTTACGAAGGTTACAAGTCAATTACACTATGTGCCATCAATTATTTTATTCTGAACTAAAAGCTCAGTAAATATTGAAAAAAGCAGCTTAAAGTTACATGCGTTTAACCTCTCTTCTTGCATATATATTCCAGTCATTACACATCATAACTCATGCAACACACCCACGAAATCTGCCCTGAGAAAAAGGTTTTTTGATGTAATTTATTGGAGACCTCATATTGTATTCACCCCAAGTAACATTTCCAAGTTCCACAAGGGATAACAGGTCGCATACACAAAGGCATAGGCAGGAGAGGTAAGGAGCATATAAAAGCCTGGGAAACTTAAGCAAAGGTAAGTAAGTAAGTAAGATGTTATTTATATAGCACCCTTCTCAACACGAATGTACAAATTACAGGCAGTACACAATAAAATACAAGACACAAAACACAACAGTACAAATTAACACCAGTGTAGGGACAGCTAAAAACTCACATTCCCCGACACACCAAAAGCTTGTCGGAAAAGGTGAGTCTTCAGCTGCCCCTTTAACATTTCCACTGAGACGGCGGCTCTCAGGCCCCGGGGGAGTTCATTCCAAAGCCTTGGAGCCACCGCCTCAAAGGCACGATCCCCCTTAGTTTTTAGTCTGGTCCATGGCACCCTTAAAAGGCCTTGCTCAGACAGGGCCCGGTTTGTCCTGTAAGGGTGGATCAGGTCGTGAATGTAGGCGGAGGCCATGGACAGCTCTATAAACAAGAACTTTGAACTGTATTCTGAGATGGACAGGGAGCCAGTGCAGGGCGGAAAGGATCGGAGTGATGTTGCAAGTTTTTTTGGACCGAGTGAGTAATCTGGCAGCAGCATTTTGGACCTGTTGAAACCGGTTTATAGATGTTTTGTTGAGGCAGGAGAGCAGAGAGTTACAGTAGTCAAGCTGGGACGAGATAAAAGCATGGATAGCCATCTCAAGTTCTACATTTGACAAAACGCCCCTGAGCTTGTCAATGTTCCTGAGGTGGAAAAAACATGTACGGGTCAGAAGTTGGATGTGTTTGTTACACCAAGGTTTTTGATATTAGCCCTAACATTGCGACTAAACGGTCCCAGATGGCTTGCTACCTTAGAGGCGATGTTATCAGCCGCTAAGATCAGGACTTCAGTTTTAAGGCATTGAGCTGTAGAAAGTTGCTAGACATCCACTCCTCAATGGCAGACAGACATGCGGTCAGGTTTGGCGAGTTTGAAAGAGAAATACATCTGTATATCATCCGCATAACAGAGATACAAGACACCCTTGAATTGGCTAATTAAGGGGCCTAAGGGGAGCATGTAAAGGGAAAAAAGAAAGGGGGCTTAAACAGAGCACTGGGGCAGGCCGCAGGATACAGGAGTGCTGTGTGAAGAGAATGGGCCCATGGCCATGGAGAAACTTCTCCCACTGAGGTACGAGGCAAACCACTGGAGGGCAGACCCTGAGATGCCTACCCACTCCCTGAGTGGTGAGGTACATAAAATAAAAATAATGGAGAGCAAAAGAGATGATTGAATTGCACACAAGTTGTGCAAAATATGTACAATGTTTTAGTGATTGTGGAACAAAGTTCTTCCTACCTGTACATTCTTCAGCACAAAGGACAGCGACAGAGTTCAGAGGTCACATGATAACACCTTCATTTGGCTTCTGAGGAAGTACATCTGGTGGTCCACTAAATCACAGGGAGAAGAGACAGAGGAGAGTTATTTACTACCGTCACAGAGATTTACTCTACCTGCTCCCTAACACACCTCTTCATCATGTCCTCACCACTCTGTCAGCGCTGTTTACTTACGAGCTTTACATTAATTACCTCTTGTTCGCTCATCTGTTTTCCACCTGCTTTCTGAGCCAATACTAGCAAGATTTGAATAACTTTTTTATTTGAACTGTATAATAATGATAATAATAAAAATAAAAAATTATAATAATACTACTACTACTACTGATAATAATAATAATAATAATAATAATAATAATAATAATAATAATAATAATAATAATAATAATAATAATTGTAATAATAATAATAATAATAATACATACAAGGATGCCTTTCACGACATCCGAGTACATTTTAAAAAAAACATTCTTGTCAGGGTTTGGGGAAATAGGGCCCAAGTGCAGCAAAAAGGGAGGCAGGTATGGGTACAAACAAAAGGCGAGCTTTATTCCAAAGCTGTTTTACAAAAATACAAAGTTAGGTGAAATCCAGGACATGAAAAACACTTGACTTGAACACATGAAAGACGATAACGAACTGACAACAAGACAAGGCAGACAAGGACTATTTGAACATGAGGTAGGGAGCCACAGGTGGAACCAATCAGGGGCGGGGTTTGACAATCACAACGGAGGGAAAGCACACAAAGGGAGGCGGAAACACGAGGGCAACAGGTGACAACAATGAAACAATCAGACACAAGGAAAACAAAAAGACAGGAAATAAAACTACACATGACACAACAGAGGGAAAACATTTCAAAATAAAACAAGAAGTGCATGACAGGACTGGAAATGAGTGACTTGACTAAACTAAAACATACAGGACCAACACCTGAAACTAAACAAGACATGACATAATATAAACATGATTAACAAATTTGACGAGACATAACAATTCTAAGAGGTAAAAGCAACAGGACATGATAAAAACGGGCAATCATGGAGGAGGCAATCAAAGTAGACAGGAATGATAGGGACAGGTTATTCAGTGGAAACAGGTGATGGAGAGCACTAACTGAGTAGGCTAATTTGGAAAGGTGGGTTTTTATTCGGGAACGTGGTGATTCGGTCAGACTGTCGGATGTATGGGGGAAGGGAGTTCCAGAGTCTGGGTGCAGCTAAAAGCCCGAGCACCCATTGTGACGAGGCATGGGGTGGGCATGGTTAGCAGAACAGCAGAGGATTAGCGGAAGGAGCGAGAGGGGGTGTACACCTGAAGGAGGTCAGCTATATAGGTGGGGGCTAGGTTATTGAGGTTTTTGTAATTGATCCAGGATTGGACAGGGAGCCAGGGCAGTTGGATGAGGATGGGGGTGATGTGGTCAGAGGATTTATGATGATCCAGGCAGCAGAGACGTATTATTTGAAGTTTATTGATGAGTTTGGTGGGAATGCCTGAGAGGATAGCAGTCGATAATCAAATAATATAGTATAATAATTCATCTGTTCTGTTTCCAGTTTGAACACCAGGTGTCACAGTTGTCCATAACTCAACATTTTGGCTGCTTTGCTGCTTGTTGTCTGGAATTTCAAGGACACAAGTTACTACAAGAGTATAAAAAAACTGAATGAACTACACACACCAAATAAGATGAGAATGCGTCTTGTTGTTTGTTCCCTATTTTTCTCTCTTTCTTGCTCAGACAGACAAATAGACATTTTTTAATTCACATAATCCTCGCTTCACTGTCCTGACCTTCGTACTGACTTTACAGAAACACTGTGTGATGTAACACCATGTAATATTTAAACATGTTGACTGCTCTTGGAGGTCTTTTTCTTCCCTGAAAGTCACAAGAAAAACTGTCAACTAGTGTGTTAAACAAACTCTAGTTTACTGGACAGAAGTTCCAACCCCTTAGGGACCGAGCTGTAAATATCTGTGATAATGACTGGAGGGGGGAGGTTTGTATTTGCACATGGTGGAATTTTCTGCCTGCAGGATGCTTTTTTTCTCTTTGTAAATCTCTTTATGATCTTGTTTACCCTTCAGGGACAATGATTACCTACTGGGCAGAGTGTTACTATAAAAAGAAGCAGGAAATCTGTTACAAATGTACTTCTCAGTCTCAAACACTCTCATGCACGGACACACACACAGGCTCTCCTTTGGATTAACATTTTTCTGTAGTTACTTTACAGTGGATTAACAGTTTAGTGAACTTTCAGGACTTTCTTACTGACCAGACTTCACGATACAAACATGCCAAGGATAGAATATCCATGGTCCGCCTTGGTTTCCTGACTAAGCCGTGACGTCATGCTGGAAGGAAAAGGGGGGCCTTTTGAGATTCCCTCACTATCTGCTAAGGATGTGAGAGGCTGTAGCTGCTGCTGCAACACCCACTCCATTTCCCCACATTCAAAAGGAAGACTGGAGGCCAGGCAGAGCAGCAACACTCTGCAGCTGTACAGTGAGAACAAAGGAAAACAACCAAGGCAAAGGAATGAGCAAGAATCAGAAAGACGTGAAGAAAATCCAGACAGTTTATCTGCAGAACTTGGAAAAACTCAATCAGGGGATAAAGCCAGAGAAGAAAAGTTGGAAACCAAAGGAAGTAGACTTTTCTGCAGCGATGGAAAAGCTGCGACAGCCTCCCATTGCTGGGAAGGTCACCAAAAGCTCAGCACACAGAATCAGCAGAGATCTCACCTGCTCCATCTGCTTGGATCTTTTCAAGCAGCCGGTGTCACTGCCCTGTGATCACACCTTCTGCCAGGGCTGCATCGAGGGCTACTGGACCGGGCCCCGGGTGCCCCTTCATGGAGGCACAGGCTCCTGCCCTCAGTGCAGGAAGGTGTACCCTGGGCAAAGCTACAGGCCCAACCGCATCGTAGCCAACATCGTGGAGAGCTACTGCCATGGTCTGGAGGAGAGCGGCAGCGGCCCCTGCCTGGCAGATGTCGGGGTGGCAGAGAGGGTTCCTGCTCCGGCTCCGGTCCCTCGCTGCAACCGACACAGAGAGGAACTGAAGCTTTACTGTGAGGAGGACCAGGAGCTGGTGTGTCTGGTGTGTGGGGTCTCCCAGGAGCACAGGAATCACACCATGGTGTGTGTGCAGGAGGCTGAGCATAAGTACAGGGTGAGTTGAGCCTACAGAAGAAACACATGTTATATATAGATTGATCAATTTTGATTGTTTAGGCTTTTTTGCTTCCATAATGTATCTTCTTTAAGACTGTCTGAAGTAAAATATCCAAAATACACATTCATTTATTTTAGTACTATTTTATCTCACAAGTTTTTTGTTACACATCATGCTGCATTTCAGAAAGTTTGCATATTTTACTTATTGCGTAACACAACACATATGGTGTTCAGTCTGTAAAAGCGCCAATTTCTTTCTTCTCTAAACAGTGACTTAGTTTAGTTTTCAAAATTATTGTTTCTTACAGAGCAAGTGCACATTATTCAGCATATCAGGAGTATATCACAGCTGTGGCTGTTTGGTTTCCTACAGTATACATGAGCAAATCACTTGAATGCAACATTACATATAGATATATGAGTTTTTAATCTGTTCCTATCTAGTGTTTTTGCTTCAAATCAACTATACATAGGTGGGACATTATGCTTGATTGCAGATGCGGGTCAGTTTGCAGTGATGTTGTGTCTCTGTCCTATCAGGCGTCTCTAAACTGCTCCATGGATTCACTGAAAGTCGAGCTCAACACGGCACTGCAGTGTGACAGGGAGTGGAGGACGAGGTTAAAAAGCTGAAGGTGAGAGGAAACACTTCCAAAACACACATAGATATCACAATGCAAACAATACAATCATTACTGGACTATAAATATCCACTTTGACCTATTTAATCTCCTAAAATCGGCTTTTACCAGAAAGCAATCTGCAAAACAAATGTGATAATATCTCTTATTGCCAACACATATTGTAGCAGTTGCGCAAAAGATAGTTTCATCTTAGTGAAAACACTGTAAGAGATTGCTCCCACTGACAATGTCCATGATCTAGGATCACACGGCTGACCTAAAGCAGCGTATCGAGGCCCAGTTCAGCGACCTGCACCAGTTCCTATACCAGGAGGAGAAGCTGCTGCAGGTGAAGCTGAAGACGGAGGAGCGCAGGGAGCTGATCCGTCTGGACGAGCACAAGGCGCTGCTGTGTGTGGAGATCTCCCGTCTGCAGAGGGCCCTCCACGAGATCGAAGACAAGCTGAGAGAGCAGGACGCCTTCACCCTGCTCCGGGTAAGATCAGCTGAAATCAACCTCATACACGTTCAAAACAATCCATGTGGAAAGGATTAACAGCATGATGACTCAGCTCTGGGGATGATTAGAGCGAGAAATGCTGAGCTCACGATTTTAAATCTATTTGTTTCCAGAAAAATGTATATCCTAATGAAACAGGAATATGGGGTAAAAGTTCATGTTCATACTCTGTGCTACCAAATGGCTCCAACATCAACATTCAAACAGTGGAGTTGAGACAGGATGTAAGCCAGTGATCTCACTTGTTGATCTGGAGGATAAGGAGTTTAGCTCAGGCACAGGGCCATACGGCGGGAATTTCCCCGGCCACAGGGAGATCCCACTGGGTGGGATAGCGTGAGCTCAGGCATTGATGTAATGTGGAAAAAGCTTTCTGTCTCTCAGATACTAATCACAGTTTGTGTCTATTCCTATGTCTCATTTCAGAGCATCAAAGCCCTGCTCCAGAGGTGAGTGAAGGAAGCGTCTAAATGTTTTATTCTGCATAGTCTTTGTTTTTATTCTCTCTCTTTACTGTTCTGACCTTTTGCTTTCGTTGGAAGGCCTTCACTGAAGTTTGAGAAACCAACATTTACACCGCCCAGTCTGTGTGAGGGTCGGTTTGCGGGGCCCCTGCAGTACAGAGTGTGGAAGTCCATGAAAGGAAGTATTTATCCAGGTACTAAAAAAAGGAAGACTTGACCCACAAAATGACAATTTTTATATCCATTACTCAACCAGTGTTTACATGAACTCTTGAAAAACCTTTTTGTCACACCTCCACTGAGAACAAATAAAAAAAAACTGATCAATGAATTGAATTAAATGTGTAGAACCACTTGAAATAAACAGAAACCAACTGATCTTCAAAATGTTATCAAAGAATCTTTGAACTCTTTTGTTATTTTTCATGTTTTTAGTTCCAGCGGCCATCACCTTTAACTCCAGCACGGCCAACCCTTGGCTCAGCTTGACCTCCTCCCTCACCTGTGTTCGCTACCAGACCTTTAACCTCACGGTGCAAGACAACCCCTCCAGGTTCAACGCTGCCCTGTCGCTGCTGGGGAGCCAGGGCTTCACCCATGGGCGCCACTACTGGGAGATTGAAGTCTACAGCAGCACAGTGTGGACAGTGGGGGTGGCCCGGGAGTCGGTGCCCAGAAAGGGGGTTATCAAAGCCCTCCCTGCCAACGGCTTCTGGACCCTTTCCCTGTCTTATGGGATACAGTACATGGCTGGCACTTCACCCCCCACTGTCCTGTCCCTGGAGGAGCCTCTAGTCAGGATTGGGGTGTATCTGGACTACAAGAGGGGCCTGGTGTCCTTCTACAACGCAGAGTGCATGACACACCTGTACACCTTCAGGGAGACCTTCACTGAGACGCTGTTCCCCTACTTCAACCTGGGCTTCCTGGATAAAGTGCATGAAAATGAGCCTCTCAAAGTTTTCCTACCAAAGATTTAAGAAACTGTGACAAAAATCCATCTGAAAAAGTAACACAAAAAAAAGTTGATGAACAAACATTGAACAACAATGTTTACTATGTAGAGAAGTTGAGATGTGTTAAGTTGCATTCTACATTAGATAGATCTCAACAGAAACAGATGCACCTGAAAGGGGCCCTGTTGAGATTTTAAACAAACCAAAGTGAATTTAAATGTGTTACCAAAACGAATGTGTCCTTTCTTAATTTGAGTTTTCTTCTTCACAAACATTTGCAAAGTTGATTTTCATCCCAGAATTGTTAGCATATGTTAGCTAGCCTCAAGCCTTCTCCTTGTGTTTGTTGGCACATCACAGCTTACCTTTGAGTGCTACTGCCACCTGTTGATCATTGGTACAGTGGGACACTATTTGAAGGACTGTGTGTGCGTCATGTTAACACAAAAATGAGTCACTCATTTGAAAACAACATTACTAGAGGACAACAACTCAACAGGGAACGTACAACTTTGTTTATTTTGTAGACTGGATCTACTGCCACCATTTCACTTCAGAGGAGCTGTGCTTCAGTGAAGAATGTAAAACTGTCTGGTTTACTTTATAATATTTGAATGATGCAATAATCTTTTGTTGTGCATGATACACAAACAATATATGTACCACTCTATACAGCGGTTTTATGGACATGTTGAAACAATACATTTTTAGTTAATCAGGTGCTATCTCATGTATTGCTATGTATTAATGATGTATTTGGTGCATTCAGGGGCCTTGGGAAATGTGTTCAAGAAAATGTGGGTTTAATACGTTTTTTAAAATGTTAACAAATGGTTTTAATTGTGGATATTTTGTACTTTTTGTGCAGATGTTTTGACTGTTGGCTTACTCAAAGGCTGATACATTTTAGCAACCAATATAACACTAAATAAATTGAGTGACATTTTAATACAAAAAAAAATCCAACTCTTTTTCCAAAGTGCTTACTCCAAATACAATAATAATAGGACATCCTTGCCATTTGATTACATACTGTAGTTGTTGGAGCCTTATCGGTCATAACTAAAGGCTCAGGGCTCATATTTCAGTTTGTATATCCTCGCTTCCTCTCCTTCCTTCCTTGCATTGATGTCTCTGTTCCGATACGCCCACATTGTACACTTCTACAGCACTAAAGTGCGTTAAAAAATAAATCAAGGTATTATGCAGGGGATAAGTTGCTGTTCAAGGTCAGCATAACATTGTTTTTACTGATGAGAACGTAGTCTGAGATGTAAAGGGAATATTGGATAGATTGAATTATGTGGCACTAATTGAATGCGTAATTATGTCACAGAAAATCCCCTGAAAGTATTCACTCAAAATATATGAAGACGAAAGGGTAATGTAGTATACGTAGATGAACATTCAATATCAAATGCATGTCAGAAAAAATATAAAATAACAGAGAAATTCTTATTTTAGGAAAGAAAACTCAGATGTTTTTCTCCATACTACCTCATTATTATTTTTGTTATTTGCATTCGTCAAGTTTTATAATACAACAAAGTGCATTACATTCATTAACATTAAGACGGTAAACTATATCACAATATATACATTTTATATCTTCAACAGTGCTATGACTTAATCAGCTCATTACAGTCGCTGAATTTACTCGAAATAATCACTGCAAACTAATCCTCGCCTTTCATCCTAAATAGCTATGGAAGATACATTTTGTCTGCACGGTTTCTCCCAGTCTAACAGATGTGAGTGTAAAAGTATGCGGGTTGGTGTTTGTGGTATCAATCCATGCATCCACTCCTTGCCTGGAGATGGGTGTGTCCGACCAAATGTTAGGGGGTGAAGTCTCCACATTTAGGTTTGGGGGTAGAGAGTCACTTGCTTGCGTGTAACGTGTCCTGGAACTTTGTGCTTGTGTAGCGTACATGAAAGCCTTTTTTATTGATGCTGTCATCTGAGTGAAACTTTAAAACTATGGCGTCTCCAGCTGAGTAGACTTCCTCTGGGGCCTGAGGAAGAGAAAAGGGGTATTTGAAGAGTAATTTAAACAGTTTTTATGACTCAAACTGGTGTTTTTACTTACCCCAGATCCACAATATCGTCCCAGCCTTGGAGACTTGATGTCAGCGCCGTCATACAGCTCCACGTAATCATACCCGCAGTCCGCCTCCTCCTCGATCTCAAACACTTGGAAGATGATCTCCACTCCGTATCCCTTCTCTGCAGAGACCACCCAAAGACAGTCTGAGCCGCTCGGGTAGTTGTTATCTCCAAACTGTGCATGAGAGTACAGATCTTTTGTCTTGACCTCGGCTTTTAGGCTTCCTCCACATTCTGGGAATTTACAACCACAAAATTAGAGGGTCACAAAAAGGATCTTGTAAAAGTGAGGAAAGAATGCAACTTTTCTAAACATAGCAGGACAAACATAGTTGAAACATCACTTTTTTTGTATTCTATTCTTTCTCCAAAGGGCCATTTTCCAGACTTTTTGGGTGTAAAAAAACTAAGATTGCTTTGCCCACCTGCTCTGTATGAAGCCTCAAAACCTCTCTTCTGCACGGAGTTGTCTGAGAAAAAACGCAGGAACATTTTGTTTCCACTAGAGATGACAGGAGACGGCTTTTTGGTGCCACAGAATCGTCCTAGACTTTGTGCACGAGCGTCCTGCCCATCGTAGATCTCCAGGTGGTCGTAAGCACACTCCAGATGAGCCTCCATGTCGATCTCATTGAAAACCTGCGAGTGGTGTGAAGAAAGCTATGGATTACCACAATAACTTTCATTTAAAGTTTGGGTGTCAAAAAAAGATTCTTTGACATACCAGTTTGATACGATGGCCCGGGGTTGTGGACAGAGACCAGGTGCAGGCCTTCTTGCTGGGATACTTATCAGGCCAGTTGGGGCTGCTCATTGTGCCGGACACCGTGTTCACAGCGTTATCACAGCCCGCTGAAAAGCAAAACAATGAAAGCTGTATCACTGAGTGGTCAAATCATTTCGCCCTTTCACCAAGTGTCCAATGGGAAACACACACTCAAATACATTTCTGTAATGTGGGTGCACTGACCCTTCAAAAAAGATATGTGAGTAAGCAGCAGAAACACCAACTGTACCTTCCTTGCAGTCGTGCTTATTATCGTGCAGCATGAAGCCGCTGCGGCACTGGCAGCTGTAGCTCCCAAAGGTGTTCACACACTCGTGCTGGCAGCCTCCGTTTTCTTTGGAACACTCGTCTATATCTGTTGAGACATTTATAGAATTTGATTTCTACATTTCCTGGCACAGCACTTGAATCTGTCACAGCAGGCTGCAGGAAACTTTCACAACATACTGAGTTTTTGGTCAAGCTGTGACACAAAGGCTCTACGAGGAGGAATCTGCAGTACTGCACACTCTCAGCAAAACATCTCCTGTCATAAGAGTTTTATGGAAGTGTTTTAAAAAGCTGAGCTCTTCCTGTCTGCAGAACCAAATACAAATACATTGTGAAATACATCAACAGCTTGAGTTTCAAGATGTAGGCCTGTACGTGTACTAATGTGAGTGAGGTGTATCGATTTAATAACTTTAAGCTGGATATTCGCCAACATTAAAAGTTAAAAATATAAATAGGATGTTATGTTGATATTTAGATGAGCTATCAACATATTTCTAATTACAAAAATGAGCGATTATAGACATTATTATTATTATAAATTATGGTGTGTTTATGTAGAACACATGTTTTTTAGCTGTTATTGCATGAAGCACTTTAGCATTTATATTATTTATAATTTTGTTGGATAGCATTTTGCAATGAAATATTAATCAGGATACTTTTATATTACATAATAAAGTACAATAAGCGAATATATTGTAATAACATCTAAGAAATACACTCACATTATTCTTAATTATAAATGTAAATAATGTAAATTGTGATTCTGAATGTGAAATTGACAGATTAACTTGGTTTAAACACCAGACATGCTTCTAAATGATTGAATTGTGCAAAGTAAATTACACTTTGACAAACAAGTCTATCTTCCATGCCCCCAGTCTTGCCTCAGAAACTGAAGACAACTGCCTCACTGTTTTTGGAGTGCAGTGATGTAATAGATGCTCATAATTTCCTTCCTCAGCACTTCCTGTAAAGTTCCCCCAATACTTACCAGAAAAGTAGTGGGCCTTGAAGCCCCTCTTGGCGACGGTGTTGTCAGACTTGAACTCGATCCTCATGTTGTTTTGTTGGGAAGTGATCACCTCGGGTTTATCCGCTCCACAAAACTTCCCATGAAGCTCGGAGTCCAAACTCAACCCACTGCGCACCTCCACATAGTCATACTTACACACCTGATGGTAAACACTGGACATTTTTACTTACTACAGAGGACACAGAACTGGCCTGTGAAATGATCATGACTATAGTAGATTATTTGATAAAAAGTCTGCAGAGAGATATATTACTTTCATGAACTTACATCATTCCCTTCGGTCTCGAACACATCAAACACCAGAGTGATGCGGTACTGAATAGGAGCCACCAGCTGCCACACACAGTTCTTGTTGGGGGGATATTCTTTGGGCCACCCGGGGGTGGTGAGGGAGCCGTTCAGCATTGTGATGAACCCGCCACAGGCAGCTGCTGGTGGGAGAAAACACAAACACATTAATTACATTTGTGCTAATTTAATTTCTGAAAATGTTGCCTCTTAGTGTACAAACAACAAAACAAAACTTAGATTACAACCAGAATAATTTATGTAATAAGAATGAATGGTACTGGATTATCAGTAGTGATCAAAGATTACGCAATACACTTTTAAATCAAGAACTGCACCACATTGTGCTGAAGGCTCAACAAGAACTGCACCACATTGTGCTGAAGACTCAACAAGAACTGCACCACATTGTGCTGAAGGCTCACCAAGAACTGCACCACATTGTGCTGAAGGCTCAACAAGAACTGCACCACATTGTGCTGAAGGCTCAACAAGAACTGCACCACATTGTGCTGAAGGCTCAACAAGAACTGCAGTGAGGCAGTACTGCCCTCTAGTGTTAGAAACGTGTCATAGCCTATTGATCAGGACTAGTTCAGCTGTAGAGGATGAATTAACCAAGTGAAAACAAATGTCCATCATAGGTAGTTAAATTAGTTAAATCCAAAGACTGGAAACGGCGAGGAAACAGGTTTGGAAAGGCTTGACCTTATGACATTTATTACTTGTAACTAGCCTTGGTAGAAAGAAATTAAAGGGGAGCAGTATTTATCTTTTTAATTGAAGCGTATTTCAAATCGTTCACATGAAGTGCAACACCCTGATTTAAAAAGGCAATGGATATTTATTTTATCTTGTGAAGGGCTCATTGCATGGGTCCATACTCCACACATACAATGAGATCTTCACAACATGGAATAAGCACAGTACACCTGAAGTTGATCACAACAAAGACCCAGCAATGCTTGTACTTTATTGCCTTCTCAGGAGCATAGGATATGTGTTTTCATTTGAGAGAAGGCCTCTACAATCAGGGTACAGATGTGACTGAAGCAGTATGCAGGCTCAGTGTGTGGAGTTGCGTCTACACTCACTCTCACAGCTGCGCCTGTCCGCTGCCAGCTCATACCCTGGATCACAAGCACATCTGTAGCTGCCCAGCGTGTTCAGGCAGCGCTGCTCACAGTTACCATTGTCGGGTCTGGAGCACTCGTCCATCTCTGGAAATTGGAAAATCGTCAAAAACAAAACCAGAAGCTCTCTTCTTTTCTGCCAGTTTGCTACTGTAATGACTCTCTTACCTTTAAAGAAGTTGGCTGCAAAACCGGCTTTGTTGACAGAGCCGTCAGACACAAACTTCAACCAGAGCTGGTTGGAGCTGCTTTTGATGTCGTCTGGTTTGTCGTAGCCGCAGAAACGGCCGAGCAGTGGGCTGCTGTCTGAGCTGCCGTCTCTCACCTCAACAAAGTCGTAGGCACAGCTGTCATGTTTCTCGATCTGCAGGGGAAGCAAGGCCAGTGACGTTTGCAAAGAGATGTTGCAGCAGATGAGGCCTTTTTTGCCTTTCAAGGTTGAAAAACAAAAGTAAGAGCTAAGAAAATGTGGTCAAAGCATTCTTGCCTTTTCCTATTCATAATGCCTTGTTTTCTCAATATACAATCACTCACAAGAAATGGAATTCTACCTCAAACGACTGAAAGGACAGGCCAACGTTGAAACCCTCTGCTACTGTGATTTTCCACACACACATTTTGTTGGATTGGTAGTCATCGGGATAATTGGGAGACTGGATCTGACCACTGTCCCGCTTCACCTCTCCCCCACAGATGGCTGCACAGGAGGTGAAAAGTGATTTGTGTCAACCAAAGATAAGCTTTCTATATTTCTACAGTCTGGTGTCTACATTATATGGACAAGAGGAACTGTAAAAGCTGTTGATGGTTTACACACGAATGTATTGTGAGTGTTTTACCTTCATAGACTGCTGTAAAGCCTTTTCCCAACCAGCTGCTGCTGCTTCTGAATTCAATCCACAGTTGACTGTCGGTGGAGATGATTGGATCTGGAAGTGTGTCTCCACAAAAACGGCCTGCAAAAATCCAGGAAAAAAGTATTCTTCACAGAGCTTGGAAATGAGTTTATCACTCAGGAATGACTCGAGGTTTATGCATGAGAGGAAATGGAGGTTTATTTTAAGTCAAAGGAACATACCTTTCAGAGGAGCTTTTCTCCAGAACCCATCTCGTACCTCCACGTGGTCGTACCAACACAGGTGACTCCTGAAGAGGTCCATGGAAGTAAAATTCAGAACGATCTAGAGAGAGAATAACACATGTGAAGGGAAGTTTGTGACAAAAAATGTTTATGTCAAGAGTTACAAGATACACAAAATATTCACTTCCTCTTTTTGCTACTACTAGATTTGAAAACTGTGACACTGAGCTGGCAGAGGTCACTGATTCATTTCAATGAATAGGGATTTATACTTTCAAAAGTGAATCATTAAGTAGTATTAATAAAAGTAAGTAGCATAATACTTATGAAGAGGAACTGCATCATTTACCTTCCGATTGATCTACAGTATATCATGATTAATTGTCACATTGACCTTGAAAATTATTCTGGCATTCATAAAGTCAGTAACTTGATACAGTTGGTTCATTGTCTAACCTTTACTGAATTACTTTGTTGTACGTCATAACTCACCTTCTCTCCAGGAGTGACAGAAATCCTCCAGACACAGTGAGCGTACGCTGAGTAGCCGTTGGGAAAACCTGGAGAAGAGAAGTTTCCAGAGCTCTCCTGCAGGCTGTCCCCACATCCTTTAATAAGCGCACACCATCACATACACATGGTTTTATTACAGTGAGAAATAACATTAATGTTTCAGAATGAAATAAAAGATTTTATTCTGTTAATTTCATCTTGAATGCACATTCAGTCATGTCCGAAATACGTAAATGGATTTGCAAATAATAAAAGTCTAAAATCTATCATTTGGTTGATGATGTTTTCTACACTACTTACTTGCACACTTATAGAGTTTGCGGGCTTGTTCAATGTCCCCTTTGCTAAGCCGGGTCCTCTGTCCAATGGGTGGCCGGACTCCATTTACGTCATAACGGGGCAAGATCGTGTCTAAGAAGATGCCTCTGTATCAGACACATCACAAGCAGTGAGTAGTTCATTCTCATTGACATTTTAAGAAATCTAATAATTCAAAAGTCCAATGAAGCCTGCTGATGAGGGGGTGCAGGAAATTATGCTTTTCAAAAGTTCACACACAGAGACTTATTTTTAAGAGATCTGACTCCTGTTCAACACCTTGATACTTTATCGATTGTGATTATCTCTCTCTGGGTTTGGAGGTCACTGTTGTACAGTTCCCATGGAGATGCACCCATGAATGACAGGCATGTGCAAACAGAGCACTCTGAATGGGGCCTTTCGGCGGTGCCAGCCGGCTCAGTGGAGCCCGCTGCTGAATGCCAGAGAAAAAGGCCACTCCAGCCCAAATTGTTCAACAAAGCCTGAACTGCCAGGCCTTTATTTACCTTGGCTCGCCTCCATGACCCACACCAGCGAAGCGGCGATTGGAGGTAAAAAACCAAAGCACAGAGAAAAGCAACGGGGCAACAACATGCACGAGACAGAAATGAAAAGGAGACTAGTGTGAAACCATTTCTGTGACAATAAAAGATCAAATCCCCTGAGGTTCCCTATGAAGCTTGTTTAGCAGAGCTGAATGAGGGGAAAAACACCCGGTCAGTGTAAGAGCTCCGCTGATAATGCAGCATGAAATGAGGGCAGCTGGGGAAGTCAAATGAGCAAGACCTTGTAATAAATATGATACAACACAACAGTAACAAATCAGAACTCTCCCCAGGGAAAACAGTATTACAATAAAACTCTAAACGCCAGGAACGTAAAGGAGCTAAATCACTGATAGTAAGAGGAAAGCTGCTGGCGATGATGGCCGGTGCACTGTGTGTTGCAAGTGAAAATATAAAGCTATAGTAATTAGAGTGAGTCATTAAAGGCTCAACAGTTTAGTAGCCTGTTTATGTGAACCAGGGTAGCGCTGAATTAAAGTACATCTGGGAAATAAAGTGATTAATTAAGTTAGTATCACAAAACTCTGGGAAAGAAAAGCATAAAAAAGTTTCAGAATGCCAACCTGGAGAATGTATTCCTTGCATAATGCATGATGCTGCCAAAGTCGTATACCTCCCCAAGCGAGTCGACCTCGCCGGGCTCCATCTTTAGGAAGTTATACTCCTGTCCTATTCATAAACACATCATGAGTGGACTAAATGAAATAAACAACTGGAGGGTCAATGAGCAAATCCCTGGATTTACACTTTTTTTCCAGTATCAGTACCTGGTTGGATGTTGTCTCTGATGATGCTTACATGCTCGTCCCGGTCTGGACGTGTGTGTTCGTGCCAGAAGCCGATCACGTGACCCAGCTCATGCACCACAATGCCAAACTTGTCACAGTTCTTTCCTATAGAGATGGCCTGAGGGCCGCCACCTCTCCTCCCCACGTAGGAGCAACACCTGCAGGGGTGACACTATTTAACTCCAGAGCACCTTAACAAAAACGGAGGTGCATTTGTATAACATAGGACAATAACACCATGTGTTTGAACTCCAAGTTTGAACACCATAACTAGAAGCTTTTTAGTTGTTTTGTGACCTTTAAAGAAAGAAGTTTTTCAAATGTTAGGTTTTTTGGATGTAACTATCCCAGGCTGCCATTGCCTTCCATGTACTGTCTGTGTACTTGATGGGCCAACCAAATGAATCGTTTCAAAGGGCCAATTAAATAACTTGCTTTAAATGAGCAGCCCAATCGATTGTTTTAATAGACCAATCAGTTGGCTGATTTCAACTCACCAATCAAATTTCTTGTTTCATGGGCCATTCAAACACACACAACAGAATGTTTGGCTACAATGTGAGCAAAGTCACTGTCCTGCAGTCTGAAGCAATTATCAACATGCAAAAATCTTGATCAATTATAGAATATTAAATGATTGAATGATTTGAAGGGACAAACTGTTTCATGAAAACGTTTTCAGTGCTTTTTCTTGCAAGTCAATCAGAGCAGACTGGGCTATTTCGGGAGAAGAACTTAAAGTGACAGTAACTAAAGTATAGTGTTTCAGATAGAGCATGAATGCAGGGATATTCGGACAAATACTTTGAGAGAATAATGTGTCTTTTGAACATTTGTATGTGTTAGTATAAACACAAGTATATATGTCTCCCTAGAGAATTAATGAGCACCCAACTCACCCACAGGGTCGGTAGGTGAAAACAATGTAGCTTTCTTCAGTCGTCCTCTCAGTGAATGTTACACAAGTGTGTTTCTCCCAGTGACGCATGGCCTGACGGAAAATGGCTCTCTGACTGCCTGAAAGGAATTAGAGTTTGACAGCCTCACCAGGCCAAAACCACAGAGAGCAGCGAACAAATGCTGACTGTTTTTAGCAGACATTTCTCCTGTAAATGTTTATGAAAAATGTGCTGTTTAAGTCAGAGCTCACCTGTGAAGTTCCCACTGATCACATATGGGATGATGCCGTCCGGCCACACTCGCTCAGGTCTGGATGTGGCCGCTCGTCTCCAGCGATGGAGACTCTGTCTGTCTGCGGCTCTCTTACTCCTGACGCTCTCACTGGAAGTGGAGCTGTTACCTGTACAAAAAATAAGTCTGCATTGAGCATGTCCCTTTATTTGAACACCCCAAAGAGTCATACGAATTACTCAAAGGTTAGCAGATTAATAATATTTGATACCTGAGTCTGTGTTGTCGGTCTGGACAGTGGGCTGTGCACCGTCACTGCTGAGGGCTGCTCTAAACATGCGGAGGTCATCTTCATCAAGGGCAATATCTCCCAAAAAGGCAGCTGTACGAAAGATTTAAGCTCTGTAAGAAAGCATATTTCCCAAGTATCATACTATTACTTGGGAAATATACATAAGTAGAAGCCAAGTGGAGAAAACTAAATGTTGGAAAATTAAAAAATTTAGTCACACGGTGTCATTCTGTAAATCCAAACAAAGGTTTAAGCAGTGGGTTAAATTACGCCTTCTGCACAGACAGAACCTGATACTTAAATATCAGTGATATTTAAAACTCTGATTCTCAGTTGGTATCTGCTAAACTCAGCCATTACTGTGTCTGACATCTCTGTCCTGAAAAGAACTGACTCAATGTGTCTGTTTGATCAGCAAACACTCCTCCTGAGCACACACACACTGAAACATATAGGAGCACTGTCCAACTACTGTGTCATTTCAAAGAATGAAGATGTGAACTGAAAACTTTACAGCATTGTGATTACACTTTGCTGGACTTATACTCCAATGGCCAAAAAACATCTATAAAGAACCATAGGAGTTTCAAGTATTTATTAATGGCCTTTAGATTAAGTCTGTAGAGTTGTGGTAAAATGCCTTGGACATGAAACAGAGATATGTTTTCATAATTATACTCAGCAACTCATTAACTGAGGAGTGAAGTCCTTTTCTGTACTTTGGAGCAAGAGCATCACACGCTTGATAAGATGAAGAACTGCATATTCCACACCTTTAAAGACTCTATATCATTTTCTACCAATCAAATTATAACTAGAGGACACTTTTCTGAATTAAGTCACTTGTGACCAATCATTTAAATCAGGATGAGCCACACAGCACTCTAGGAACAGTGTTAATTGTGTGTGTGTTTGGTTTAGCAGCATGGATTCCCCAAACATTAGTCTTATCTTGAGCATGTGGCCCAGATATCCTGTGTGACAGCATTATAACGTCAGCCCCAGGCTAAATGTTTTACTAAGCCTAAACACGCTAAGTATGTAAAAGTGTCCTTGCATAACAGCATAGCACAGAAAGATAATAAAGGTGAACATGTTAAAGAGTTGCAGCTGAAGGTTGGGAGAAAAAAACAAGCCAGTGTAAAACATCTAACAAGCCAAACGAAGGAATGATTCATGTCTGCCACAGTTGGACTAAAGTGTTGTTGAAAGTGGGAAAACCTTCAACCTTTGCCTTGAAAACACAAAGTTGAAACACAACATTACAATCGCACTAGCCAAAACTGAAGTCCAAATTAGCTTTTAGTTACTGACAAACACACAACTAAATCCAGGCTTCGAATTGTCTATTCTGAAAGCTAATTAGAGAAATCACACACACATCTGACCATGTTTTCTGTTCTTTCACATTTTGCTTCCATTATAATGACCTCCTGTATACACCAGTATCTCATGTTTCACTAGTCGGGCAGCAAAGCTCTGTATAGTCGTTCCCATTAAATACCTCATTTAGCTGTGTGATGTAACCACCTTTGAAAGTCCAAATGAAAAGACATAGCCGGCCCTGTGTCGGCCTTTTGAAGTGAATTCACTCATGCAAAGGGTGACTGTAAATGACTGTCAACCCTGCAGTGTGCACCCCATGCCCTGAAGCCAGAGGGATTTCACCGGCGTCCTGCCGAGGACAGCGCTGGCACGGCCTCAATGACCTCCAGTCTCCAGGCAACTGCCTCGGAGAAGAAGAGTGGTGTGTTGTGGAAGTTTCAGAAGTCACAAGTGAAAAGGGACCCCAACCAGCTGGAGGCCCGCTAATAAGCAAAGTGATCTCTTGGCTCGTTATACAATGGAATAAAGTTGTATATTCTTTAACTCTACAGAAAGCTAATTGCAATGGCATTAAAGACGGATTTATCAAATCAGACACCTCATCCTGACCTGAATATCATTATGGTATGTTTAATTGAAGATTTTTTTTCCACCCAACTTCTTTTTTTAAACCCAATGTCACTAATTACATTTTCTCAAGGACTGCACCTGATTACAACTCTGAGGTATTTCACTTGTGCACTTCGATTTGAACTTATTGTTATTGTTGATAGTTGTTTTCCACAGTTTCAGACACAATAGCAAATGGTTTCTTCCACTACATGTATTTGATAGCTTTGTTACAATACTGTCAAGATCAATATTTGCTCATAAACTATGAAGCTTTGCCACAGATGAAACTTCAGCAAAGTTTAAATGATTTTCACCAAAACTGTAATATAATAAGTGGTTATAAAAGGGCCCTTTCAGTCACCAAACGAATCAATCTATTTATTAGACTTTCTTTAATTTAAATACAGGACTTTTTCCTTCTAATGGGATTTTGATGTTGTGGCATTAGCTCTTCCAACACTACATGACACTTGAACATCACTTGAGAGCTGTTGAATGAGGGTGATTTCTCTCAGCAATGGCTACTTGTTTTACTTCAGACCAACACTTGAAATACTTACATGCTAAGTCAAGAGCAAGTTAAATACAAACATCTTCAAATACGTAACATTTATACTTTACTTATATTGGGCAAATAAGAGCTTTTACACGCATGCAACACTGAATTTGTACCTGATGGTTAAATAACCGATAATATATGGAAGGAATTTTAATGTTGTATTTAATATTTGTATTTGTTTACCTACATGTAATTTAGCTATATCTACATAAACATCATTAATAGCTGCATTTAACTTTGAAATGTCTGAGCCCACTGTGTTTATGGCCTATGGCTATATGTCTATTTGAACAACACACATGACATACACCAAAAGGGAATGCATAAGATCAATATATTTGCAGACGAGGTAAAATTGACTGTACCAGCTTTACAGGGATCCTTGTAGTCGATTGCATCACCGAGGAGGGTAAAATGAGAGTCCACTGCCTGCCAGTCAGCCGCCAGAGAAACGCGCAGGCTGCACAGCAGCAGCAACAGAAACGCTGGAGCGACTTCCATTACTTATCATCAAATCTCTACAACAGGTGAAGTTGCTAATTGTCGGAAGAGAAAATCGCGCAAACTAAAGTTCCTCGACAGCAGCAGCGGTGTGATTTCAGGAACACAGTGCTGTTTCCTCACGGCTCCATGCTGCTGCAGTGATCCGCTGCCATACAGCACCGAGAGACAGCACAGTGCAAACACACAGCCATGCATCTGAAGCCAGAGGTACTTCACCTGCAGGCAGATGCGTTATGCACACTCACATAACGTGGGACTAGCTACAAACCCTAATAATGTTTCTCATGGCACTTAATAATCAATCAATCGTTCTTTCTTTCTTTGGACCACAGACGATCATTTTGGAGACTAGCATTAATATTTAGCCATAAAAGATTTACTTGCACACCGACACATTTTTTAATTTCTGCAATCCTACAACTAACTTGTTACAACATGTATCCCAGGCTCTTTCTCAAGACAGGTTTAAGACATCTTAAATAGGGGTTACTTTTTGACGCGATACACCACCTCCAGGTGACAGGGTCCACTCCACACACACCGACTGTATACTATATGTGTATTAAGACCGTTAAGTAGATTTAAAAACCAAGCAGAACAAAGGAAGGGGTCCAGTTACTGAGTGTGGTGAGTGCTCCTTAGATCATCCCGTTCTGTGGATGTCACATTGACTCCTAAATATATCACCTTTTAGGAGATAAATCCTGTTTTTTGTTCTTAACCTGGGCTATCTTACCACACCATGCAGATTCAGACTCTACTATGAACTATTTTATGTTGGCAAAGACAGAAAGGACTACTGCCATGTTGTTCTTTTTTTTAAATGATTGGTGAAGGCCCAGCTACTGTCACTTCAGTTTAGTTGTTAATTGATTTTTTAAAAGATTGATGCAACACCCAGTTCTCAAAACAACCAGAACATACAGTCACACATTAAAGTAAACACACATTAAAAAACAAAAAACCTTTCAGAAGGTATAAAGTTACTTTAGGAGAAACAACACGTGTAATTATTCCAGTGTTTACTGATGTTAAGTTCTTACCTTTAATACAGTTAACTAAACTGAAGATCAATTATATTTAACAACAATGATGTTTATAGTGCATTTGTTTACCACTCAACATGGAAAGTAACTCAATACTTTATCCACCCAAGTCAAACATCTGAGCACCTCTCCCACCACTAAGTGGCACTGATGGGTAGGTGATGAATTGAGTAAACCTGCAAAAACATTGTGGTTAATTGTTGATAATAGCAAGAACAAATGTCTGGTAAAAGTTGATAAAAACAAATAAAAATCTCCCACTTTAAACTTTTTTATTGTGAATTTATGGCAGCATGTGTTAAAAAGATTTAGCGTGGAGAGAGAGGGAGCTGAAGACTGAGTCCCACTCCTCCTCTGCCAGCACACATCTGCTGCTGAGGAGATGGGACGCTGATCCACAGAGGAGTTTAATGCATGTGCAGCATGGCTGACTGCATGAGTGTGGTGTGAGAGGGAGCGTGGACGAACATTTCCAATTGGAGAGTATTTGCCCTCTGTTTTGTTGAGCTGGAGTTTTCTTCTTAATTTAGGGTGATGTCCCAGTGCTGGTGCAGGCAGGTCCTGCTCGGTGTGGAACTGGGCATGCTGGTGGCGGTCCTGTTGGTCAGCAGTGCAGGACAGAGCCACGGCAGGAGGGAGGCAGGCTCGTCCTGCTACGGAGGGTTTGATCTGTACTTTGTTTTGGACAAGTGAGTGTTACTTTATTCAACTTTTGATATTCAGTGCATGACTCAACTGAGATTGTTCTGAAGACACAGGTGCAAACAAGAGGCAGCAATGGGCTACTTTTATGACAAATAGGTACTAGCTACTGTAGTATAATAGGAAGCTTTGAAATGATAAGCACATTTAAGTCAAATGAAAATATGACTGGTTTTGTGCTGGGTACAGACGTCAGGAATAATGTGTGTGACTTGGAGTCACAAGTGCCAACACAAAGCTCAGTTCTGTGAACACAGCTGGCACATGTTGATGTTTATTGTGAAATGTCTGCTTTCAGGTAACAAGTTAAATAAAGGTTGAATAAAAAAGGTAAAAGAGTAAAAACACTCAAGATCTCATGATTTCTTGTGGTACAGGAATAATTTAGCATTTTTTTTAAAACACTCATTGTGGATCTGCATATTGCTTTATTTATATATGGCTAATTTCATAGGGACAGTCTCAAAACATATAGACTTATATCAGATGCAAGTATCATAGTGTAAATGGCTTCTGGATCAATCAAATAGTAATTTGGTCAGACAAATAATGAAAAATGCCTGTCCAATCCTCCCACATTTCCATGGAGACTCAGGTGACTCCATGGCAATTTCTTCTATTGTTCTTCCGACAGTTCCAAACTTAAAGATATTCAGTTTACAACCAAATAAAACAAAGAAAGCAACACATCCTCACATGAAATCAGAAACTGGTTGGCACTTTTGACTTTGAAGTCAATGTGCAATTCTCTCCTTACAAAGGAGCATATTTCTAACACCCTGTGAGTGTAGACATCAGGGTTAGGTAACACTTTCCATTAAACTGAAGCCAATGTGAAGCTCCTCAGCAGGTCAATTCCAGTCATGTGTCAGTGTGTTGATGTTTTGTTGCCAGGTCATAGTAATGTCCTCCTGGATGGAAACTACATTTTGTGCTGATGCTTTTACTTCAATAATAAAGAGACCTGCAGGGATTGATGATTCATTAGACACATGAAAAAATATACAAATCAGTCTTAGTGACAAATAAATATCCGATGAAATAAATGCAGGCGATAACACTTTAAATCAAAGATAACTTTTTTCCACTGTGCTTCTTTCTGAAGTTCGGCCACATTTCACTGACAGGACTCCACATTTAGTCCAGCTCTGCTTCAGTCTGCAGAACCCTTTCTCCATTAGAGCCAGATGTTCCAGAGATCCCGAGTTTTTGGCAGCACATCTGCACTGGGACTCACATCACAGGATAAATGAAAACATAACAGAAAGGGAGAAGAAGAGGTTTTACATATTTGTCTCATAATTCACTTTAATTGCTGACTTCCGCTTTGAAAGCGTCTTCTTTTATTGTTAATTGAGTCCGACTAGAAATTAAGTTCAGCTCATTCGAAAAATTACGTGGCACTTCTCAATGTTAGTTTCTGCAAATTCAGCAGTGAAGCCACAAGAGGAAAAGTGAAGCATCAGCACTTATAAGAAAACACAATAGTTTAAAATGAACCAGCTTCTCTGTGTGAAGTGACACAAAGACAAAGGATAAACAAATATATTATAGCAGCTACAGCATTATAAATCATTCAACTTAAAACTAAGAGGAACATTAAATGTGCAGCTCTTTAGCTAAAACGTCTGCACAGAAAAGGAATAGGCACAAATTCAGACAATTCAGAAAAACTGCCTCTCAAATGTGAAAATGTTCTGCTTTTCTTTGTCTTAAAAGATAGTAAACTAAATATATTTTGGATTTTAAGTTATGAAAAAAACTAGGAAGCAAATGTAAAAAGATGTTCTGTATTTTTATCTCCTAACAATTTATGAGTGATATTCCGATTTGCTGTGTTTGTGTCTACACAGGACTCATGGAATGACACGTGTTATACTATTACATGACCTAACAAATATAGAAACTAGATAGCATTAAGAACAGCTTCTCTTATGACTTTCATTGAAACATCAAAATAAGCAAGTTGTATTCTTTGAACCTTTCTCAGGTCTGGCAGTGTGCAACATCACTGGAATGAGATTTATTATTTTGTTGACCACCTGGCTCACAAGTTTATCAGGTAAGTCCACACAGAAACGTCAGATTTGAAAGACAAACAACATATTGTTAAACATGACAGTTGTCTCCTGCTGTTTTTTAGTCCTCAGCTGCGGATGTCTTTCATTGTATTTTCAACAGAAGGAAGGACTCTCATGGCACTGACAGAAGACAGGTGCACATGCACAGCCTCATGCAAATTTCATTTACACGTCTGTTGTTTTTTCCTTAGTTTAGTTAAATGCAATCTGTGCCATCTCCTTGAATTTAAAATAACATATACTTTATTATCTTCAATGATCTCAATGATCAGAGAGCAGATCCGGGCCGGGCTGGAAGAGCTCAACATGGTGCATCCGGGCGGAGACACCTTCATGGACAAAGGTTTTCAAAGAGTAAGCCATCTGTTCAATCCATGAGAAACATATCCTGCTTGCCCAACAGGATAGCATCTAACTTTTCTAAATGAGGCCAATTTAAATTTATTACCACTGACGCCTCTAAACTTCTTTTTCAGGCCAGCGAGCAAATATACTATGGGACCGGAGACGGTGAGTAAAAAACGCTTTTAAGCACTTAATCATGACTTCTAGTAGTAATAAGTACATTTTATCCATTCATCACCACTCAATTACAACATGTGTTGGAATAATCAAAAATAACAACCAAATCACAGCTGCTCTTTCCATCAGATGACAGTTATTTTATAATATTCTTGAAAAAGTAATGGATTTCACTGGGTGAGCAGGATGTTGTGTCATTATTTAAACTGCCATTCCCTCTCTGTTTCTGACTCTTAGGTTACCGGACAGCCAGTGTGATCATCGCCCTGACGGACGGTGAACTGAGGGAAAACCAGTTTGACCTCGCACAAAGAGAGGTGACATAGGGGTTAAAACAAAATGCAGGGTTTTATAGTTTAACAATGAGTCAATGTTCAATAACAATGAATATCTCTTAAACTGATCATTTTCTTCCAAAAGACAGTAATAATATTACATATTGTGACTTTTTCTTCATCATGTGATCATGCATCATTTCACTTATATATTCCCCACTTCAAAATCATGTAAAATTAAGAAACTTGAAGCATAAATTAACATTTGAACTACATATGGCAGGAAAGCTGTTGTTGTATTATCCTGTGTGTATTGGAAACCAGGGTTGTTGCCCTCATGGCCACATGACTCTGCAATGTCACAACAGATGTTTTCCAGCAGCTGTCAAAGTCATAACATAACTGAAGGAGGCGTTTCCAACTTTAAAGTTGCAGCCCATAAGGTGCAATGAAAGCTGCACCTTCTTCCCAATAGTTCATTTACTTAGCTTGACTCTTCATTAAACGGGGACCATACACAACAAATCAATAATCTTTGAATCGTTCTCTTTTGCAGTCCTTGCCTGGCTTTGCTAAACCATTACATACTCTCTATCACACTAAATTATACACACACATCTATGAGTATTCATCAACATATGAATACCGACTCAGTCATCAAGTACAACTGTAAAAGGACACATAATGAAAAAGCTATGTGTTGTTTAATGTCTCAGGCAGGCAGAGCTCGCCAGTTGGGTGCCACCGTGTACTGTGTCGGGGTTAAAGACTTCAATGAAACCCAGGTAAATTAATCTGGTAGCCAATAAAACAGTTTATCGATGCATGAATTGAGCAAGCCAAACTATGAGACTTACAATCAGTTAATCGTCATTGACAGCTTTCAACGATAGCTGACAGTAAGGACCATGTGTTCCCGGTGAACGATGGATTTGAGGCGCTACAAGGAGTCATTGACTCGGTAATTTCATGTCAAAGAAACATGATTGAATACTCCACTGCAAAATTGGATCTACTGTACCTTGAGTTCATCTCTTTGTCCAAATTCTTCCCCTTTCAGATCCTGAAGAGATCATGCATCGAGATCTTGGCTGTAGAGCCGTCCAGCATCTGTGCAGGAGGTACACACAAACACTGTATTATAAAAAATGCTGCGTTATACAACTCAATTTAAGATATTATTTAACTGAAAAGTGACATATAATGTAAAGTTTACATCACCAGATTACTTTTATGACAGGCTTCTTTAAAAATACACATGGCATTACTTTTTGCAAAGAGAAATGACTTTTATCCCATTTCAGAATCTTTCCAAGTGGTAGTAAAAGGAAATGGTTTCCTTCACACCCGAGACGTACAGAAAGTTCTCTGCAGCTTCCGCATCAATGACACCATTACTTTGAGTAAGTACATGCTCCAATGCTCTACTGGATTCCTTTTTGTAGGATGTATTTATTTGTGACTTTTAAACTCTTATTAAATAACAATGTGTAATATGAAAGGACTAATTCATAGTGACAAACCCACAGCCAATGTTCACATTAATCTGCAGTCCCCTCAGTTCTAGAGAGTATTTTAATGTCTTTCAGCTCTTTGTTTTGAGTTTATGGCTCACAGTGCGACCTGCTCAGACCCAGCAGAAGAGAGACAAAGTAAGCAACTATTTGATGAAAATAGCAGAGCATTTAGCAGCTAAAAAGACAAATACTGGTGGAGACCAAAACCAAGCTAAAAGGAGAGTGCAAATTGGATTTACTGCTATCGGTTTTTCAGACGGATAAGTTCAGATGAATGCTAATGTTGCTGTGCCTGCTTGATGTGTCAACAGACAAATAATAAACCACACATAGAAGTCCGTAATATAAAACAGGCCATATTATGTGAAATGTGACAGCAAACAATAGGTTATCTATTCAAAAGGCAACATTACTATAGAAGAATTTAGTAAGTAGACTTTCCCTGCATCCTCCGTTGTCCACATTTTATTGTGAAGTGACTGACAAGGCAACAACCGTTGCATGTTTGAATCCAAACTAATACAAGGTTTTAATCAGCAGCCATTTACAGTGCTGTGCAAAGTTGTTTTTTTACAATAAAGAAGGGGATGGGTTAGGGGTGAGCAGTTTATTGTCGCTCCCAATGATTTAAATCCCTGTCGGCCCTGCTCTTAAAAAAACCATCAACACCATCTTCCCCTCCTTTCAATCAGCTGGTATAACACTCAATGCTTCTCAGATGTCTGGAGGGGAATGTGGATCTCATCAGGCATGAAGCACTGTCTTTGCACACACTAGACACTCACTCAGCCAGGGTAAATAAACCGCAACCCGCCCCAATTTGCTACTTTTTCCATAAGGGGAGGAAGTCCAGGAATTTAATAACAAAAAAATAGTTTGAGGTTTGAATTTAGTGAAGTTTCATGACTGCTAGAGAAAAATCAAGCAAACGTTTTCTTTTCCATCACTTTCACTACTCTCTCTTTCACCAGTTATCATCTGTAATCAACCTTTGTATGTAAAGTTTATTACAGCATGATACAAATGTTCATTCCACAGTGAAAAGACCTTTGGTGGTGAAAGATACCTACCTTTTGTGCCCAGCTCCTGTACTGGAAAAAGAGGGAACGTAAGTTATTACTTAAGCGTTTACAGATGAGGATGTCTGGGTTGCATTACATAAATGATCATTGCCCCTCTTTTTTTCCCACTTCCATTTGTACAGATGTGCCACGCTCCACGTCAGCATGAATAATGGCCTGAGTTTTGTATCAAGCTCCGTCACAATTACTGCAGTCACGTGTGTAAGTGCAATTTAAAGCAATTCAAACTCACACAACACTTATGGTTAGATTTATTCCAACTTCAGTATACACTTTGGCATTTTGTGACTCATACCATATTGTATTTAGGTTGAAGTATTGCGTGACAAAGTATTCTTTTAAAGAAACATCCTGTCACACATGTATGCATCTTTAGTAACTTGAGGTTCTGACTGTGTTTTATTTCCCATTTTATTATTGTTATAGTTTCAGTAAAAACTGTAGGCAATGTATTGAGCTGTGGGGTAGTCCAGCAAATAAATGCTTACAATTGTCTAGATGGCTCGAGACAAAAGCCTGAATGGGAGAATGAGAGAGATCTTACATTAATCCTCATAATTGGACTGATTTTTGACCTGGAGAATTGTTAAGAAAAGATCAATTCTCAATCAAAGTTCAACCCAGATTTATGGCCTCATGGGTGCACTGCAAACCCTGGGAAAATAATGTCTGGCTTACACAATCCTTGTGAGCTTTGGGTCCAAATACTAATACTCTTAATAATAAAAATAGTTTATTTATCTTAGGAATAATTTTCTTAAGCCACAGAGGAATATTTCATCCTTCAGTTTATCAGACACTTTCAAATAAACATCTGGAGAGAATGGGATCAAAAGTGAAATCTGTAAAGTTTCAAAAGCTGTCAGACTTATGAAGTAATAGTTTTAAAGTAAAATAGTTTCTTCTATGATGCAGTGGAGCACAAGTTTAAAGTTGCACATGATAGTAAAGTACCTGAATTGTTTTACCAGCACTTTCTTAAATTGTTTTTTCTTTTAGTCTCCTTCTAAAACCTGTTTAAATAGTTTCAATTCAACAAAAGTGCAACACATTATCTAAATGTATATTTTAAAAGCAACATGTTGGTTAGAAGAGTTCTGTACTGGTTTGATGCAGTGCAGTAAAACGATCTTACCCTGGTGATGTCCTGTCTCTTTTTCCTGCTCTATAGTCTGATGGGACCTTTGTGGCCATAGCGTTGCTCATCCTGCTGCTCCTGCTCATCGTCCTCCTGCTCTGGTGGTTCTGGCCTCTTTGCTGCACCGTGGTACGGCAGCCATCTTGGATCCTCTGGATGAACAAAAACATTTGTTTTTATGTCAGGTCACAGCATTATATATTTATTTTTCCTGATTGCAGGTCATTCACGAGCCACCCCCTCCAGTAATAGAGGACAGCTCTGTAAGTAGTTTATATTTTTCTTGCACCCTTTTTAATTTCATAACAGTAATTATTATCTTGTTTTTCTCGCAAAGTCTCATGTTTTTGCTTCTTACATTTTGTTTTTAAAGGATGACGAAGATGGTTTTCCCAAGAAGAGGTGGCCCACAGTGGACGCCTCATACTACGGAGGACGTGGAGTCGGAGGCATCAAGCGAATGGAGGTAGAGAGAGAGCAGAAACCTAGATAGAAATTAAACTTAGTGTTTGACTTTTAAAACAGAGTTCCATTCACAAAAGTGATGTTTTTGCAGCCTGTTGCAAAGCCGCTATGATCATAAGTGATAATTCTTACATTGAACCAACATCAAACCAGCAAATGTTTCTTATACTGAAGATGCTTAAGTAGTAAATTCTGTTTCCTTGCTAAATTAAATATGGTTTTAAGTATGAGAATGAAATCCACTGGATATCTGCATCAGTCAGCTAGCTCCAGGTTCACATAAGAAAGACATGGCCATCTTGATTCTAGCTCCTGCTTACTTTTGAAAAGATCAATCAAATAAAGCGTCAATCCAAAGTGGAACAGGAAAAGAGTCATTCCTTAAAAGAGATGAGAAGTCCGTGCTGGGAGCGGCTGAGTCACTTTTTTGTTGTGATTCTTAGGAGAGCCAGTGAGAGTCAAGATGAGGCCAAGATCTGGCCAGTAAACTGCAGAGACGACAGATTTACCAAATGCCAGGATGTGCGCTCTTTCAGGGAGCTTGAATGATTTGTTCGTGGTTGTTACAGGAACAGCAAGTTTCTTTGGTTTTCAGTAGGATAAATAAAGGTGCCTATTAGTGGAATCTTGCGGAAAGGCTTGGATTTTGCAACTTGAGATGTTAAAAGGCAAGAATGCTTTAAATTGTGTGGAAAAGAAGAAATCATGGGAAGGAAAAGACAAAATCCTAATGTCTGGAGATTTATTGTGAAAAAAGACGAGGCATTCAGATATCCGAGCTACCTGATACCCTGAGAAATGAACAGAAAGTACATGTCCCAAGGTCACGATATGGGTCTGTGTCTAGGAGAAAGAAGGTCACTCTCTCGGTGTGAAATGCTTTACAGACTGTAAGTGCAGCCCGAGGAGTCTGTGCCGTGAACTTAAAGAGGAACCACTTCCAAACAGAGCAATGGAAAATATGCACAACCTCATTTAAGTGCTATTTCTGCCAGGTTTAAACCTTCATGGCTTTTCAGTGGCAGCAAGGGAGTAAATCTGAGTAATGATCTTCCAAGGTTGCTTTGAAAGGAATGGTTTCACTCCCGATGTGATGGATCATTCTAGTCGTTTACTTTGTTTTTTTTGTTGTTCTCTGATCATTCAGGCTTTGATAATGCGCTCCTAGTGAAACATTCTTTACATGTGGGAAGGCAAACTATCAGTAGAATGGGTTCTTATGCTGAAGATGTAGTTTTTTGCTAGAAAAATAGGTCTCAAAGTAAATGCTGCTCTCTCAGACACTTGAGGGAAAATCCCAAACTTTGGAAAATAAACGGCAACGGAATAAAAAGTTGAGGCAAAGGAGCCAACTTCTGAGGACTGGGTTTAATTAGTCTTTATGTGGATATGCAAGAAAAGAGGTTTTTTATTTATGTAGAAATAAAGCAGCACGTTATAGCTAAGATCGACATCATTTACAACAGATGAAGTCATTGCAGATGCACTGGCATAAAATTGGGCTGCCTTTTTCCAGTTGATGTACATTTCCTTTTCTTATTATCTTAAATAATTATTGTAACAAGACTAAGCTTCTCTCAGTCTAAGTGCGGTATTCAGGCACAGCTGTGGTTTGAGCTAAATGCTATAGTTAGCATGCTAACATACTCAGAAAGACAATGCTTACATGCTTATTTTTGCCACTACAGTATTGAGCATGCTCATTTTCACTATTTAGACTAAATGATAAGTACAGCTGAGGCTGATAGCGTGTCATCAATTTAAAGGTAGGATATTCAGTCATAAAAAAAGTGTGGGACACAAAACATGTAACCAGTTGATGGTTGTAAGAGGGAAGTTTAACAAACAACAACTATCCATACAATAGTTGTTTGAGACACCTATCCAGAAACCAAGCTCATAGTAGAACTGGAGTAAAGGTCAGTAGATCTGTAAAGTGAGATGGACTTTGTCTAGGAACAAATAATGTTTGCACAAAATGTCACAAAAGTCTTTCATGTTTAGTGTTTGAGATATGACAGTAAATATAAACTAATAAAATGGCTGACTCCGATCAACTATTCCTACTTTAAACTCATTTTGAACACGTATTTTCCTTGTCTGCGTTAGAGCGCTGATAGCTTTTGTTTCTATTCAGGTCCGATGGGGAGATAAAGGCTCAACTGAAGAAGGAGCTAAACTGGAAAAAGCTAAAAACGCTCGAGTTGTGATGCCCGAGGAGGAGTATGATCCACCGAGGCCTTACTACCAAACGCACAAATCAGTGCGCCCACAGAAGTGGTACTCTCCTATAAAGGTGCTCAACATTTACTTTTACTTCATTGTGTTATTAAATATACTTAAATTGACCAAAAATCTAATTGCTTCTTTTTTTGAGAGTTTTTATCCACATAGCATAGTTTTGCCCAGTTTGCAGTTAGAGAACTGTTGGAAAATGTTTTCCATGGCATGGATCACATAATGTTACCATATGTAATATACTACAGTATGATGTCAATTCCAGATGTTTTGAAACATAAAGACCTCTTCGTTGTTATGTTCCTGGGGATGATGTGTGACCAGGAAATAGTTAATAAAAATGTGTTTCCTAGCATATTAGTCAGCTGGATGGATGCTAATAAGAACCAGACATGAACTGAGCTGAGCCTTTATAATGGAATCTGTTGCATAGCAGTTATTTCCAGCAAAATACTTTCTTTGTTTATCTAACAGTCTACCATAAAGCTTCCTATACAAGATCAAAAGAAAGACATCTGGAGCAAAAAGTGGAGCAGATGCCGTCTGGCAGAGAAAACAGACAAAAGCTGCACTGAGGGACACTACACACATATAATGTTGATAATCTGTTTGTTATCAGAGATCACTCGTATGATATGCTGTGTAATATTTGTACTGTCATGCGTGCTAATCTTTCTTCAGGGCAAACTGGACGCTTTGTGTGTATTTCTGAGAAAAGGCTATGACAGAGTGTCTGTGATGAGACCTCATCCTGGAGACAAGGTGAGAGACACGCCAGAGATAACAGAAGAAAGGGAAATATGCTATGATACTTCCTCTCTTTAATGAAAAACAGCATCACTTCTGTTAAGACAAGAACGCATTGAAACTGAAAACAAATCAATAAATAGGATAGTTAACCAGATATGTCAGGTTCTGGCAGGAAGACGTGAATGAATTTGCCAGATCTTAAAATTCATGACCTCTCGAAATGTGGAATAAAGGAAGGTTGGAGCGAAGGAGGAAAGAACAAAAAAAGAAAAAAAATATGTTGCATCTGCATGACATTAAAAACATGTATTTCATGGACTTTATAGTCAAAGCTGCATCAAACTGATTTCAAACAAACCTCTCAGGAGGTATAGTGAGTAGACAAAGGTAAAAACAACCGCAGTATTGTTTCTGCAGGAACACTTGTGTGTCTGGAAAAGTCATTTAGAGTAGATCCTGCTCCTGGGCTGGCAGGAATACAATTTTCTTCCATGACACTCAATAACAGAGGAATTTCCTCTTTCCATTAGTTGAAAGCTGTACTCTTCAAAGCCTGCCAGTCACTGTGCCACAGCAGAATCAGATTCATCTTTCATGGAAAATCTGCAGATTGTTGTCTTTTCTTTTTTTTCTACAATGACCTGAGAATTCTTTGTGTTTCTCTTCATTACAGGGCAAGTGCATACACTTCACCAGAAGTAAATCCTACCCTACTCCTCACTATCCCATCTACAACCATCCCTCCACGCCCGTCTACACTTTGCCCCACAGTTACCAGCGTCGTCCTTCAGAGGGCAGCCACACATTCTTGCCCCCTTTGCCCACTTCAACACTCCCCCCTCTGCCGTCCACTCCTCCCCCGTCCTTCACCACCCTTCCTGCGTACACACCCCCTCCCAACAGAGCCCTGCCTCCTTCCAACTTCAGGTCAATCTCTGCACCCCCATCTCCAACCGGCTCCCTACCGCCTCCTCCTCAGGGTCCAGCCCCGTGCAGAGCGCCTCCTCCGTCACGCCCTCCTCCGCGCCCCAATCATGATGATGATGATGATGATAATGATGATGATGATTATGATGGTGATGATGATGATTAAAAAACTGAATGTTGAGAAGGATCCTCTTCTCACTGTCCAAACAGAGTGACTGTTAAATGTTGCCTTGAGAGGCTGCAGCTGATGAGTGAATGTCAGTTTTCCCGCACAAGTGGCTCACGCATGATGTGTCATGGACTATGACTTGAATTTTTGAGTCTAGAAAGTAAATAGTGTAGCGAGCACAGCTTTGGCTATTAAATGTTATTGGAGCTAAGCAATGTATTCATATCTTAAGAACATTTCTTCCAAATATCTGACATATTGGTCAAGCATTGCAATATGCTATGGAGTTGCATACACTTATATTTTAGTCTTTGCTTGATGCAAATATTTTCACCTAAACAAATAATAATGATGAGTATTAGCAGCAGGATATCTGTTTGCTCAGTAACTGTGTCATGTGTTTTAAACATGCAAGTCTGTTTGGCAAGTGCTGTTTTGGGAAATGTATATTTTGTAAATGAAAATTCAATAAATCACATAAATATATAATTTACAGATTCATGACTGTAATGCATTCAGGGGATTAGTTTAATTAGTAATGGGACTTTGGCCTAATTTTTGTCACTCATGTTTTATAATGTTTCAGATGTGCTGATGGGGATATATTTTAGAAGTGTTTCAGTGTATAGAAATGGGAAAGGTGTCCATACTCCTAGACTTAGGGCAAGTAAACATTATCTTTAATACAGATTAATGGATTAATTTATGGTAATGCATTTGCTTAAAATAGATTTTCTAGATTTGCGAGTATGTTAGCTTTCAGAAACACATTTGGGAGCTATCCACAGTCATTAAGGGAGAAAGCTCTGCCTTGTCTTACCTGGTTAAGATCACCCTGGACAGCTGCATGCAAAGATATTTCTGGTCACCACAAGTTACTTTCGGGAAAACAGGAGGAATTTGCAGAGAAAAGCACTTCTGGGCTGCTCTGCGTTCCTGGCTGGCACTGCAGGAAATGAGCAAACAGCTAGAAGGTGGATGGATTAACAAAAATATGAATCACATAAAATTATTATTATGTACAACTTTTCGGGCAAAACGCGCTTGGAGCTACAATTTTTTAAAACTTGACTTGCAGAGGTTAAAATTATGCAACAAGCCAAGAGTATAATTCATCTTTGTATATATTTTCCATGTGCTTTCCTTTCGTTTTTTCTTTGTTGGTCCAGTGAGCTAATGGAGGCGTGTCTGAGAAAACTGCCAGAAGCAAAAGCATTCACAATCCAAAAACCCACAATCCAAATAAAATAATACCGTGGAGATCAGGTAGAAATGTTTACACATAATACCACTATTCAAAGTCCTTCTGTACGCAGTGAAGAGGCAGTTTATGTAAACAAAACATGAAATAATACCTGTTGAAGAGCAAAGGTGAGTGGAGCATTCAGGTATGCCAAGTTAAAACCTTGGGGGCCACTTAAACGTATTTTAGTCTGTTTATTACTTTATTACTGTTTTCAGGTTAGCAAAGTGGATCCTTCTGACCTTCAAACATGAATAACAGATATTCTCTCATCTCCAAAGGTACAATAATACAAAACATTGTTAATATACTACGTTTGAAACAAGTAACTTCAATATTTACTCAGTAGGAAATAAGTAATATCCTTTAAACAATCTTAAACAGTATTACTGCATATAGGATTCTCAAAACAAGATCTTAATTTTTGAGCTTCCTTGAATTACTTTTAAGATCGCCAACTCCTCTAAGTTCTGAGTTTGTACATGTAACATCAGGAAAATCACCTGTAACCCTCAAATATGTTTAACTCTAACTGAACTTGGCCAGTGGCACATGTACCTTGGTGCACTAACAACAGGAATCACACACGTCACAGCTGATCAGCTCCACAGACACATTATGAAACACAGCAGCTGACTCAGCCTTGAACCAATTTACAGGAGAGCCTCAGACTTAACTTTTTCCATTTACGTATACAGATCCTGACATGTTTACTTCGATCAAATCAGTTCATGACCTGGCTCCCTCTCCACATTTTCCATGTCACCTACCCTTCATTTCTTACTAATTCACATAACATTTTGCATATTCTTGGATAAAAACAAGCAGCTCATCTTTCACACAAACTCCATTTCCTCGAGTAGATAAAGATTTAAGCTGTAACTCGCAGGTTTTTGCAGGTTTATTAAGGGTCCAACATAAAAATGGCTTGTGAAATAACAAACACATTCGTATCAAGTGTTCTTTTTTCCATTTCACCTCAGCAGATTACATTTCTTAGGTTAGTTTTTTCATTTTGATTCATACCACATTATGCAGATATAAACAAAATGCTGAGGTAAAATGGAAAAAACACTTAATACAAATGTCAGACCCTTTGGCCTCATATTCAAAGATAAGACTGCAGGGAGCAAAAACGTCTTGCTTCATCTACGACACGGAGGAAAAGGGATTTATTAATCCTACTAAAGTAAACCTGTCTCAAGTCAATCAAGACAACAGAGAGGAAACAACATCTTCAAGACCCTCTGGTGTTGTGACTGTTGTCTCCCTAAAAGAGGCTGACATTTTAACGCTCAAACTCTAGAAAACTTTAGACCGGAGAGAGTAACTACATCGCATAACATGTTGACTGGTCTGTCTGATCATAATATCACATTGCTGGTAAGGAAACTAACCAGAAAACGACTTGGAAATTCTACCATAAGAAATCAATTTTATGAGAAAATTCCTAAAAACGAAATAGTGAACTTGGAGAATGCTATAAATCAAATTGACTGGTCTGATCTTCTAACCAACAGAGACACTGAAGTTAGCTGCAGTACTTTTTTCTCTACCATTAACGAAATAAGAGCAAACTTCACAAGGAAGGTGAAACAGAAACATGGACAAAAGACCACCCTACCATGGCTAAATGACACTCTCTGGCAACAAATGAAAGATAGAGATTCTGCTTTAAAGAGGGCTCTAAAATCAGGGCATAGTAGTGACCGGCTTACCTTCACAACTCTCCGAAATAAAGTATTAAGGAATCTAAGAAAGGCTAAGGCAGATTTTTTTATTAGAATCATTAATGAAGCACAGGGAAATGGGAAACTTATTTGGGAAAATCTTAATAAACTAATTGGTAGGAATAAAGAACAAAGAACAACTTTACCTGAACTTAAAATCAATGGAATATTGACCCAAGATAATGATATGATTGCAATTACTTTTAACGATTTCTTTATAAAATCAGTCAGGGAGTTGGCTCAAGGTATCCTAACTGAAACTGTGTCATCTATCCCCATTGATGATACTAAACCTATTTTTAAAATAAAGGAAATATCTGAATCAGAGGTTATCAAAATTATAACCTCCTTGAGGAACTCAAAAGCAAGGGATTCATATGGCTGGGATACCACATTTTAAAAATCACACAGGGATACACTTGCTTGCCCCATTGCTCATCTGATCAACCTGTCAATTAGGCAAAGCACTTTTCCAAGTTCATGGAAAACAGCAGTGGTATCTCCAATCTATAAGTCTGGTGATAAAACCATGGTGTCAAATTATAGACCCATTAGTATACTATCAGTAATCTCCAAGGTATCAGAAAAATGGGTGGCAGAACAGTTGAAAAATCATCTAAACTTGGGCCACAGTCCTTTACACCCAATGCAATTTGGATTTCGTACAAACCACTCTACAGATACAGCTAACTGTTTCCTCCTTGAAAACATCAAGTCAAAATTAGATGAGGGTGGTATAGTAGGTGCAGTGTTTCTGGACCTTAAGAAGGCTTTTGACACCGTGAATCACCAGACACTTTTATCTAAATTATCTTATTTTAACTTCTCAGCTGAGGCCATGAAATGGATGGAGTCCTATCTTATTAACAGGAAACAGAGTGTACATAAAGGTAATTCTTATTCATCATATCTGGACTGTAATATTGGTGTACCCCAGGGGTCAGTACTGGGCCCTATCTTGTTTAGCTTGTACATTAACGACTTACCTTCAGTTTGTCCCTCTGTTAATATACAGATGTATGCAGATGATACTGTTCTTTATGTGCATTCCAAAAACAAGCAACAGGCTGCAGCAAAACTAACTGAAACACTGGTACATGTTTCTGACTGGCTAGAAAGGTCATATCTACATCTTAACATTAATAAAACAGTCTGTATGTTCTTTTCCAAGAGATCCTCAAGTGCACCACAGGCTGATGTCTATATTAAAGGAGAAAAGCTCATGGTTGTGTCTGATTTTAAATACCTTGGCATCATCCTAGATTCTAACTTAACTTTTAAAAAGCATGTTAAAAAGGTGGCTAATACCATCAGATATAATCTGGCAAATTTTAGACATATAAGGCCATACTTAACAACAGAGGCAGCTAAACTTTTTATACATGCCATGATCTTTTCTCACATATCATACTGCTACACAAGCTGGTCCCAAGCAAACATGACAACTCTTAAACCAATAGAAACCCTCTATAAGCAAACTTTAAAAACACTAGATCAAAAACCTATCAGTTACCACCACTGTCATATCATTACAAAATATAATTTATTTAGCTTTGACAGTTTTTTACATTACCTAGATGCCTGTCTTATTTTTAAAATATTACATGGGCTTGCATCTCCTCCACTGGATGAATTTGTTCAACAGAAGAGCAGCAGTGGCAGGGCAACTAGGGCAGCCACCAGGGGAGACTGTGTTGTACAGTACAGACATAGTAAATTTAGCCAAACAGTCTTCTCAGTTCGGGCCTCAAATTATTGGAACTGCCTTCCACACAAAATCAGAGACAGCACCAGCTATCAGTTATTTAAAACAACACTTAAGAGATGGATTAAAAACAATCAAAACTGCACTCATTAATAGCTGTCTTAATTCATTCTAGGCCATTTGTATTTATTCTGTCTTTACTCTTTTGTAATGTGTAAGTTGATGATGTGTTGACCTGCCGGGGGACTACGGACGAAAATTAGCTTTGGCTAACTCCGGCACATTTACGTGTTTAGTGTATGTTTACATTGAGAATGTTAATTAATGTGCACTGTCCCTTTTCAAATAAACAAATAAATAAATAAATAAATAACAGGCTTTTACCTTCTAAAAAGAGTTGGCAAAAAAAGGCATGAGGAGAAACAGCAGGATACCATTATGTTAACAAACCTTTAATAAAATACAGGTTTAATTTTCGCTGACAACATGTGCAGTATGATATAGAAATACACAAATACTGTCAGCATGGCAAGGCACCACAGTTTACAAGAACTGTAATAAAGTATAAGGCAAACTTGGAAGCATTATTTCAAATATTATAAACTTACTAAAACGTCTGCTCGGTAGAGATGAAGTTTTGTTTCCTTCTTGAGAATCCCTTCTGACTTGTCACCTCATGCTGTAAGACATCAGTGAGTATCGTACTACAGACAGGACACGTTTCATTTAATAAAGAACAACATTATGAGGCTAAAATTCCACTTAAGAGAACTTAAGAGAAACTGGAGTTTGTTGGAAAAGGCAGCATCAACCTGCAAACATTAGGAAGCAGCAATGCAGATAAATGGAGCTCAAAATGATCAAAGACCTCCAAGTGTAGCATCATATGATTTCCAGTAAAGCTCTCTGATGACCAGCCTTTTCAGGTTTTCTGTATATGGTCTGTCTTTCCATTTTTTATAAATAGTTATCATCGCCTCTGCAAATATGAAAGTATTTTAGTACTGCAAGAATATGTGTTGTCCCTTTAAAGGTTTCCCATCATTACATGTCATTCCCTATTACTCTTGTTGCAGTAAAATATTTGGTATCTTCAGTTCTTAATACCAGAGGCCTGCAACCATTTTGGAAACATAATACGTAATAATACATAATACATAATACGACAGGTAAAAAGGCACTATCTGTGATTTAAATGTAAACAAAGCATAACAACTAAAGTTCAACAACTTGCAATCACTGCCAAACTGATTGACTTGTTTTCTAACTCTTAAACTGAAAACAGCTACTACAGTATATCTCTAAGCTTTGGTTTATATTGCAATACAATTATATTAAATATTACAGCACACGGTAAAGTTTGGAGTAAAATGGAACCAAATATTTGAATTAACAATAAACACATGATATGTTTTTTTGCAATGATTTGAACTAAACTATTATTTGCATGATTTAAACAATGGATTAGGTGAACCCTTTTGAAATCCTAAATTGGGTTTAAAAAGATTCCCGGATCAATCCTTCAAGTTGTCAGTCCAGCTCTCAATTGTGCTAAAATGATGCACCTACAAAATCACACAAGTGAGGTAGAGCATAAGTATAACAGCTACATAATCAGTAAACAGATAATATACTAGTTTTAATACTGCAGTAACGGTGATAAATGTAGAACTACATTAAATTGTGGGTAATACTGCGACAGAACTCTCACTTGCGCCTTCTTAAGTTACAGAATGAAGCTGGGACTTGGCCTCAGAGGTGATGATATAATCAAGGTTTCCCCTGAGAGCATCTTGGATGGAAGGGTGCAGCGGTGAACGGGTCATCCAGAGGTCTCCCCCCGATCGTCCAGGAATGCAGGGGCCCCACCGCCACGGAGCCCACGGCGGCCTGCTGACCGATCCTGGAGACGACCCGGTGCACCGCCACCGGCTGCTGGAGCAGAGGCGTCTCCGTGTGCAGACGAGTGGTCCTAACAGTGGGACACGGGGGACCAGGAGGAGACGACTCTGGGAACAGGCGACACTGTTTGGTGGTTTCACTCTGCTGTTCAGATATGTGAGTGTTAGTAGGAGCAGCTTTGGTGGTTTCCTGCCTTTTTCCAAACGGGGCCTGAAGGAAAACATCAGATGTGTCAGCAGGGTTGTGTGACTCGCAGAAGGAGGGGCTGCTGAATGGCATCTTGCTTTCTTTTGTTGGCGTTTTGAAAGGAGCCAGCTGGAAGACATCAGAGGAGACCGGACTGTTTGGAGGCTGCAGCTGGGATACTTGGTTGACAGGAATAAAAGGCAGGCTGGTGGAAGTAGCGGTTACTGTGTAGGGTTTTATGCTGCTCTCATCTGACGGCAACATGTGTTTATCATAGACATGAGCTGCATTGTTCGGCTGGATCGCCGGCCTGTGATTCTCCTCAGAGAGCTGCACAGGAGCCTCAGTCTGAGCAGCTCGCTGTGCATTACTGCTGAGCTCCCTCTGCAGGTCTGTGAGAGAGAAGATAGGAGAAGGGTCAGATATGAAGACACATGCATCAAAGATCTGCTGACCTCTGAATCTCTTACATGTTGTATACAATTTAATATATAGCTATCCATGACATTAAAGAAAGGAGTGCTAAGGAGTGTTTTCTGTATTCTTTTCATGTCTTTTACCTCCATATGTGTTCAATATGTAACATTTTTTGTTTTAGGTAGCTGAACACATTTTTCCACTCTGGTGGACAATACTTAATAATTTTAATTCTTTCTATTGTGGATCAAAACCCAAAACCATACTTGTAAAAGATTGGATTTTTACTCCAGTTCTCTCAATTGTATATCCTGCATCTGGAAGCTTGAAAGAACGATGGGAACAATAGCCCCAACTATTCAGGATTTAAGTGTTCAATTGGGATTTATCAGTAGACATATGTTTTTTACAGAAAAACATCACAACATTTTTAAATAAACACTAAAATGTTGAGCAAGATATCAATTGCACTTTTCACAGTTCAAATAAAAATGTGTTGGTGTTCTCTATATAGAGACATATCTGTGATATCTGTCATTAGATAATAATTGTTGGTCAGGCTCCAGAAATAATTCATATCCACTAAACACGATATATTCTTGACTTGTGACTCAATTGACTTAATTAAGTGACTTAATTTAGTGAAAAATGATAGCCTCTAGAAGTTAAATCAGTAGTAAAAAAACAAAAATGTATTGACAAATATAATAGAGCATGAAGGTCTTACCTGAATAAGAATTAACCTGCTATCTGAGCAGAATAACATTTGGATTAGTGCATTACAGTGTGATGTCTTCTAATATATGATGCAACAAATTTACACATAAATGACCAGATAATTTAAGCCTCACTCAATGTACTTCATGCAGATATCTATACACGAAAGTCTCATAAGAAACAACAAATAAGTTTACTTTTTAATTTAGCATTTCACTTTGATATTTTCAGACGGAGATGTACAGAACAAAACAAGATGCAGCTTCTTTTTGTTTTTTTATATGTGTTCTTCAACTAATATCCAGGACAACAAGGAGCATCTTGCAATCAATACTCAACACATTGACATTCACATTTGTATTTTATTTGCCATCCCTTTATAATTCTTTAATTATCTCACAAAAATAGAAGGAGCACACGATACCACAGCTCTGACGCAGGTTTGGGCCATCAAGACAAGAGCAGTCTCAAAACACTCAGAAGTATCAGATCATCAACAGGTTTCATTTTTTGGGCAAAAACAACAGAGAAAATGAGGGGCTTCTGTTTCACATTAAGGAGTAACCTCACTAACTGCTCGGCTTGGACCGATTACACCAGCGGCTACAGGGAGAAAGCTCGGGAGTTGCATAGGTTCAAACAGTAACTGCAAGTGGTTCGGAGGAAGGATCATTAGGAGGATGATACAAATAACATAAGCCTTCAGTCGCACATGCAGTACCTACAGTAAATACCTGTCGCTCTGAAGCTAGCCTCTCCTATAAGTTTCTGCAAAGATAAAAGGATGTAATTCAATTCACATCAGAAGTTCTACTTAAAATACTCTCAATCTTAAGTGTTTAATGAATACAATTGAAACTAGACATGAATAAAGATGTTTGATCTGTTTATCGTGACATTTATTATCAGAGAACATGTGAATAACTCACTATAGGCTCCATGTTTTCACAACTATTTTTCAGATTTGAGGTAATTTTTATTACACTGCTGCCCTGACAGTCATTGAAAAGGTAATATTGTATTGAATTTAAAAGGTTTTAAAAGAGGCTTTCCTCTAAATAGCTGTCTTAAATAATGTCAAAACAGTTTTTAATGTTCTTATTACTTGTACTCTATGCAATAAATTAGCAGTAATGTTGACTTTAATCAACAAAAAAACCCAAAACATTAAGATGCATGCACTTCATCAGAATTTAACCACAATCTTTCAAAAATCTTGTTATCTTTAATACCAAAGAACAAAAACTCTGATTATTTAAAAACTTTTAACTACTACACCACCTAAAGAACAGACTATTTAAAGTAGATCTCACAAATCAGATAATCTCCAGCTGAGTGTTCCCTCTGTAATCATCATGCACGTTGTTTGATCCTACAGAAACATTTCTATTGCTGATTTTTTTTAAACCACAGACTTAATGCTGAGTTCTTGATTCTCCACTGTTGGCGTATTCATCCTTCTCACACAGAGCCCCTCACACATGAACCTATCAGACACATTCAGTAATATGGAGTGCAGACTTCCAGAGGAGATGTGAGACTGGGGAGCCGAAACAAATCCAACTCTCAGATGTAGCTCAGACTTCCTGAGAGAATTGAGGGGGTGGGGTGGGGGTGGGGGGGGGGGCTGTGCTTTCAGAAGAGATTTTTAACGACAACTCGACCGTCGCCGTATTTGCAGCAAACATCAACACAAGTAGGCTACTGGAAAACACATCCAACAATTCTGACTCCACACACACACACACACACACACGCGCAGGCGCACACACACACACTTATCATAACACTGTATACCATGACACACATAACATTCAACAACACTGCCATGCTTTTTGATATGAACTCTGTGATCACTAAAGTCTGTAAAGCCAAACGAAGCTCGACAAAGCACAATTTTCAGAAAAATTCTAGATTTCTAGATTTGAAAGTAAACAGAATTCAAAGAGGTTAAGCTCCCAATTTTCGTACGACGGTCGATGGTTTTGAATAAAAATATAATCCTTCATCAGTCCGTGTGAACAAACACAGGCTCACTTTCTTATCACAAAGAGGAGGAGGAGTAAAACATGGGATTCAGACTAATTTCCAACAAAGTCTAGGAATATCATCTATACAGTTTAATGTACCGACAATAATTGAATAGATATAACCAAGAAAAACTTTCTCAATCCACAATTTCACAAAGAGGAATGAAATATTTATATAGCGTATTCTTCAATAGTATTCAGTGATTATGGTGTCAGATTCATAGATATTTTATTATTATAGACTACTATTTATTTCTTACATTCATTCTCTAACACTCTATTCATATTAACATTTATTAACAGGAAAACAATGTCATTTTTCAGTCATATATCTATCACATATATATGTACATATATATATGGATGGATATGTGATATTTCACAAGTAAAGCAATATGTTTTCCACAAGTAAAGCTTTGACAATGACTTCATATATACACGGGAAGATAACAGCCTGCAGGGGATGCAGATATCTATTTACATAAATTAGGAGTGAACACATGAGAGGAATGTAGGGGGGATTGCACGATGCGGAATGAGTGTTGATATTTAAACAAAAGTGCAAAATGTACTTTATTTTAATGCCATATTAGTGCCAAAAAAATCACCTGAATAGCCTCAAATGTTTGCTCTCTACATAAAAAGCTACCGTTTATTTTTTCTAATCATCTATTACTGCTGATTATTAAATTATTGTAATGATTTCATGCATTTTTTATACATATGGCACACTGCTATAAACACTGTTAAATGACCCTGGTTTGTCATTTAATTGCAAATCAACATATTGCTTGCTTAGAGTATAACGTTAAAAATAAGATCATAATAAAAGCCAACTGATTCTCATTTGAAAACTAATTTATTTGTCATGTATTTATTATTATATTTAGAGTTTAACTGATTCTCCAGCAGTCTGCAGTTTGTTCACAGATTGTTTTTATGGCACTTTCACGGTAAAGTCTGATCAGGAAAACTGTTACAGTCCTGTTATTCTCTTCATAACAACAACTCATTATATAGGACATGTGTTTATGGCTGTTTTGTTTCCAGATTGTTATTTTCGGTCTGTTCTATAGCAGCTTTAAATTGTTTAAGATATTCCATTCAACAGCCCCGACAGAGGTCACATTAATGATACTGTGCAAATCAGGCTACATGACTACGTTTCCCTTTTAAAAAGAAATAAACTGACCTCTTTTAAACAAATGGTCACTTAACTTTCCTATGGGTTGAACTAATACTCTAAAATGTGCAAATAAATCTGGAGAGGAGAATTTAAAAAGGCAAACAACGACAATTTCACTTGTGCACGATAATAACTACAACCACTTATAACTATGCCTATTGTACAATACAACAATGATCTCCTATTGTTCGCTATTAGACACAATGCAATATTGCTCAAACAAACTGGATAGCAATAGTATATCCTGATTGATAGAAAGATGGTTAGTCTTTAGGAAGGATGGTTTTAGTGTTACTGGCCGCTCTTTTAAACCGATGGATATACATGATGCATCGACAACAGAGAGAAAGTGTGAGTGAGGGGGTGAGAATTGAGAGGTGAAGAGGAGACAGACAATGATTGATACGGCGGAGAGGCATGAAGAAGCACAGAGACGTTTCTACTGTAGGAGCTAGAATGGAGATGACAGCCAGGTAGGGGGTGCAGGAAGTTAGCTATGACAACAGTGTTGATTGCCGTTATGCTATGCCAGTCTATAATCCATTGTTACAGCTCTACGTGGAAGGGGGGGGAAGGGGGCGGGGGGGGGCGCGTCTACAAGTCGATGAGCTGGTCCACCAGCTGCAGAGAGCGGGCCAAGCTGGGCAGGCTGGATTCAGAGCCACCACTGTTACTGCGCGAGTGGCCTCCTGAAACTGGCCGGAGAGACAAGGGGGGGGAGGCGGGGGGGGAGACGAATACAGGCAAACAGAGGAGGAGGGGGGGGAGCACAAGAGCAGGAGTCACAATAAGCAGACACGGTAGTAAAGGAGGGGGAGAGAGGTCAAGAGAGAAAGAGAGAGGGCAGAGTTTACCCATTTACATCTAACACACTCTGAGGACGGTAAAAAAGTGCAGGCACCTGATCCTGTTAGCACTACCTTGACTATTGTGTTCATTATTTAAAAATCAGCATGCAACTGAGGGGAGACCCAATAAACACTTTGTTTTTATTCATTCCTGAAGAGCAACTTCACCCACTTACACATCCTGGTGGTGGAAAACGTAAAGACTAACCTTGTGAGTTCTTTCGGCCTGTGACGGGAATAGGATCAAACTCGTCTTCTTGGCCCTCCGCTGCGGCCGGCTGCAGCTCAAAGTCTGAGATCAGGAGGGACGAGTCTGCAGAGGACAACAAAAGGTGGGTTGTTCATGTAGAAGGATTAAAAGGGGCCCTATTATGCTTTTTGGTGTTTTCCCTTTTATTATAGTGTGTTTTCTATGCATGTAAATGGTCTGCAGGGGCGGGACATTTCTAAGCAGTTGACCAATCAGCCCGCCAGCTCATCAGAGCAGACTCGGCTCTGGTTTCAAACAGAGGGTGAAAAGAAGTGCAGCAGCACAGGCAGTATGAGAAAATGAACATAATATGTCCTCTTTAAGAGCCAAATTGTGCCAGAAGGTTTTAGATTGTGAGTGAAAGGTTTAGAATAAGGATCATTTTGGTGTAAAAAGATGATTTTATTATGAGAGCATTGTAGTGTAGATGATTCATCCACATGTAGTTCAGTCCAACAATAAAAATAATCAAAGCCTTAGTCAGCATGAGAAACACTTCCATGAAATCAGCATTGAGTGCACTTACACAGCGGAAGCTCTTGAGTAGTTAAAAGATAAGACAATAAGAGGCATCAGTAATAATAGGGATCATGCTGCCGGTGAACACAGTCAGTTTATATATACTGTATACAACATGTGATTTTAAATTGTATTTACCTGGCTGTAATGTTGAAACTGTATGTTTTTATAGCAGTGATGAAAATACTTTTGCTGCCCCTTAGTGGTTTAAAATGTAATACATATATTTTCAGTTGTTTACTATAGCCTACAATGTAGCTCATTAAACAACATGTGCTGTGTTAACCTTTTGGAATAAAATAACAACCTTAAGGGACTGATTACTATTCCATTTCTTTTCTATTTATTTCATAACCGGGGAGATCTATTTCTAAGTAGGCTAGATCTAGTAAAATGAAAAGAAGCATTTCTGATATTTCTCCATTTTTCTTTCTTTTATACAAGCAGTACAAGAACATATAGCATAGAATAGGAATAACCCAAAGTAAGTGTATAGTTAACCAAAATGTTGCAGAATTTCTTCCAAAATCACAATGAATTGTACTGAGTAACTACTCTCTTAAATGCATTTCAATGTTTTATTAATGTCTAAATGCCTCTGTAATACATTTTGAATAGCCTTGTGTCTGAATTGTGCTCTATACATTAAATTGTCTTGCCACTGGAGAAACACTTCCTAATAATCATTGTGGCTCGTTGCCCATGTGAATAAAGAAGTCTTCAGATTCTTAGAGCTTACCTGCTACAGGCTGTGCACAGTCCCCAGACAACAGACTGAAATCATCCAGAGCAGAGGCAGCGGAGGTGGGAGCAGAGGAGACGGAGGAGGTGGCGCTGCTCGCTGCTGGAGGGACGGACGAACCGGAGATCAGAGAGCAGCCCAGGAGAGAGTCGTCTGTGGTGAGAGGGTCTGAAGACAGCCGGAGAACATGAAAGTGAAGGAAGAAGACGAAGAAGAGAAGAAGAAGAATTTACATTATGGTTCAAGTTTAAAAAGTACAAAGATAGGTGACTCTAAGATCAACACAGATCCTTAGACGCATGTATGACGCACACATACACACACACATACACACACACACCTTTTGCAGCCTCTTCCACAGAGACACCAAAGGGATCAGACAATGACAAGAGGTCCTGAAGCAGGAGTGAAGACGGTTCTGGAGATTTGAGTCCTTCTATCAGCTTCTCTGGAGGCCAAAGAGAGAGACGATAAATGAGACCTATTTGAGCTAAGCTACAGCTACACATTTAAAAAGCCCAGGTAAAATACTACCGGTATGGCGAACAAACAAACAAACCAACAACCAACGACTGCTAAAATAGAGTGTACTGTACAGACGGATATTTAGTTTAGAGCCAGACTTGTTTCTGATCATGTTTAGATCATATAATACTAATTATTTACTTTGTTTTTCAGTCAAAGGCTTGTCATGAATGAATACTTATATACAATATACAGTACGTACACAATACCAACAAGGAGAAAGACTATTAAGGCGTGAGGTGGTGTGTGTACTATAAATCCACAGAGAGATATTCACCTGGTGTATCTGACAGGTCGAGAATACCGAACGGATCTGGGACAACCAGCTGTGAGGCTCCTGAATCCAAATCAATAATGTTTGAAGGTCTTTCAACTAGAAAACAGAAGAATGGTTTTAGAGCAAAGAGTTACAATCCATAACGAAGCCTAACAACAAGCTTAAAATGCATTATGGGAGGAGGCAGATTTCTTTGCTGGTGCCTTTCAATAAAAAAGGGTCAGCATTTCTGGTTTAAAAGAGCTGGGGCCAATATCAACGATTGAATGTGACATACTTTTATCTTGGGGTGTATCATCCACAGTTGAGGCCAGCAGTCCTGGTATCAACTCCTCTGAGGAAGGCGACTTAGTTTCGATAAGTAGATCTGGAAAAAAGGAAAATTCCGGTTATAATTCGACAACATATTTAAAATAAAACACATACCCATGCACACACAGTAGCACTGAGTATAATACCAGTAGGCCTTTTGTCCTCAGTTTTGAATCCGTCTGCAGAGAGGTTGGAAAAGCTATCATCGTCGAACGGGTTCCATGCAGGCTGTGTGGCGGTGTCGGTGGCCTCAGCAGTGGGTCCAGCTTTGTTCTGATCCTGGCCCCCATCAACAATACCAAACTCAACAAGCTGGGTGGTACTGGGTGGAGATGTAAAGGATCTACAGTCAGAGGAAAATCATATTATCAATAAAGGCAAAAGACTTGAATTTCAGTTTTCTCTGCAGGATTATTCCAGTATCCAGTTGCAACTCACTGGTTGGGGGCAGCGTCTGCATTAGCTCCCTGCGGCTGCTGCGAGGAGTCGCTCACAGGAACTCCAGTAATGCTGCTTGCTGTGGCGTCACTCGGTGTGCGTTGGTGGCCTCGCTCTTCAGTTGTCTTTGGAGAGGAAGGAGGAGTCTGATCAAAAGAAGCAAAACACAGTAGATCAGGAAATAGTCTATAGAGGATCTCCCAAGTAACAGAAAGTGTCAAAGACAAATGGGTTTAAATATTTCGTACAAATGGGTTGAACATTCTTATTATCAAGATTTTCATTTCAATCCCAGTCAGAAGTATTGAAGGATATTCCAATATTTTGATTTGTTTTAGAAAGAGAAAGAATAAGAAATGGACACAGTTGATATATAAGGATGTAAGAATAAAGAGAACCCTAGGCCATGCTGCTTAAGACCTTGCACACATATAGATAAAATTAAACCTCATTAACTCTGACTGCTCTTTGATGTTCAACCCTGTTTGAAGCTGGATAGTGAGCAGAACTCACCGTCTCAGCTGTTTTTGGGCTGCTCTCAGAGGAGGGGGGCTGAGCCTGGGCTGCTGATAACGGAGTTATCTGCTGCTGAGAGACAGGCGGCTGACCGGAGGCTTGTTTGACGGGGGAAGCCTGAGCCGCTGGCTGCTGGGCCTGCTTACGCCGAGTTGGACGTTGAGGAGCGGCCGGGCTCGATGGAGCGGCCTGCTGGGAGTTGGCGCTGACTGAGGAGGGAGGAGTGGTCTGTTGCTGAACTATGGGCTGTGCTTGTGGTTGGACATCAGCCTTGGTCACTGGTGACACAACTGCTGCTGCTGTAATCTCTGCTGCTGTAGCTGCGGCTGGCTGCACCTGATCACACACAGATATACTGTCACACTTTGAAAACCATCTCAACTAAGTTGGTGCCCATGGTCCCACAGCAACTGTACATTTATATCTGTGTAGGGCTGACTTTTATGATTATTTTTGCTGTACTTTTTTTGTTTTATCAATTCCTGATTGATGCCAGAGAAAAGGTAACATTTTGAGCTTTTTTTGTCTGACTGTCAGTCCAAACTCTAACTTGATACATTTATTTATCTATTAATTACATTTTTTATCAATCTTCTTATGTATGAATCAACAGAACTTGTGTGAAGAAGATCATTGCTTAACAATCCAAATACAAAGAGCCAAACATGCATTATACGTTGCTGGAGATGCTTGTCTCTGCTGTTTGTCCCCCCCCACAATTTTCTGTGGATCATTTTTTTCCATCGTTATTAATAGACCCCTGTAAATAGCTCCTCTGTCTATTCAGTGTAATTCAGTATGTACCTGCTTCTGTGGAGCTGCAGCCTGATTTGAATTGTTCTGCAGCTGGACGATTGGCAGAATTGAACTCTGAGCCTTCTGTGATTGCAGAGCTGCAGCCGGCTGAGAGAGGTTCAGACTGACTCCTGTGGGATGTTCAAAAGAGCAGACACTACAAATTACTCAACAGCATGGCAACATGTTTGAATTTTAATTATTATTATGATTGGAGGAAAACGGATATGAGCTCAAGAGTGTGGATAAAATCATTACATAATGACTGTGGGTGCAGTACGTACCCACAGGCTGAACTACACCACCAGGGAGATTAGCCCGCTTGCGAGGGGTGAGAGCAGCAGGCTGGATGGGTAGGATGCCAGCCGAGGGCTGCGTATGGGCGGCTTTGGGCCTCTGGCGAGGGGTGATGGAGGTTTCAGTGGTGGGAATTGGATCCGTCAATCTGGCAACAAAAGAAGCATGTTGGCCTTCTTGTTAATCATGGCAAATAGTGTTAATATATAATTATTGAATGGGTATCAGAATACCGACTAAACTTATTCACTTGAACAAAACATTGTTTTACTACAGCTTTAATGCTGATACAGTGGGAGCCTGCTTGCCTGGGTTTAGCCTGGTTCTTCTTTGCTGCTGCAGCCTCACTCGCTTTGATTGGCTCAGGAAGTTTAGAAGGAATTGGAGAATTCTGGATAATAGAAAGAAAAATAAAAACAATTGTGTCATGCTTAAAAGCATTTTTCTACTGTTTTGCAACTGATGCACTAGCTCAGTTCCTCTCTCACTGTGACAACAAAGTCAATTCCTGGTGAGAGCAAGACAAGCGTTTCCAAACATTTCAGCTGACGGTAGTGCTGAGAGAGACTGACCTTCACATTCTGGACAGGGCAGGTCCGCTGAGCTAGTTTAAAAGCAAAGTGGGAGACCTGGTAGATATCAGGTCTTTTCTCTGGGTCTGGCTCCAGCATGTACCCTGAAAAACAACCATGAGGAAACAAGAAAGCAACTCAAAAAGCTTCACTTGAGTGCGTGACTTTTTTAAAACTGAATTTGTTGTTGTTGAAAACATTGATAACACTTGAGAAGGACTAACGAATGAGGCAGTGAAGATCATAAGAGTAGCGGGAGTTGTCTGGAATGGTGAAATTGCCATCACAGATGGCCACCTGGCTTTCACCAAAGGGCAGAGTGAAGAAGCACACTTTGTACAGCATACAGCCCAGAGCCTGGAGAAGCAACCACATGCCCCGTCACACCAAACAAAGACAGGAGGAGAGGGAAATACTTAATAAAGAATACGAATAATACACATTAAGGTAAACAATAAATACCTTTCCTCTCTAAATACCAGCTGTTAAAACTTAAAGAACTGTGCTTTCAGTAAAAAACAAATACTAAATGACTAAATCTAAAACACCTACTACCTGCTGTAACAGGCCTACAGGTTTAATATGTTATCTTTATGTCAAACTAAGGTTCTACTGTAAAAACTACAGCATGAATGATCGGTATTATTTTTCGCACAGTATAACAAAATCAATACTTTGATCATGTTTTACATGAATGGTGGTTATGGTGTTTCTTTTAATAGATATGTCGTTTCATGTCATGAATATCACAATAGGCTGTCCTTACTCACCCAGATATCTGATTTTGTGGTGATAATTTGGTTATTGTAGAGGTTCACCATCTCAGGAGCACGATATGATAACGTTGTGTACCTGAATGAATACATTAATAACAACAAAACAAAATGAATTAAAAAACTACCGGTTTAATGTGTCAGTGAAAAAACACTTACATATTTCTATGTATTCATAGATGCACGTTCATGCATGTAAAGGAGAGTGGGGTCTCCAGGAAATTGTGGTTTAGAGATGGCACGGTGTGGATGGGTGTGACCCGGTAAAAGAACACGGAGAACGGACTTTCCCAGTTCTGATCTTTAATAAATGTTGTTCCTGCTGTTAGCCATGTGTGGCTGTGGTCTTTGTGTATTTACGCACAGCACTCAACAGCAGTACAGTAAAAGAAAATGTTGAAGGAAAACAGGAGGAAAGGCACTTTCGTCTCATTATCCAACGTCATAAACGAAACTGAAAGTAAACATATCATCGGCACGGCAGCTCTGATGACGTCATACACATGTAACAGCTCAAATCACCGTGAGCATTAAGGAAAGACACTTATAACATTACCAAACAAACTTATCAATGTCAATGTGTGGGCATTCTAACAATGATAATTATTATATCCATTACTTATTACATTCTGCATCAGACTAAGCTTGTTTTGCACACACATGAAAATATAAACTGTGCCCTGCAGAAACCTGCAGTCCATGAGGATGAGTTGGAATTCAATTATTAATCTTTAATAGGACAACAAAGCTGCTCATGATTGAAAAACTGCTGACCGTTTCTGTGAGGCTAGACCTAAAAGGAATGCTAATGAATGAAATTTGCAGGGGCAAAATGAGATGAAAAGACGCACTAACTTTTTGATCTCTTCCTCCACGACGGCTACTCCTTCAGTCTGAGGGCTCTGAAACTTGTTAGTGGCACTGCCAAAATCACACAGCACATAGTGACCCTTGTCATGCAGGAGGATGTTCTCCACCTGTAGATAAAGCAGACAGTAACAATGAGGAACAGGGATGGTAAACACTGTTAGGAGGCAGAGCCATAATCAGATCTGACACACAAACTACTAAACTTTTTTTATGTCATTCTAAAAACATCACCGCAATAAAAAGTAATGTTTCCATATGGATTAAATCCACTGAGTGACGGTAACCTAAAATGACTGCGACAGACATGCTGCAGTTCACTGCGCTCAGCAGAAATGGGAAGGTTTTGGAAGCATTTTGACAACTGACAATCTCCTCGCCCCTCCTGTTACAGCTCTGCATAATTAAAGACATTTACAACTCACACATATCAATCATATTGCTCCAAATACTGGTTATCTTCAGTAGGTGTTGCCTCCATTTTAACACACTGCTTAAAAAAGCATTGCGAAGAATAAAAATGGCAACATGTATCACCTTGAGGTCTCTGTGGATGATGGGTGTCTTGCGCTGGTGCAGGCGAGAAACAGCATCACAGGTGTCACAGAAGATCTGCAGCACCTCAGCCTCAGTGAAGCCGGTCTGCAGCCTCTGGTTCATCAAATTCACCACCTGTCCCCCTGCGAAACCATATCAAATTATACAGCGTCCAAAACAATGAGGACTAAAAGCACTGGTATACAATTGAACCTCATCTTGTGATTTTAATTCTGTCTAATTACTGATCATGTACCCAAACTCAAATTATTTCAGTATTCTTATCATGTGGGTGCAGCTACCCCAAATCACCTTTCAGAACTCACCCTTGCAGAAGTCCATAAGAATGAAAACCTCCCATACATCCCTTGATCCCATAGCCGTAATGCTGGAGTCCAGATAGCCAACAATATTCTTGTGACCAACGAGGTCTTTCTGCAAGGACACAAACATGCATTAAAGAGCATTATAAACCTTGGTTCATAAAGGTTTTAACACAAAGCAAAACTGCTGCTAAGATGCATAAAATGTGACCAGTGAAGTGAAGGAAAGCATTTCATAATGGCTCGATTCTTTACTTTGCATTCAGTTTTCAGAAAGGTCATTCAGAAATGGCAAAATCATTTGCAACACAAATGGAAAAGGAAGGAAACACTTCCATGTAGTTTTTTCTCCAAAGGGGTAAATAAGAAGTTTAACGCTGTGACACATTTACTTTAATCTGGCCAGTGTTTTATGATGCAGTGTGAAGTCATCACCTGCAGAGGGAGTTTGCAATGGAGAGCAACATCAGGAACCTATTAGGTAATGAAAAAATGTCATGTACTGCAGATGGGGTGAAGGTCTGTCTGTCCAAGAGTGTGTGTGTGTGTGTGTGTGTGTGTGTGTGTGTGTGTGTGTGTGTGTGTGTGTGTGTGTGTGTGTGTGTGTGTGTGTGTGTGTGTGTGTGTGTGTGTGTGTGTGTGTTATAAGAAAGCGAGTGAGGAGAATGAGAGGTAAAGAATGTGAAGATGATAATTGACAGCAGATATCACTTCATAACATTTTTTAGGGTCTTCTAGTTTGCTTTAATAAGAAAAACTAGGGCCCAAGTTGTTAGTAAGAATCGCATGTAATACTACTAATGTTTACACAATCAGCCATTTTTTTGTAATCTAAGCATCCATTCCTTCCTTCCTTCCTTCCTTCCTTCCTTCCTTCCTTCCTTCCTTCCTTCCTTCCTTAATATGTGTTTGAACTCAATAAATGTAGAAGTAAAGCCACAAAAAAAGGCTTCAAAACTAGAAAATCTTTAAAACTGCTTATAGAAAAAGCTACCAAGACATACGTTAGTTACTATAACTCCTGAGTCTGCTGCTCTTGCTCTTTTACCAGGTCAAGAGGTCAGGCAATATGGGGCTAGTCTTCTTTTATGACCCGCGTGTTGCCCATGTTTTGTACATGAAATGTATAGCGGGGACAGCTTTATGTTATTTTAAACAAGTAACCAGGCAGCATGTTTCAAAGACCCTATATCAAAAGCTTCAGGACATTTGAACACTCACTGATGAATAGTATTCTTGGAAATAACCCATTCAACTCATTTCCCAAAACATCTCAGGGGGAGAGCGGAACATGTCAGACAGCACTATGAAAACAAAAACAAATCCAACCAAGAACCAGATGAATCAATACAAAACGGACATATAAACAGGACTGCAGGCTGTGTGTGTACTGAGCCCAGTTGTTCTTTTGCATTCGTGACAGTAGAGCTTCAATGTTTGTCTGCAAATGGATCAACCTAAAAATAATAGCCCAGTATTTTGATAATCGGTAAATAAATGGACCAAATATGGAGATTTTGTCCTATTCTGTTTGATACAACATTAAACTAGATATCTTTGGGTTTGGGATTCACAAAACAAGCAGTTCCCTTTACTCTTCTTTGGGAGAAAAGAGATCTTGCACATGTGGATTTCTTGTTTATTTCCAGGCACAATTTGGGTTTGCTATTGTTTAGTTGTTTTTACATAGTTTCGACACTGATGGCAAATCACACGAGCACTGTGTGAGAACAAGAAGGGAAATATTTAATCAACTCACCATTATTTGTATCTCACACTTGCACACCTGCAAATCATGCTCATTGTTGACATACATCCTCTTCAGGGCGCAGCGAACCCCTTGATTTGTTCGCACCAGGAACACAATTGCAAAGCCACCTGCAGGGATGAGAGGAGAACATACTGAAATGTCATAATCACAAACCTAGATGAACACTAAAAGAGCATTGCCAGGTTTAATACAAAATGTAAAAGAGATGATGATGAATGAAGATGGGGAATTCCAGCATCACAGCAATCTCAAGTTTTCTCTAGTGCATGTTGGAAATGTATCTGAAAAGCTCATTTTTAGACCCAATTACTTCCACAAATGTTGTAATCTGGGTTTGTACATCAAAAAGGATAATCAGGACCAAATGGTGCAGCCTTACAGCGTTATATATTAGTCATGGCGTTGCTGCAGGGTTTACGTAGAGGCCTACATTGAGGCCTAACCATCTGGTATAGCTCAGACCACAAATTCACTTTGCCGAGTTCAGTTGTGACAGAGTCATCATTTTCAGGCAGACATTGCGGCTCACACAGCATCCTCTCTTTGACAACAGTGAAATGGTATTGTATATCACGGCACCTCTATCAAACTACGTCTTGTGTTGCTGTCAGTATTGATGGTTAAGTATCTGTAATTGACAAACCATTTCATTATTTTGTTTATTAATGTTTTGAGTAAGGGGCAGGCTAAATAAAAGTTTTCTTGTCCCTGCTAGACACCTATAACTGAGTGTTTTAGGTTGATGCTAGGGCTTTGCATACAGAGGAGATGTAATTATCTCAAACTATGGTTAAGAAGATTATGTTCAGTCAAACGTCACGAGAGTAAAGGAATGTCTTAGTTTGACAATAGCAGGTTCATCACTGCCATATTCTCCCATGTAATTGTTACTGTGCATGTATTTGCACACATGCTGCTGTTGGCTTACATGATTCTCAGAAAAACTGTAAAATAGAAGAATACCAACCAGACTTTATTCCCAGGTTTAAATGGTGAATAGTTGCTGTTAAATCAAAGACAGGCCTCCCCGTCAGTATCCGTAAATGTGGTGCTGATGCCAAACAGTCATACCACCCGTTTCTACAAAGAAATCCAACTATGATCCAATTATTGCACTTCACATTAACCATCATTTATTCATTGTACAGGGGATACAATAACTGCTCTTACTATACCAGATATGTATGCACAATCTTGAATCACACTTCTGATTCATAAAACAGAAAACTCTTGTGTCAGTGTTAAGCTGAGAAAAGCAGTAGGCCTCTTTTAGCATTAATGCATCATGCCTGTGGGGATGGCATAAGGTTACATCCCTGCTCCGTCATGTGATTCCAGTATTTGCGTTGCAGGACACACATCGTATTGTATCTTCAACATCATGCATGACAATATAATGACAGGGGCTAAAATAAATGGCAGCATTCGGCCTGTGCAGCCCTTTCTCACCTTCAGCAATTATCTCTTCAACAGTGACTTGGTGCCGCCCAACAGTGAAGTTCCTGCCAATGAAATTTCCGCCTGCATGACTGGACCCCGAGCTGCCACCCCCTCCAGAACCGGGCCCGGAGCTCACCAACTCCCGACGAGAATCAAAGAACTTCCTCATGTTGTCAGGATGACAGGAGGCGTATCAATCACACAGACACACAGATGAAGGGCTTGTTTCCTGTGCTCTGAATTATTGCACTGATATATAGATGCGGGTGCACCTAAACGAATCCGACGAGTCTATTTTTAGTCTCAAACCATGCAGGGATGCCTTTGTCACTTGCGATTTTGAGAGATTTTTTTGGTTGCAGATCTCATTTGCTTGTCAAACACAAGCCAGTTGGTGATAGCTAGAGCGGTTGCGACTCGCTTGTTATGTAAGTGAATTACACCACCCAGGAGGCTAAAGCATGTCCGGAGAAAGTATTTCTTTAGCTATCCATCCAGCTGTCCATGGTCAGCTGCTGATGATGATAACATTAGCTCCTTCTCCATCTCGTCCAGCAATTACAGAGCTAGCTAAGTGCTAGCTACTTAACGCGCTATGACATTTCGTGTAAGGTTATCCAGGTTATCCTCAGAAGATAATGTCTTCGTTTGCGATGTATCCAACGTGTGACTTGTGTGATAGCGATACCTGGAACAATATTTCCATCCTCAGTCAAGTGAAACCGCCTTTGGATGGCACATAGCTGCCCGTCGAGCTATTTAATTGCTCCCATTTAGATTAAAACTGTGATTTTTTTTTTGTAAGCTAACGTGTTAGCGCCGCTGCAGCCGTTGACAAACACCAACACGCGCAGGGTCGAAAGACAACGTAATCCTCCGTCTGATGCAACTGCAGATAAAAAAAACACACAATCTGACATCTACCAAAACATTAGACAGAGGTTTCAACCCAGCAGCCTAATCTCTGCAACCACAGCAATCTTTTGCTGCCAGCGATATCGCAACATCCTAGCTGTTGCTGTTGACGCACGGACGGAATTATGGGTATTGTAGTTCAGAGCGAAGCTGCAGCCTTCCCTCCCCTCCCCCTTGCGAATGTGGTCACATGGGTTGTTCAAGTACTTTCGCTGGGCCCGTATTTACGAGTGGTAAGGGAAACCGTTAACATGATTTTACACTATTCCTTTGTTCAGTTCGTTTATCAGTAGTTTACAGTGGTGCAAAGCAACTAAACACATTTTCTCAAGTATTGTACTTTGTTGACATATTTGTATTCTTGAGTATTTCCATTTATTGCTTATTTATACCAATGCCCCACTGTGTACTTTTTTATTCCACTACATTTGTTTGAACACTTACAGTTACAAGTTACTTTGTATTACATGAAATTAATACATATTTAATTAATTAATTAAATAACTGTACATAAATAACCAACAAATGAAAGAGGTCTATACACTTCTGGTTTCACTTTTTCTATCAGAATAAAGCTTACATTTTTATGCAGCTGTGAAGAGAAATACTAATGTAAAAGAAGATAATAAATTAAGTACAAGTAGTCAGGGTAAAAGCATCATACTAAATGAAGAAACCTGCCCCTCTGACTGATATCAATTATCTATTACCAGATTATTGGGTCTTAAGCAAGAATGAAAAAGCAGGATCTTAAAACCATGTGACTGCAGCTGATGATAACGAATACACATATATAAATAAAGTATTTCTGATTCTGATTCCGATTGCTGCATTATGTACTCTGTCACAACTTTTGCACATGTTGAAACCGACTTCCCTCCTCTGAGACATTTTAATAAAACCAAATGACAACAGTCATTGCTGTGTCTTTTTTAAGAGACTGATTAGTAAGGTTCATTCAGCAAAGGCTGTTAATAATAAGAAACAACTTTATGATGTTTTATTATTAAAGCTCGTTCATGTAGCATGTTAAGCAAGTACTGTTTTTATGTTTATGCTTTGGTTATCACACTTAAATGCAAGTGTTTAAGCTATGAGGAACTGAATATGTGACTCTTACCTGATACCTTTGAATTGCTTTTGTATGTTTTACATCCAATAATCTTAATAATAGTAACCAATCTCGTTAATACATGCATTAAGGTAAAAGTAAAGTCTAGACCAGGGGTGTCCAAACTACGGCCCAGGGGCCAAATGCGTCCCGCAGGCCATTTTGAACCGGCCCTCAGCAAATTAAAAAAATATAATGGTATATGGTCCACAAATTAAACTTGTGCTTGTCTTATATTATACTTCTTAAATATATATGTAAACATATATTACACAGTATTCATGTGTTATTAAGCCCACTTTTCAAATGCATTCAGCAAATTCAAGTTGAAAACATTTTCTAACAAATCTGAGTTGATAAAAAAGCACAATAACTTATTTCCATAACAAGCTTGAAATAGACCCTTCATGTTTCCCCTTATTATCAGCAATCTGAGGCTTCTGTTTTAAGGAATGAGCTGCCAACAAGATAAATGAAACCCTACAGAGAGCTGGGATGTAGGCTGTTTTTTTTCTTAAAGCATTTTCCTACATTTGATTGATTTTGCTAACTTATAACTTAACTTACGAGGCACTATACGTCACCTCTAGTGAGGGGCCCAGCCCTTTGTATATTTTTCTGTACGTGGCCCTCGGTGAAAAAAGTTTGGAGATCCCTGGTCTACACTATTTCTTTTGAATTGTGCCGACATTCCGTGAATGCAGCAGTACCTTGTGTGACGTGCACGCTAAAGGAGGATCCTGTTAAAAATTTACATCCAAGTGGGTGGGACACCAGAGAGTAGCTGTAAGTTATAAGGTTCAGTATTCCGGTTTACTGACGCTTTAACCTTTTGTCGGACATCCCGTGAAGAAATTGGTCTTCAGCTCAGGTAAGGTGTCCTTCAGGGTCCAGTTGGTTACGGTTCCGAGGTGTTTCTATGAGCAGTAGTTCTGCGGTAAGATTCGGCAGTCGAGCTCATACAGTATCTGCAGGGTGTGCCCGCTAACTTCATGCCAAGTTAACTGTTCAACTGCTCACTGCTCTGCTTCCTGGATTACTTTAATGTTACTTTTTGCATTTGAATAACTGTAGTGTAGACTTGTAAAGATTTTGGGCGTATATTTCATTTACAATAATAACTTTCGATACATAATTATGGTTTTTAGCCTTAGCTACTAATGTACAAATGATTCCCCTTTCCTATTATTGCTCAATTTCAAATGAAGTCGCTGATGTCGATTATAATCACCTGCTTTGAAAATAAGAAAAACGGTAAACATAAATACTAAATAACTCTTTTGAGATGCCCACTATCAAAATAATCAATTGTGTATATATCCGCTACAGTATATAGCCAGTGTAAAGAACTCCAAAGCCCTAAAAATATACAACACATTTGAAACTTACATTATTTGTATACTGCTGTGTTTTATAACTGGAGCTAATAACAGGGTTGTCATTCTGTTTGCTCAGAAGTGGAATTCACACACGTTGTGCTTTGGAAACATGATTCACTTTGTGTTTATTTACGGTCTGCAGTCCATACACATGGTCTGAAGTGTTCATACAGTAGAAGTCACCTGCCCTGTATTTACATCACAAACCACTCAGGTGTGCCTCTCCTACTCATAGACTTTGGACACTTTGTTCCATAAGAAAGTGTTGACAAAAGTCCTATTAATTTCTACGATTAGTAACTTAAACTCTGAATATGTTTGAGTGTTACCTAAAATGCACTTTGACAAATAAATGAAATGTTTGCGAATGGGTAAGTTGATCCCTACCTGCAGCAAACTATCGGAGCCCTCAGTGGAGTAATTGTGTCTAAACAAACACCAGCACATTGAGATTACCCCTGAGAAGTAGGAACAGCTGGAGGATAAAGAGAGACAATGACCAAATGGTTGTGACAGAAACCCTTTTAGAGGAGGAACGGCATACAATATTGATTAGATGTGAATGAGGGTCACCAGTTAACTGACCTCTAACCTGCAGTTAATTAGTTTTTTTTGTGTTATTAACAGGTCTTTGTGCAAGTTATCATCACCATTTTTATTCTGTTGTAGCTTTCTGCACCTCCAGTTTGGAAATCCTCAATCTTTCTACAATGGCAGCGGTAAGTCCGACCCATCGCATCTGTGTCTCGTTTGCATGTATTTGCATCACCAGCAGAGACTGTGCTTTGGAAATGTGGTTGTTATCTTATATGAAAATGTCTTGTTATTGGTGTTGCATTGGTATTGCACGGTTACGATTCACATTAGCTAAGGCGAGGTTTTAGATCTGCTGTCATGTCCCTATTATACTAAATCTAAATACATACTTTGGTACGAAATTATATTAATATTTTAATTTTAAGATTGCATTTTTACTTACTTTGACTCATAGTACAACTGATCAGTGTTCTTCTAATAGTTTGTTGAGAATGTCTCCAAAAAATGTTGAAACTCCTAAACTTTGTCCTGCTTTTTAAATGATAAAACTTTCTGACAGATAGCACCATAGATGTTAAAAGGTCCTCTCCAGATGTTAATAATACATATAAATGATCTGCTTTGAATAATTATTTGTGTATTTTTTCTAAAGCACCTCTTCTCCTTCCTCCATTTCAAAAGTGAATCTACTTTACACAAGATATCTGAAAAGTTAACTGAAAAGTACATTCTTCGAGTATCTGCAAATCACTACACCCTGAACACTATTTAAACTGCAAGGTTATGATAGGAAAATTATCTCTCTTCTGCAGAAACATTTGAAAACAGCCTTTTAGTGTACAACAGCACATCATTCTGCACAGTGAAGGTCAAACATCCATGTGTTTTTTGTTATTTACAATCAGATTGGAAACCGTGGAACAGTGACTGAGGCACCTGGTTTTGACCCAGATGCAGATGTCCAGACTCTTAGAGGAGCCATGAAGGGAACCGGTGAGTGATCCAGAAACCATCATCAGCTGAAGATATATTGTACCATGTCATTAAGCCTCCATGGGGGAAAATATATATTTTTTGCCTCTTTCCTCTCCAGGAAAGTTTGAAAAAGCAGCTCAGTGTTGCTCAGTGTTTGTGTTGTCATGGCAGCTTTCTATTTTCATGGCTGCTTTAGAATCGGAGGATGAAACCCTCTTTATTGTCACATACATGCACACAGCAGAGCACACACAGTGAAATTGGTCCTCTGCATTTAACCCATCCTAGTACTAGGAGCAGTGGGCAGCTATTGTGCAGCGCCCGGGGAGCAATGGGGAGGGGGGACTGGAGGTGTCCGGTGCCTTGCTCAAGGGCACCACAGCAGGGCATAGGAGGTGAAGTGGGACCTCTCCAAGTAGCAGTCCACTTTCCATATTTTTTCAAGTCTGTTCGGGGACTTGAACCGGCAACCCTACGATTCCCAGTCCAAGCCCCTACTTACTGAGCCACTGTAGTGCTTTGTACTTTGCCTCATCTCTACTATGTGTCTTAAAGCTTCCTCTTCACTTCTGATATGGAGGGAAAATTAATCTTGACTTTGCTGATCATGCAATAAGAAATAGTAAACTAATATCATTATGGGATGCACTATACTGAAACTATGCACCGCTCAAAGACAGCATTGCATTCTCACAAACATTCAGGAGTACAACACAACCTTTGAGGCCAGGAATGTTGATGCTGTTAGAGTTTGCTACAATAATCATCTTCCCCTGACTCTTGTTTGAGCTCTATTGCAAACAGATGGTTTCTTTGCTGTTGCCAACAAACAGCTGAGTGCAGGAAACTTCTCCAGGGATGAGGCTGAGAGCTTGTTCTTAAACTTAGCTCCAAAAATATGTTAATGAATGTACAATTTGAGACATATAAAATGAATATTAGTATAAGATCTGTGTTGTATTATTTCTTTCAGGCACTGATGAGGCAGCTGTCACCCAGGTCATAGCTCACCGCACTATTGCCCAGAGGCAGCGCATCAAGGAGGCCTACAAACAATCAGTGGGGAAGGTGAGCGTTTCGCTGAGCTGTACTCAAAGGCAGCAAAGAAAGTCTTTTTAATGTGTTACTCTAAAAAGCTGCCTTGATAGAGACTCTTGTCACTTGCAGTGGATGTGTCATCTCTTAGCTTCCTATATCATCGTTTTACGCCCTATTTTCTTTTCCGTTGCTATGCTGATAATGTAAAGTTAACCATTAACTGTAAAGCAGAAATGATTACACCTGTAAACACAAACCAGGACAGAGAGGGCCTTGTATTCTGTAGGAAAAGGAAAATGTTGCCTCCCATAAAAACCCCTGAAAGGTCCGCTTCCCGCTGAATGTTTCTTTGTTTCATGATTATGTGGATCAATATACCAAATAAAAGAGAAGACAGCCTGGTGTTTATTGTATTGATCTAATGAGATAATAACCAGCCCAGTGTGTAGGATCTGATAAAAGATCCATAAAGTTATCTGCAAGTTCCTCTGAGAGAGCTGCAAAAGAAAAAGAGAGAAGCAAAGCGTGTGAGAGGAATCCTCGCAGGCAGAAAGAGTGACTCATAGTGACACCCACATGTGGTCATACAGACTCATTGTGAGGAACAGCCTCACAAACTGTTTCCAGAAACCACACCCTCTAGCGGAGACACAAGTCCTGCTGCTGGAATGTGAAAAGTCATATGACAAGTCCACGCTGGCAGCACAAAACTCCAACACAAAGCCAGAATTAATGAGCTTTTATTACAGATGGCCCTCTTGATGAAAGTATTGTTGTACTAGGAACAACTTGGGGGGGATATTTAGCCTGTTTATCCATCTGCTCCCGTCCCCCTCCAGGACCTGGCTGATGATCTGTCCTCAGAGCTGAGTGGAAATTTCAGGAGCGTCGTTCTGGGTCTGCTGATGCTGGCGCCCGTGTATGACGCCTACGAGCTGCAAACTGCCATGAAGGTGAGAGTTTAGGATAAATCTAGTGGGGGTGTGTAATTTGTAATGTCAAAACATCCCATAATAAGACCAAAACCAAGACTGAATTACACAAGTATTGACTGTTTATTGACCAAAGCTTGATTTATCTTACAATTTTTGCCTTGGAGCTTCATCAGTCTGACACACTGCTGCACTGTGTGACATGCTCCTTTATGAGGCGAGGCAAGGAGAGTTTTTAAAACATAATTCACTACAAATCAATTCAGCGTGCTTTACAGAAAACACTGATGCATCAAAGCTTTGTGCAAAAGAAACACACTATAAAACAATATTAGAGCCATAGAGAATAGAAATAAAATGACAGGAATGAACGTAACAACGCGGTGTTAGATAAGAGTAGGTATTTGATTCATAAATGCAGAGGCAAATATTTTTAACACTTTTCTGCTGCTATAAATGTTTCCTTAGTGCATCAAATACAACTTAAAATAGACCCCAACAAATGTACATTTCAGTCCTGTTTGAGTAACGTTTGATAAAACCTGCATAGCTGTTTTAAGAGATGGCTTTATTATTATTTATTTTTTTCCAATTTACAGTTTGTATTGATGACTTTTCTTCAGTAAACTTAGATAAAAATGAGCTTGGTTCTGAGTGCCACAACTTGAGAAGGGAAGATATTTTAAATGTTGGTCTTTTTATGGGATTTGTCGTTGAGAACAAAAAATAGAAGAAACCCAAATGTATCCGCTTAACTTACTTTTCCTTTAGTTCATAAATACATCTCATGTTTACACTCATCTCCTGGGTTCATATCTAGCGTTAACACATATCCGTTCATCAACAGGGGGCTGGAACAGAAGAGGCCTGCCTCATCGATATTCTGGCCTCAAGGTCAAACGATGAAATAAAAACCATCAACGATTTCTACAAAAAGCGTAAGGGCCGGCCTATAGATTGTGTACGATGTCTGATATTGTGTAACGTGACTTAGCTTCTGTTCTTTGTTTGGAGATGCAACGACATCCGTTATTAGAAAACAGTGGAGGGCATAAATTATTCACGACAGCCGCTGCTGCTCTCCATGTGGCTGTTTATTGTTTGCTTTTATTTTGTGGTTGCGATGACAGCAGCCGGCAAATATTTTAAACTTTGAAATGTCTTTTAATGTGTATGAATCAGTTGTGATCGTCTGGTGCTTTGTGTTACATGTACACGTTTTGTTTTACTTTTACCAGCACAGTTTGTGAATTTTGAGAGCAACAAAATAAACATAATTGAAGTTGAAAGAGTTGTAAATATTATCTTTTCCATAGCTTATTTTAGAAAGACGTAGTATGTGATGGCTGAGTATCTGTCTGTTAGTATTGATTCTTTACCCCACAGTGTCCAGAAAACACGGTATTTAATTACATGCTTTATATTTGAACTCCTTTACTATGTTTTTCGTTGCAGAACATGATCAAAGCTTGGAGGACGCTGTGTGTGGGGACACATCAGGAATGTTTCAGAGGGTGTTGGTCTCTTTACTCACGGTAAGTAAACTAGGCGAATGTTTAATGGGAAATGATTAATTGAAGTCAAATTATTAAGACTAAGATTTTTCTTATGACTTATAAAATGTAAGTAGGAACTCGAGGTGAAACTTTTTCAAACCACTGTTTCAAAAAGAGGAAGCCATTGTCACTTCTGCGTCATAAAAAAATACATTTTCCTCTCGATGTTGTGTAATTGTACTCCATTAAAGCTGCCGTGTCTTCTGTTTTGCAGGCTGGCCGAGATGAAAGCGACAAAGCCGATGAGGCTCAGGCTGTCATCGATGCCAAGGCAAGAGCTCAGCTTCTTTAAACAAAGTATTATTTCATTATTTACTCTGTGTCTTAATAACGATTGTGATTATAGGAGATCTATGAGGCTGGGGAGGCCCGATGGGGCACGGACGAGGTTAAATTCCTCACGGTGCTTTGTGTGAGGAACCGAAACCATCTGATTCGAGGTACTCTTACAGCATATTCACATTCATCATGTTAACATCTGCACTTGTGATTGTAAGTAATGTGTGTCACATGAAAACTCTTCCTTTTATCTAAACTAGTAACCATGAATCATTCAATACTCTGGGGTTTTACTGAACCTTTGTGAGAGCTTCAAGAGCGAACACTCACTCTCTTTTGAATCACTTTCATTTTCATTCGTGTTATGCGTAGTGTCTGTTTGATGATAATAAGTGTACAATAAGTGTATTGCTTGTTTTGTTCCTTCAGTGTTCGAGGAGTACCAGAAGATTTCTGGGAGAGACATTGAGGACAGCATTAAGAGGGAGATGTCGGGCTGTCTGGAGGAAGTCTTTCTGGCCATAGGTCTGTTTCTTTCTCTGTGACAAGCGCCATCAATAGACTATTCCATCTATCTTTTACCAATTTATAAAGATGTAACCCCATTCACATTTCAAATGAGCAATGACTAAACTAAACTAAAACCAACAACCGAAATATTAAAGGTAGAAAACAGAAGAAAATACCTTGAAGTATGCAGAAACACATTGCAGTGATTGGCTGGCACCAAAATCAGATTAGGAAACTTCAGTCACAAGGGGTAAATATTTTGAATCTGAAGCTTTAAATTCTAATGAGCTGCTGCTGGCCACGCCCCTCTGAGAGATGTTTGGTCTAAAAAAACACAACGGTGCTCTAGGAGGAGATTCAGGTGATAAGATAGGCGGGTGTTAGCTTGGTTGGTAATTATGTAATGGTTGCACAGCCCAAAAAAAAATGATGACATCATAAAGTGGCCAAAATCTGGTCAGCTCATTTTCAGACAGGTTTTTATATAAATGGATCAGGACAAAAAGAGAGAGAATCTTCTCTCCTTAACACAAAGAGGAATCATTATTATGTGTGAAAGACATGAAAAAGTGGATTTTGCATAATAGGTGACCGTATTTTGTCCATCACCTGTGTCAAGATTAAAAGTGATGTATGTTGTGAGAGCATTGCACCTCATGCGCTGGGATTTGTTTTTGCTTTACAGTGAAATGCTTAAGGAACAAGCCGGCATTCTTTGCAGAGCGATTATACAAATCAATGAAGGTAAATACTTCATGCTTGTGATGAAGCTACAAATACCAAAATGTCAAGTCACTCCACATTCATTAAATTATTTCTGTGTTTTAATTTGTTTCACTAGTTATCAGTACACATAATTACAATAGTTATACTGGCCATAAGAAAACCAGGCTGATGTTATCATAGTGTATGATATCTGTAGCACAATAAAAACCCAGTGTGTCTCTCATCAGGGGCTGGGCACCACAGATTCTGTGCTCATCAGAATAATGGTTGCGAGGGCGGAGATCGACATGTTGGACATTAAGGCGCAGTTCCTGAAGATGTATGGCAAGACGCTCTACTCCTTCATCAAGGTAAGGCACTAATAACTAGGGGCGGGAAATACTGTAGTCAGCAAAAGCTCTGCAATACATTAGCTTCAGTGTAATAATACTGCCTTTAATGTATTATTTAACTGTGATGAGACATTAATATATCACCACTTTCATTCCATTTGATCAACTGAAGTGATATATTTAGTAATGTCTTTTTTAAGTCTTTAAATCTGTATAAAAATATCTCTTGAGTCTTTTTTCCATTCTGCTTCATGACACCGATCTGAATTATTCCCCACACTGGTCGCTTGAAGTCTCACAAGTCTTTTTCTCGCTGCGTAGGGAGACACATCTGGAGATTACCGCAAAATCCTGCTGGATCTGTGCGGAGGCGAGTAAAGAAACATCCGCAAAGCATCCAGCTCTGCCTTTTATTATGAGCTTTAATTATGTTGATGACTTCCTCTTTCTCACCCGCTCTTCTTTACATTTGCATTTCACTGATTGACCGCAGTGCCTTGTTTTACTGTTTGTTCTGTAATACCAATTAAACCAAAGACCAGTGACCTGTTAACACGTGTCTGTGTTTTCGCCATCGATCCTGTGTTAAGGATTAATTAATGGTATTAGTTAGAGAGCCAGAGATATATGCTTCTCACATCCTTAACCACTTAAAGGATTATTGTTATTGGCGTCTAGCTCCTGATATTGTTGCTGCACAACATTTTCATCATGTGAAAGTCTGTGAAGTCCATTTGTTTAATTGGTAGCAATTACTCATTTGTTGAGTCAGCCCTTCGTCATTTGACTCAATTACATTAACGGGATGCTAGCTTGATTTGAGGAGGCAGTAAAATGGGCTCTAATCAAGTAAAGGAGAATGTCACATTGCTTATACAAACATACAGCTCCATCTTACAGCAATAAACCGGGAAAGGATGTGAAGTGTTTTTACTCAAGGGGACCACTAGGTGGAACCAAAATAACTCTCCATGAAGTTTATAAGCAGTACAGCATGATACATCAGCATATTTATGCTGCAAAGTACAAGCCTCAATGTCATGTTCTGCAAAACATGACTCATTTGCAGTTTTCTCAGTAAAACCAGAAGCACCTGGCATGTGCTACATTCAGACTTTACTACAGAGAGAGTTCAGCTTAACATCCATGCAGGCTCTGCACTCTGTGTGGCGCCAACTGAAAGAAGAAACATCAATTATTCTCAGACTTGTTGTTCTGCTTCCAATCATGTCTTTCTCTAAAGGTCCGCCACCCTCTGTGGCCCTCTGCCAAGTACTTCTCCTGGTTATTTCGATCATTCAGAGGCTTTTAAGGAAAACATTTGGAAGCCAATTCTAGAAGGGTCAATGTGTAAAGTAACCATTCTCTCAGTGGTACGTCTGTTCAAGGCATTTGTCCCTGTATCCTTATCAGCAAGTTGGTGTTATTATCTGACATATTATTAGGAGCAAAGCATTATTATATCATTCCAGCTCTCAAAGAAAGGTTTCTGCTTTATCAAGGACAATATTAATCCATTTTACAAGCACCTTCATGCATTTGAATTCACGACATGAACTCTATTCATTAAACACAAAGAGGATTTTATTTTTCATTGTGTACAATAAAATGCAATTTATAAAAGGTAAGCACTTAAGACCATTTAAAAAAAAGAGTAGTTTTTTTTACCTTCTCTGAGGTTTGAGGCCTTTATAAATCATTGATAAACTACTGAGACAAATCGGGTACAGCAAACAACTACAATTTATAACAAATGAGGGTGCTGAGCATAAGGTCATAGAGAGGGTATGTGTGTTCATAACCCCTACTATAAATGTTACCATGGCTACCACCTGGCAGCTGACGTGTGTTAAAATGAAACATAACAGAAGATCCTTAAAAGAAACAATTAGGACTTATCGTAAGAACATTACATATGTGCACTTTTCACCCTGTTGCAGCTTCTGTCTCTTTTTCAGAGAGGAAGCCCTTAAGTGCCGTCATGATTAATGTTCTTATATTTTGTCAGCCTGGTTTCCAAAGTAGTAGAGTTGCAGCAGGTCTAGGTCTCTGGTTGTTGTTCCAGATATATGGAGCATAATAACTGAACGCTGTGTCTCCATGTAAAACCTACAGAATGCGTACAACCTCTATAATAAAGAAGCAAGGCAAAATGGTGAACTGTACCTTTAAAGCATCTATTGTATAATTTCCCTGTTCTTTTTGAAAAGGCAACAATCACAGCACTTTTACACACTACTGTCCAGCCGTGCTTTATCGAAATGTCAAACAGCGACGTAGCAAACTGTGTCTTTTTTTTTCTTCTCTTTTACATATTGAACATGCCATACACTAGCATTCATGGAAAGACGCTGCCGTGTACGTGATCACAAACAGAAAAACCAGGATGTAACAAGGTCTACTTACACATTGCCCTCGATCAAGGCTCTGTGCGGGGGGCAGACCACATGAGAGACACTGTAACAACAGCAAAGAAAATGTCAGATAGAGGCCAGGCTTTTGTTCTAATCACAGGGGAAGATAGGAATAAATGGAGGTGTCGAGAGTCACTTATCGCCTCCGGGGTCTCCTCAGCAGCCTGCAGGTTGGTGGGGGAAGAAGGTGGTGAGGCACTTGATCGTGAGGCCTTTAGCCACCACAGGAAAAGGCAAAAGTCATGAATAGAATTTGCAATTGTTCTGGTAAAAGAACATTGAAAAAACTTAATGGATTTCCTTGCATTTCATTGTTTGAATCACACATCAATGCATGGTGAAAGACATGCAGACACTCAAAATAGGTGAAAAGTAGGAAGCAGAAAGAGATCCAATTAAGAGCTGCTACTGACTGATTCTTAGGCCTTATTCACTACAAAAAAACTGAACTTGTCATAGAATGAAAATCACAATTAACAATAATAAATGATCGGCTTTATTCATGTATCCCAGTAAGTTATGATAGCTGGACAACAGAGATGGAGAAATCAGTTAGGTTAATGTCTGATAATATTAAAAATCTACCTGGCTCAGAATAAAGCTTTGAAAGAAATGGACGAAATCTTTTGATTTTTCTCATTGTTTGTGGGATTTCGTTGAGATTTTTTTCTTTTCAGATGTGAAGGGCTAAGGATTGAGGGTTTCATATGTTCTACTGTGGTCCCCGGAGACAAATGGGTCATTTGTGATATTGGGCTATATAAATAAAATTTGATAGGTTGAGATAGAAAAAATAAAGACACAATTTCTTACACAGGTTCTCTATTAGACCTGGGAGATCCTTAAAATATGAAACACACGCACAACCACTGATCTGAAGTCTTTTCATAACCTTTGCTTCATTGAAAATGCATGACAAAGCCTGGTGGATGACTCATAGACTCACACAGTTTCTTCAATACAAAACACATTTCACCTCTGGTGTCTGGCTGTGTAGACAGTTTAAGATACTGATGCCTCCTTTCCTTTAAAAAAACACAGCCAATCAAATCCATAGAGTTCTGTGGATTTGTGTATGGAGAAAACAAATACACAGGTTCTGTAAGGAGATTCTGCTGCAGATTAGTGTGGGTTTAGTCATGATGTCTCAAACCCCTATAAAATAAACCAAAGCCTCATGATGCAAACAGGAAATGTGAAATAATCGATTTAAAAGCCTGTTTATTTTTGACAAACAACAGGTAATAAAAAGTAAGGTTATACATGTTTTTAAAGGCATTTGTACCTTATAAATAAATATATAAGGATGGAGTGCACTATTAATATGTATTGTTTTTTTCTCCACAAGATAGCAATTAAGGCATATGATTAATGTTAGATCTAGTGAAACTGAGCCTTTAAAATATTTTCATTTATTTTTGCCGTCATCAGTGCTTCTGCATCCTTCGCACCCTGAGCTTGTGTAAAGGAGAGTCTGATGCAGAGATCTTACAAAGACATCAGGTGGCAAAATGAGTGTTAAACAACCTGTCATAACAAAGGATGAGTCATGTGGAGGTGTGGAGATGTGATCGTTCACCTCTGGCAGCAGGGAGATCCTTGTCTCTCAAGATTTTGTTCATGCCGAACGGACTATCACTTTCATCAGTAAGACTCCACCTGGAGGATTAAGGTTTTCCTCAGTGAAGCACTTTGAAATCTGCTTCAGTTGAACAGCCTATTGTATTGGGTTTATGTGTGTTTATTAGTAAAGTGGCATGATATGTAAAGGTGAGTTATGGTTGCCTTTTTCTCAAAATGAGACTGTCAAGACTTCAATGTAAAATGTAAAGCAGGATGGACGGTTTAATATGATAGAAGGGAAAAAGAGAAAACCTGGGAATCTGACGAGAGAAGAAAACATCTTAAGCAAACAGGCTAACCTCATACTCGCTGACTACCAATTACTTGTGCTTTTGTTGAAAGGGTGCATCATGTTTCGTGTCCTCTGTCTGACTTTGACATATATAAATGTGCCTATATGCCAGAGGATGTAAAGATAACATGCAGCTGCACTCTCACCACTGTAGCCTTTACTTTCCCTCTCGATAATGGGCTCTTCCATATGAGACATTACGTAAGACAATTTAATTTTATTTCTAATGAATTATCCTGTCTGATGGTAGAGACATTTTTTTAATTCTACAAGCTCATGTTATCACAGAGGGAAAATAATAAAGTGAAGATACTATTTCAGAGTCACCTCACATCAGAACCTGTGTGGGTTGGGAGTTATCAACACAATTGTAGTTTCAACCCGTGACGGATTCAATAAGCCTTGAAACTTTTAATAAAGCAAGCCTCAATTAAATCAGCCATACTATAGTTTGCATTTTATTTTCTTGTTTTAGCATAATTTAAAAATAGACAAACATAAAAGACAGCAAATGATAAACAGTGCAGGAAGAGGCAGAAAACAACAACACTGGGGTTATTAGGAGTTTCAATAATGTTCACTATTTGATTAAAAAAAACGCGAGATCCGTATAAAAACAATAGCTTGAATTAAATAATAATGGCAAACTGTAAGAACATACAGTGGGGCAAAAAAGTATTTAGTCAGCCACCAATTGTGCAAGTTCTCCCATTTAAAAAGATGAGAGATGCCTGTAATTTTCATCATAGGTATACTTCAACTATGAGAGACAGAATGGGGGAAACAATCCAGGAAATCACATTGTAGGATTTTTAATGAATTAATTGGTAAATTCCTCGGTAAAATAAGTATTTGGTCACCTACAAACAAGCAAGATTTCTGGCTCTCACAGACCTGTAACTTCTTCTTTAAGAGGCTCCTCTGTCCTCCACTCGTTACCTGTATTAATGGCACCTTTTTGAACTCGTTATCAGTATAAAAGACACCTGTCCACAACCTCAAACAGTCATACTCCAAACTCCACTATGGCCAAGACCAAAGAGCTGTCAAAGGAGACCAGAGACAAAATTGTAGACCTGCACCAGGCTGGGAAAACTGAATCTGCAATAGGTAAGCAGCTTGGTGTGAAGAAATCAACTGTGGGAGCAATTATTAGAAAATGGAAGACATACAAGACCACTGCTAATCTCCCTCGATCTGGGGCTCCACGCAAGATCTCACCCCGTGGGGTCAAAATGATCACAAGAACGGTGAGCAAAAATCCCAGAACCACACGGGGGGGACCTAGTGAATGACCTGCAGAGAGCTGGGACCAAAGTAACAGAGGCTACCATCAGTAACACACTACGCCGCCAGGGACTTAAATCCTGCAGTTCCAGACGTGTCCCCCTGCTTAGGCCAGTACATGTCCAGGCCCGTCTGACGTTTGCTAGAGGGCATTTGGATAATCCAGAAGAGGATTGGGAGAATGTCATATGGTCAGATGAAACCAAAATAGAACTTTTTGGTTAAAACTCAACTCGTCGTGTTTGGAGGAGAAAGAATGCAGAGTTGCATCCAAAGAACACCATACCTACTGTGAAGCATGGGGGTGGAAACATCATGCTTTGGGGCTGTTTTTCTGCAAGGGACCAGGACGACTGATCCATGTAAAGGAAAGAATGAATGGGGCCATGTATCGTGAGATTTTGAGTGAAAACCTCCTTCCATCAGCAAGGGCACTGAAGATGAAGCGTGGCTGGGTCTTTCAGCATGACACTGATCCCAAACACACCGCCAGGGCAACGAAGGAGTGGCTTCGTAAGAAGCATTTCAAGGTCCTGGAGTGGCCTAGCCAGTCTCCAGATCTCAACCCCATAGAAAATCTTTGGAGGGAGTTGAAAGTCCGTGTTGCCCAGCGACAGCCCCAAAACATCACTGCTTCAGAGGAGATCTGCATGGAGGAATGGGCCAAAATACCAGCAACAGTGTGTGAAAACCTTGTGAAGACTTACAGAAAACGTTTGACCTCTGTCATTGCCAACAAAGGGTATATAACAAAGTATTGAGATGAGCTTTTGTTATTGACCAAATACTTATTTTCCACAATAATGTGAAAATAAATTCTTTAAAAATCAGACAATGTGATTTTTCCTCATTCTGTCTCTCATAGTTGAGGGATACCTATGATAAAAATTACAGGCCTCTCTCATCTTTTTAAATGGGAGAACTTGCACAATTGGTGGCTGACTAAATACTTTTTTGCCCCACTGTATATTACTAAAAACATCAATAAATAATAATAATAAAACAACACCATGTTTACACCCATGTAAAAATATATGAAAAGGAGCTTTCAAAACCATTGTGAAATTAATTTGACTGGCATTACTTTTAACAATCCATAGATTGGTATAAGAAAAAGCTATTCCAGATTTTTGTTCCCTTAAAACCGATGGAGTTTGAAGATCTATTGCCAACAAATCATTAAAACCCGGCTTTTATTTCAACGACACACTAATAAAGTTCTGTGCTGTTTATAGACATGCATATGAGGGCTACGGTGAAATACTCTCAGGGTAATAACCCCTGCCACATGCTGCTGCGGCTCATCGAATCATTTCTGTACTTTCCCTCCGCATCTAATTCCCACACACCTTAGAAGTGTTCTGATATTGTACTGATGACACGTTCGAAATTAAGATAACACCAGTGTTTTATCTTATCAGCGTTTCTCATTTGTGAAAACACTTTGAGACACACTTGAATTAAATCTGGATTTCAAAATGACCTGGAGTATTGACAATAGACTCTGGCAGCAGGTGGCCAATATCCATGACTCCATTTGACACATTTGCATCAACACATCAACATGTTTTAGCATATTTTAATTGGTGGTTGGTAGTATTTTTTTTTAAAGGAAATACTCCCAAATCTATTTTGTGTATTTTCTGATCTGAAGCCACAGGCGCTCTTTTCTAGATGAAAGCCTTACCCAGGCAGATAAGCGGGTTTCTTTCCACAATGCCCTCCTCTAAACCTCTGATCATTTCGAGACTGCTTATGAATTCCTGCAGGCTGCTAAAATTGATCCTCTTTCCCCCACTCTCTTTCTAGTGTTTCACTGATCGACAGGCTTGGCAATGTAAGGTGGCAGAACCGTCAATATAACTTATTGCATATATAATTTAAACATAAAATGTGATGTGTATGAAATGTGGGGTTCCTCATCATAGGAACAGGAATTAGTTAAAGTCTTGTCATTGATTTCAGCCTGTATGTGCTTGAGTGAGTTTTCATCTTTTTTGTTTTCTGAATCAGAATCAGAAACAGGTTTATTGCCAAGTAGGTGAACACATACGAGGAATTTGTCTTGGTGTACATGCTGCATACATAAACACAGTTAAAGAAGATAAAAGTAAGAAAAACGCGCTAAATTAAAACAATATAAACTATTATACGTTAAGATGTAGCAAATAATTTACATGAAATCTTTATCATTTTCCATATCTTAACGTATAATAACTTAAATTGTAATGAAGCTATTATACTGTATGTTATATTATGCATGTCATGCCTCTGAAGCAGCCGTGGCTACCTTCTCATGTTCTTGGTGCAAATTTCAAGCCAGTGCTAACTAAATAAATGAAATGCCTTACTCCGCCATTTGGAATAGGAGGAAATGTAACTGAGAATTACTTTAATATTTTTTGTCAAAGGAAGGATTGTGTACAATAGTTATATTAAAAGCACTCAGTTGCCTAGTTTTTGGAGAGCATGAAGCTGTCAATGGAGATTTTTCTTTAAAAGCTATTTTTCAGCAAGTGCTTTACATAGATTTTGTTATGAAAAAGGTTTTGATACGGATAATTTGGTCAAATTTTTATGAGGAAGGAACATTTAGATTTTGAAGTTGAAACTGCTTGTGACTAATTTATCTTCTTTTACTGAGCCAAATTGTCAAGCTCACAATAACTATTTAGATTCATATATTTGACGATCAACGACAAAGCTGGTGACATACTTGTGAAAAAGCTTGTGACAAAACTTGTTTAAAAGCGCAACCATAATTAGCTCCATCCATAATTCATTTTCAAGGCACAAGTTCTGAAAAATCTGTGCATGCAACAAACAGTGTCTGCACATTTGAACATTTTTACTCATCCTGACAACCAGCTTATCAATTATGGATCAAACGTCTTCATCAAGTCCAACCTAGACATTTATCTTTTTCGGATCCCTCTGCAATATCATTGGCTAACTGTCATTTTCATAGACATCTCTCTCCCCCCCTCCCCCTTTCTCACTCACTCTGTAATACAGCAGCAGCTTCAGCTCACTCACTGTGCAGTAGCGCGCGAGGAAGGTCCGCTGTTTTCGTACTCAAACACACTCAACTCATCTGAGAAACACCAACACTGGTGAGTTATTGTGTAATTATCACTTGTCATTTATTTATATGAGATGTTTATGTTATTTTGCATTGTTTAGTTCTAAACCTGTGCATGAGTCCTTTCTTCAAGACAGAAGAAAATAAGTCAATAGAAATCTTACTGGTAGAGTAATAAAAATAGTGAATCTTTTCTTGACATTTACAACAACAAACAGCTTCCAGACTGCTTATGAACATCATTGTTCCCTATTTGCATGTTATTCTGGCAAATAGTCAGCGGTTCATTATGTAAAGGAATGAAGTATTTGAACACTCTGGGTAATGCATAACTACTTCAAAATTCCCCCATATATAGGCTTGTATAATTAATCTGGACTATGCAAATCACTTGTGAAATAAATATAAGGGAGAAAGCTTTAAATAATGAGGGAATAGACTCTGTAAGCACCTACTCCAAAGGGAAGTATGTTATTGCTGTACTGTAACATCCAAGTTAATCACATGCTGTGATTTGATTGGAGAACAACAACCAGGAATATATATCGCAGTTGAGACTGAGTTAGGCCCCTTTCGTTACCCTGCTTAAAGGCAAGGAAAATAACTTGCAATCTGCACTTGGTCCATACTTCAGTTTCTAAACCATTTTAAATGAAAATACTGATATGGTTCATAAAGCTGAAAGCATTCAATTTCTTCAGATATGATTACTTTTAAATCCAATTTGATCCGTTTTTTTTTTTTAAATAATTGTTTCTCGGATTAATAACATTTGTTAGTCTATAAGAAGAGAACGGTAAACACAGCATCATCTTAATAACTATGTATAATACATACATGCGCGAACACACAAACACACACACACACACACACACACACACACACACACACACACACACACACACACACACACACACACACACACACACACACACACACACACACACACACACACACACACACACAAGTGAGAGACATATGGAATTGAAGGAAAAAAACAATAACAAATGAAAGTGGGCCAAACCACTGAACAGCTCCTGGATATTTAAAAAATGAACGGACTGCATTTATAAAGTGCTTTTTCACTTTTTAAAATTCAAGATAGCAATTATTAATTCACACACATGTATACATGGCATATTTATTCATGCAGAGAAGTTGACACCTGCTCACACACCATCGGGAGCAATTTGGGGTTAAACATCTTGCCAAAGTACAACCACGGGGCTGGAGATCAAACCACAGAAAAACCAAAGTTGAATGAGATTCTTCATATAAGAATTTGTAGAGTAGTTTATTAGTTTTCTGTTATTCTATTGATGTAATCTGACTCCCCAGGAAGCATTGCATGTGATAAAATATAAAGGCATCACTGTGCTAAATGAGTTATCACGTAGTTAAAGACAGTAAACATAGTATCTTAAAACGTATTTCACATTGTTTTGAAGCAGCATTTTAGTTTTGTTTAGTATATACTTTTCTGCATAAATGTATTATTTATTCTTTATCTTACAATTGAAATCTGAAATACATAGGAGAGTGTTCTCATTCACAGCCAAGATAAAGTTTAAGAAGCTTTTTTTCTGTTGTTGCTTAAAAAAGACTTTTCAGTCAAATTCCAAACATTGCATCAGCACACTGGCTTCAAGCTTTGAGGTCATTTTGCATCAGAGAATTAACGTTTAAATATCTCCTGCCAAAGGGAATATGATGTAACAAACTTACCTTAAAATATTAAAATTGAAGTTTTGACCAAGTGAAGTCGCCACTCTTCTCCTATGTAGGGATAAAGTAGAATCGATCGAAGTAAAGCATTTTCTGATGTTGCACTAGTTTAATGCAATTATCCATGTACTTAATTCTCCACACACCTTCTATTATAACTGTATAAAATGTTTCAAAATCAAGAAAGCCAGTCATGTAACATCGTTGTAAACAGACATCTCTAAACGCAGACACTAGTGACTTGACATTTTCCATTTACACAATTACACAATCGTAGGATGCGAACTGTTGTGTTGCTCATTGTAGTTATTCCTTTGCCTGTAATTATATGCATGCGTCATGTCTTACTGCGAGAAAGCACTGTTGGTGGTAAAAGCATGCTTATTTAATAATGCATTTTTGAAATGTCATGAAGTTGTTTACAGGTACATTTCCATTTGCATGCATCCTAGCATTTAAATGTCCCCCATTACGCAACAAAAAGAACACCTTTTAATGTATTGAATACATAAATGTGTCTCCCCTGTGTGGTAAGAGACTCGGAAAGTTTCATCGAAAAAGGTTGTCTTTCTTTGCTTTCTGATCCAAGTATGTTAAAGTCACTCAACACATGAGTAAGCAAGGTTTCAGGTTCACACTTGACATAGAATGAATCTTTGGTGTCATTTGTGGGTTGTATGGCATTAGCAACAAACCGACCACGGTAAGCCCCGCCAGTCTTACCTGAATCACCTTCCCTGGCACGGAAACGTCGAGCTGCATGCACAAAGTTATAACTTTGGCCTCTGGCTGTTGCTGTTGCTCAGGGTCGGATTTAGGATCATGAATTAACCATTGCCTCGCTGAGTTTCTGCTGGTGAACATTGGGAAACGAGAGAGCCAGAAAAACTTCCTCTAAGGGGCGTGTCCAGCAGTAGCAGCTCATTTGCATTTAAAGCTACAGACACAGAATCAGCACTTTGAAAAGGGGTTTACAACATGCCATAATGCATATTCTGTCCATCATATATTGTTGTAATACAGTATAATCGTGACCTTTAATACTAGTTTGACATTTGGAGAAGTTCTCTTTTGTCCTAACAGCTGCAAACATGTTCTAATGTGTTTTGGACAGATCAGGTACCGGCAGAGTTTTGCTGAAATGGAGGGAAATCACAGTGCCATCACTCAGCCGCCTGAGTCCGCTGAACAGACAGGTGGACACGTTTACGAGGTTGCGGTTCAGAAAAGCTCCACCAACCTCAGTTCCCAGTTTGCAGATGTGGCTCTGCTGCAGTCGTTCAAGTCTCTCATTATTCCCTGCTATGTGCTTGTCGTGGTGGTGGGCGTCTTCGGGAATTATCTGCTCCTGTATGTCATCTGCCGAACCCGCAAGATGCACAATGTCACCAACTTTTTCATCGGGAACCTGGCCTTCTCTGACATGCTCATGTGTGTGACCTGCGTCCCTTTCACTCTCGCCTACGCCTTTAACCCCCACGGTTGGGTGTTTGGCGGCCCGATGTGCTACCTGGTGTTCCTCATCCAGCCGGTCACAGTCTATGTTTCAGTCTTCACGCTCACTGCTATTGCTGTGGACAGGTGAGCGGATTTCTCTGTGCTGAAGGACAGGTGCAACCCAAATAACAAGGAACATTTGGAATATTTACCTTTCAATTAGCTTTAAAAACGAGTTTCTCTGCTGGTTTATAGGATTTCTGGTATTGCACTGCCATAGTGGCCGAGAATTTCTTGAATGACAGTGGTAACCCTTAAGTGACCATCCTGATTAGATAAAGGATAACAAATAATAACACAAAAATAATGAGATCCCCTCTCCATATCTTTTTCCCCCCATTTAAGTACCGTGTGATTAAAGTGAAGATTAATGCAATAAATTAAACAGTTCCAGGAAATGTAATAATTGAAAATTATTTTTAAATTTATAGTAACTTAGAAATGATGGAGATATGGAGATAGATTGAAGAATAACTATATGTGTCACTACGTAATGTATTAATTGCTATAATGACTCATCATGATTCAGTGCATGCTTTATTGTTCGACGCAACAAAATCCCCTTATGACTCAATATGAATAAATGATTAGGTTTTTGTTAGCTCATGTATCGGATGCATGTATTAGAATCTTTGATTAACATTCTAATCATACATTAATCATTCAAAAATACACAGCCCCATAGGCTACTGTAATCAAACTCTCATTTATGTTTCATAATGTGTCTAACGGGCTGTTTTAATCCATTTCTGAAATCATAAACAGATACCAAATGCAAAATAACTGTGTGTATGATGAATGGAAAAAATCCAATTATCCTGCTGTATATTTTGCGCAAAGGAGAAAAAATCAGGTATGTGCAGAAACAGATCTCTATGATCACTGTACTGACAACTCATCAGCATAAGTAAAGGTTTCTGCAGTTTTGCATGTAAATTGTAGAGTTCTCATCCTTCAGGGATGAAGCGAGCATCATAAATGGAGGCTTTTAAAGCAACAGTTGCAAACCTGTCTTAGCTTCTTACTGCCCCACTGCTTTCTTATACGTACACCTCATCTCAAACCTAAAAGTGTTCAAATAAAAATGATTTTATGATATATTTTAAGGTAAGTAAGGTGACATTTAAAGCTCTGTTTTTAATTGCTTTGGTTGCCTTTATGGTACGCACAATGTACTGCATATCCCCCAATGAAAGATGTAATAATACGGCTTTTTATTAAGAATATCATACAGGTTTGTTTTTATTTACTAAACATAGATGTAATACTCTGCTTTGACTACTTGTTTAACTTTAGCTATTCATAAGTTCTTTGAAATTTGAATTTTCATCAGAATTGTGCTGCAGGAGGTCATGATAAATCCTAAATTAATGAATCCATTGGATCATAAGTAGTCATGCGTTTCTGTGCTGTTATTATTAAAGACGGCTCTTTCTTTACTGCAGATATTACGCAACAGTTCATCCCCTGAAGAAGCGTACCTCTGTGGCTACCTGTGCCTCGGTCCTCACTGGCATCTGGCTGCTGTCTTGCGGGCTAGTGACTCCAGCCATCACACACACATACCATGTAGAGTTTAAAGAGGAAGGCTTCACCATCTGTGAGGAATTCTGGTTGGACAAAGAGAAAGAAAGACGTGCTTATGCATACAGCACCCTGCTGGTCACGTACGTCCTGCCGCTGTCAGCTGTCTTTGTGTCTTATCTCTGTATCACTGTCAAACTGAAGAAATGTGTTGCACCAGGCCACAGGACACAAAACCAGACAGGAGCTCAACAGGCTCGAAAGAGAAAGATCTTCCGCCTGGTTGCCCTCCTGGTGACGGCCTTCGCAGTGTGTTGGCTCCCAATTCATGTTTTCAATGTGCTGCGAGACATAGACATCCACCTCATTAACAAGCGTTACTTTTTACTCATCCAACTGCTGTGCCACTTGTGTGCCATGAGCTCATCCTGTTGTAACCCCTTCCTCTATGCATGGCTACACGACCGCTTCCGCACCGAGCTACGAAAGATGTTCAAATGCCATCGTCGCATTGGAGTGCCGGCGAATAACTGTGCACCAAGTGTGGTCTTGTAATTACCTGCTGAAGAGAATCCTTTGCTATTATATCAGTGTAAGTAGGTTGCTCATCTGGAGTGCAAGTGGAGTCTTTGGTAGGTCAAACTAAAGCAACTGGTAAAATCGACGGAAGCTTTAAATTCAGACATTATTCATGTTGAGTATAAAGACGGTCTTTTGGCCAGGGGTGGCTCTTGAAAAAAGGTCAATCTGTTGGGAAACATAAAGGGGTTCAGTCATTTTGAAGGTTATCTCCCCATTATAGTTTGAGATATTAGGAGAACAGGCGGGATTAACCTGGCTAAATGAACAGTACAGAAAAGGTCTTACTCTGAAAAGCTATAAATACCATTAAAAATTGTTAGAGAAACCTGCACTTTTTTGTACATATGCTGCACATTAGAGATGTGATAAATATGTGAAAAAGCTAGATGGGAGTTATGCATGATGAACTCAAGTGTAGTTTTATTGGATATAAATAGAAAATGAACCTGCCAGGTAAGATTGTGTTTAGATATGTTCTGTGCAGATGTGATTCTTCCACCAGGGCACAGAATTAATCCTGGTGTGCCTGTGTAATACATTACATTCATTAACCTGCACCCCTGGGCTTTAATTTTCTTTAAGCCTGTGGTTGATGAATATGCTCCACGACATTATAATTGAGCTAATTATTTCAGAAAGCATTGTAAAATGGCTGTATCAAATCTGTGTTGGTTGAGTCTATGTTACCTGCCTCCTTTCTATTGCTTCTTGAGATTGTATCTAATATGTGCAAGACTGATTTCCATTTCCACTATCTTCATTCCACTTCCATTATTTAGTTTATGTGACATCTGTCATGCCTCGTCTTCTGTATTCTGTTTCGATATCTGTCTCTACCTGCAGACACATGGGACAGATTTATCTTTGCAACAGTGGTAACTCAACAAATACGTTTTTAAGTGCTACCGTCACTCAAATAATCAAGTCTCATCTACAGTGCTACGGATGTAAAACACATGTGCCTTCATGTTTGCTCAATTCCCATCAACATTTGCTTTATGAAGTTATTTAAGTGTTGAGTGCACACTGAACAGGATGTACTGTATACCACATAATGCTGTAAATTGTGTAAATGATTTGTGTGACATGCTAAAAAGACATGTCATCCTGTACTAACAATACAGTGGAATAAAGAGACAGATGTACAATGACCTCTCTTCTTCGATCAATGTGACCGCACGAGTACATTTAATTATATCTGACTTGTTCAGTGTGGTTTCCAGGCAGGATTTACTAATTAAATAACGGGGATGACTGAAGTGTTTTATGCATATCCACTAGACCAGTTTAGGACATTGAGACAAAGTGAGAATTTCTTGATTGTTTTAGCAGGCTAGGTTCTTGCCAACAATGACGTTCATTTCCTGCAGATGAATATTGCAAATTTTATTGAGCCTGTGAAAAGAGTCCCACTCCGTTCCTGTTCATCAAATTAGAATATACACAAGGTGAGTATTTCCTGAATGTCAGCTGCATTTATTATTTCCTGTACTTTTTACGCACAGGGGCTGCATTTTAACATTGTAGAGCATTTCATTGTCGCACTTTTCTTAGAATTTGTCAATGTCATCCCAACCTCTGGAATTGAAAGGAGGTTTTTACTCTGAAAAGATGGATCTCACAGCACAATCATTCAGTTATTATTCACACTGTCATGCAGTAATTTCGTGCAAATTCGTAATGGAGAACTAATATCTTTGATGTTTTTATGCGTTATGAAATGACTCAGATATTCAATCTACACAATAAGGCTTCATTAGAGGCTCGGTATAATAGAGCTTTTTACAAGTTTACATCTTGATTTGTCATAGCTAAAATGGTACGCTTTACTACAGTAATAACATGACGAACATGATGGCTCTGTCCTATTCAAGTGTCCCAGTTAACCATGCCAGGATGCTATTGAGCTAACAAGCACTGCACAGGACCCCGGATAGATTCAGCAATAAGTAATTGCTGTTGCTTTCCTTACGGTCACATTCCAAAATGTGTGTGAAAAAGGCCAATGTAAAGAAAAAAAGGCATCCTACATTGTTGACATATACTTCCATATCAGGCAATTTGATGAGGATGGTCTGCAAAACCAAACAATGTAAAAAATATATATGTATGTACACTTCCTTTAGAAATAAAATAATGCCCAAAATCATCTTTTTTAACAACTTTATTCGAAAGTGCACCAGCAGCAAAAGCAAAAAACAGAATGAGGTATAAACTATATTAAATAGGTTGCAACGTCTCTTATCGTGAACCAAAAGTAACATTTAATTGAATTACCTGAATCCTTATTAGCACAATCTGATTTTTAAGCAGAGCGGGTTACTTTTTCTCACTCTCAGACAACACCTTCTGTGTCAGAGCAAACTCCCGGGCTTCCCGGGGAGTACGGATATACGAGTCAATTTCACTATCTGAGATTTCCTCATCACCAGTCACATCTTTGCACATGGGCTGCTCCGCTCTCCTCCTCTTTGCATGCACCACACACGGGGGAGCAAACAGCACTCTCTTCCCCCAGTTAGGTGCTGGACCTTGGCTCTCCTGAGAGTCAGTGTTCACCTCTGGCACTGTGTGTGGATTATCATTTCCATCTCTGGGTCTCTGGGCGCTCTCAGCATTCAGTTCACATTTTTCTGCAGGGGATTCATTTGAATTTGGCTTTGCATGCTCAGAGACTTGTGAAGAAGCAGACTCCTCAGTTTGACAGTCCTCACTGCTGGCCTCACACTCTGCGAGCATAGCTTCCTCATGCGTTCTCAGGGCCCTCCTCAGCAAGGCGAACCTGTGCTTTAAAATATCATCCAGCTGCCGCATAACATTGTCAGGCGTCACCGCTTCCCTGATCCAAGGAATCTCTCTACCCAGCTTGCAGAGCACCTCCTTCAACTCAGCTATCCTCTTCATAGCAGGCTTCAGTTTATTCACTTTGGCAACCTGACAGAACTTGTCCAGAGTGAATTTCAGGCGTTGCTTGTTGGGTTTCAAGGACTGCCACGACAGATAGATTGACGCCATCATGATGGGGGTGGGATGACGGCCAGTCACGATCCAGGTGTCTGCTGCCAGCTCCGCCAGGGCCACAGCACGTTTCGTCAAGTCCCTTGAGTCTTCTGCCAGTTCTTCAGGAACGTGAAGGGAGCTAATTTTGTACCTGAAAGAAAATGTTCTCATTAACTATAGAACTAACCTTGAATGATTTTAGAAACGCATCATTTAAAGAAATTAAAAACATGTATGATTAAAAGCTCTTTTACTTAGAAAATGAAAGCCAAAAAACGTAGTCTAAATAAATACATGAATACTGTAGGCTGGGCGGTCATATAGACTCTACAACAAGCTTTAACAGTAGTTTAACTACCAGGCAATTTTCTATGAAATGACACTTGTGTGTTGGAAGGAGCAAAAGAGAACAACTGCCGAAGCTCTGATGAGTCAGAATCAGCAGTTTTTCTTATCCGTTGCTATTGCACACTACACAGGGATTAAGAGAGAACACAATCTTCTGAGTAAAATGTTCAAGTCAAGTTACATTCCCACAACTACCATTTGTAAAACCAACTACAGAGGAGATATTAGTCCACGATATCTGCTCAACAAATCACACAAAATTTGAAAAATAATATAAATAAAGTAAGTAAAAAAAGAAAGAAAAAGAAAACAATTTCCCGATTTGGGATAAATGAAGTATTTCTGAAGAGATTTCAGCACATCCAACACTTAACCTTTGCTGCTGGTCTTTAAAAACAGCCTTGAGTTGTGAAAAGACTTTAACCTGTACTTTATTTTTAATACACGTGATCAATAGTGTTTTGAGGGAAGATGCTTTTAAACAGACCTATCTCCAGTTTGCTTGACATCATTTCAGTGCTGCTTTCAATCTATAAAAGAAATGCTTTTACTTGGTTCAATCTTTTAGCCTTACGAATAAACAAGTGTTTCTGTTGATATAACAGAAAAATAACAAATGTTTTAGTTTTGAGTATTTATAGTCTACTGTATATTGTAATAATATGTGTTCATTCTATATTTGTAGATTGCATGGTAACCTTCACCCAAGTAGATTATAGGCCCTTGCAAATCAACAACCTATAACCTGGTAGGACAATTCCCAAGACAATAACACCTGTCAACCCCCACCCATCGGATCTACCGTTATCTCATACAGGGCCTCTCTGGAATCACATTTTCTCTAATCCTGGTGTACAGAGTAAAACAAATAAGGGCGATTTAACTATCCTGTTGTGAATCAAAATCTCCCCCTCAAACCATTCTGATCACACGGTCCTTCACTTACTCCTGACTGTGGGCCTCCATCACATCATAGATGTTGAAGACAGGAGCCTCGATGTTGAGGATCTTGATCATCTCTTGGTAAACCACTCCCACCATGATCGGGTCGGACTCCAGCAGACAGCCGATGGTTCCCATGGTTATGGGCCAATTGAGCAGTCTGCAGCTCACAAGCACGCAGCAACCACCAAGAACCTCTTTCTTCTGGAGGCTCACTCTGATGAAATGTTCATGCTGATAGGATTGGTTGTAATAGGTCCGCGAAAGTTGCTCAATCGCGCAGTTAACTCTGAGAATCCGACAAATGGCCTTAACACGCTGCAGACCTGTAGAGGTGTTACAAAGATATGTGCATTTGAGAGCAGCAGGAGCACCTGTAAGGAGCTATAACAATATCTCTAACAAGCAAATGCTCCAAGAGATGATTCTCACCTTTAATCAGGTTCAAACACGGCTTTCTGGATACCTCTGTGGTTCGCATGTAGCTGATTTCTGTAGTGGAAAATGTATATTAAGTTTGAATAAGTAAATAAATCAACACACTACATTCACAAAACAACAACAAAAGTAAATCACCCACTTCTTTGATAGTTAAAGTAAATGTATATGCAAAAATGTCAGATATTGACCTTTCCAGCGTCTCAGATATGGTTTTCACTGTATAATTTCACTAGGCCTTATAGTTTCATATTTTTTAGCGGCCGCAGTTGATACCTGTATCTCCGGTATAGTCGTTGCTCAGCACTCCCTCCGACACCACCGAGCCGCAGTCCACGCACACCCGCTGGACCTGGCAGTACAGGTTATCATCCACTATGTTGGAGGAGCCGCAGCCCGGGCAACGTGTGAGAGCAGCAGACATACTTCTGATGCCTCCGTGTGCAGTCAAGACGAACACCTCTATATTAATCTGTGCACCTGAAGCACAACAGTCGGCTTGACATACGCATGGACGAAGCTGCTTTAATCAACCGTTCAACAAACGGCGGGTGCGTAAAATGTGTCCGGGTTGATACACACGCTTGGATGTTCGATGGTTCCGCCTGATCCTGATACAAATAAGTAAAGGCAAGGGAGCTTGTCTCTTTTTGACATAAGTCGGTTTTGTGCACAGGAGGGACAAGTACTCAGATCTTGCACTTGAGTAAAAAAAAGTTCCACAGTGTTGAAATACTCTGTTTCAAGTCCAGCAATTAAAGTGTTACTCAAGTAAAAGCACAACAGTATTAGCATCCAAATATACTTCAAGTATCAAAAGTAAAATTACTCATTATACAGATTGACCCATTTCCGAGTCTATTTTATATGTTTTGATTAAAATTATTAGCGAAGCTGGTAAAGATGCAGCTTGTTTTATCTACTTTCTATACTACAGGGTAGCTTGTGAATTGAATCCAGGTGTAACTAAAGTCTGATTTAAGTGTTGTTTATATTTCACATTAGAAACCAAATCTGTAAATAGTACTAATAAATAAAGTACCAATAAATGGAGTGGAGAAAAGTATACAATTTACCTCTGAATTGTAGTGGAATAGAAGTACAAAGTCGCACAATGTTCAGCAAATTTGATCATCTGCAGTGTATTTTGTTTGGAAAAGTAACCTCCTTCAATGTGTTCATGCAATTTGAAATTATTTATAAATCCTGTGCTTTAATAGCTTTTTTTTGTTTTTTGCAGATTTATGCTAATGATCTGCCTTATTTTCTCTCTACTATGATACAGAGAAAGGTTCACTTTATCAATTAGGAAAAACAAAGTTTGTTTATCAGAACTATTTATTTCATTCTGCATATGTTGATAACATATATCAGTACAGCAGTTCAGTGTACATTATGTTAATAGTACAAGCAGGGTAAAGTGCATTTAAGAGTTAGTAGAAACATGTAAACTTTGACATTGACACAAAATAAACATTATCTGCATACCAGGTGCATAGATCTGACAGTGAAATAAGGCTCTTATTCATAACGGAGATAACTGGAAGGTGTTTTTTAAACTTTATTTATTTATTTTTCAAATGAAATACAGTAATTAAGTTTGACATATAAGCAACATTAGACATTTATCAAAGAATCTTATGCTCAACATGAAAACATTCATAACAGATATTCATTCATTAGTCTTACATACTGCAGCAAAGTTTTAAAAACATTACTAAATATTTAGAAAAATGTAAAATGTCTTTGTACTCATTATTATTGGAGAAAAGTTATATAAAAACGCAATAGCTTCTGCAAGATGTCCTTTACAAAATATATTTTAATGTTCGAGATTTATCTGCCAGTATAGGGAACATGAAGTCCAAATTTCAAACCTTGATTCTCCAGCTACCTTTTATAATTTAATCCACAAGAACATCACATTTTATTTTTTGGTAATGCTAGATTACTGGGTCTGAACAGAGAAGGGTACAGATGGAATAAAGTGTCAGATGTAAATCCTAGGCAGTTTTCTTCGCCGAGTTCAAGGACATGAGAATACTTGGCTGCTCCTCTATGATGCGCACAAGCAAGTTGTCGATGTACTGCTCAAGCTCTGATATCTTTTTGTCTCTCTCTGAAAGCTGGTTTTCCTGTTTGAGCACAAGGGAGATGAGTTCCTCCTGAGTAAGCTGAGAGTAGGGCCCTTTCAGACCAGGGGCATTGACCTGTGTGAAGACAAAACATGGGGTTATCATGCATGTATATTAAAAATCATACAGAAGACACAAAACCCAGAAAGAAAATTCAAAGGATGCTGTTTGATGAACCAGCATTTACATACAGTAATTCAGAGATGTTCCTTTGTTCATTAAAATACCTTTAACCACCATATACTTTTAGGTTACAACAAAGAAAGAGATACCTTGGTTTGCTCCTGATCTTCACATCTGATTCTTGAGGATTTGGTATCTCTTTCCCCTTGAACGACTGAAACCGACTGCTGTTCCAGAGCATTAAGGGGTTTCACAGGTTGAAGCCTTCAACGACACAATCAAAAAGAAAGAAAGATGTAGGCACTGGCTGATGAAAGTGAAATGAAATTGAGTATGGATGAAAGTAGAAGTCAGTTGAAAAGCGTCATCAATTTTGGATCTACAAATCACTAAATAAACTGAATAAGATAGTTTGTATTAATGCTCAAATCTCATTGAGCCGCAGTAACTCTATCAGACACAACCCAGCTAATGGAACAAGCAAATATGGATGAATATGAATGATGAATTAAAGTATGAATCATAGAAAAACTCAGCGTTAGAAATGTGGAGAGTGATGAATCTGTTTCTTATGAAAGACACAACATTCCGAGCAAGTGGTGTGTGATGTATAATATATGAAGATATGGCTGCGTTTTATAAATATTCTGTTGAGGAGCTGAACACTCACCTGCGTAAAGGTACAAGAGGCCCGTCTTTCTTCTCACCTGCCGCCTCCCCAATACTCTGCACTGTTGCAGGCTGAGACTCTCGAAGGTTAGCTTCCTGGATATGCAGAGCATTTTTGGCTTCTGACTTGGGGTCACATGGTGCTGTAACATGGTCTCCTTCTGTTTTTTGGTTTATTAAAGTGCTCAATTTGGCAGCTTTCTTTGCAGAGGGTAGAGGAGCACGGGCTTTTGAAGATTGGGTTTTAGTTTGAGAGGCAGCATCTTTATCAGCAGCTTGTGACGCTACTGGAGGCTTTTGTACTGAACCAGTTTCAGCAGAGGGCACTGCTTCATCTTTGGCTGCAATATCATCTTCATCGTCCTCAAATGGATTTAAGCCATAAGCGATTGGGACTTGTTTTGCCACAGAGATGCATTTATGGGAATTGTTGCCATCAGAAGACAGGGTTGTCTTGGGTTTAGATGATGGTTCTTCTTCCACAGATGGAGGTCTCAACGGTGCAGGGCGTTTACTGTGTTTGGCTTCATTTGATGTTTCTTTGGTGGCACTACTTTGTGTCAAGCTCCGGGTGTTGTTTGTGTCTGTGGAAGGCCTACTAAGAGGAGCAATCATTTGCACCGAGCGCTGAGGGAGAACACTGACGGTTTTGATGCCTTTGTCTGAACTCTTCTTGGAAATGTGTGCCAGTTGTTGTGCAGATCCATTCTGCTCCTTCTGACTGGGTCTCTCTTCATGATTCCTTCCTGGAGGCTGAGGAGCAGGCCTCCTCTCCCGCTCAGTACTAATAGGATCCTTTTCATCTGTAGAAATAGCCTTGCTTCCCACCAATGGTGCAGCAGATTGAACCCTGAAAACAAGACACGTATAACTTTAGCAATTACTGGGGTGTCATTGGAGTGACAAAACACCTTTTCTAGTATGGTGAAAAGGATTTTAACATTATTAAATCTATTAAAAACGTGTGCTTCGAAAAATTAAAGAACTAAATGAAGGAGAACACATTGTTCTTATGAGCAGTGTTTAGTAGAAGCAAACCAATGTAGTAAGATGTGGTTATTTATTAAAGCATAAATAATTTTCAAATATCAAGAAAATCACATCCTGTAATCCCTGGAAAATTATCTCAGTGATTATCCATTGTATTCAAGTAGTTTACACTCCCGCTTCATATGTCAGCTGCTGAAATGAGGCAAGACTGTGCAATGAGTCATCTCTTATGTTGAAACATAAATTACCTAACACGCGTATGCATCTGCAAGCTCATACCAAAGCTAACACGCACAGCACAAAGCTATGCAATGTTCATGAGGGTGTTAGGTTGCGTTCAAAAGAGAAGTGCTGAAAGGAGCTGCTGTTCTGACTGAATAAAAAACAGAAGATAAACTACAATAACACCTCTGCACATGTAAATGACTTCATATCATTTTCATCAGGTAATATTCAAAATTCACCCTTCCCTGTTCTGTTCCTTGTTTTGTTATCTATAACTAAGGCAGGTTAAAAGGGGCTTTCATAATTTCACAATTAGATTTTGTGCCTCTACTGTGACTGTGGATTAGTTTGTAGACTAAAGATCTTGTAGAGCATGTACTGTATTATGCTCATTTTCATATTTTGTGCCTCTACTGTTACATGTTTCCATGCTTTAATGGTTATAAAGGTATTAATTTCTCTCATACTGCCTGTGCTGCAGAACCTCGCTTCACCCTCTGTCTGAAACCAGAGCCCAGCCTGCTCTGATGGTTAGCTGGCCAGCTCTGTTGCGATTGGTCGATCCCTTAAATAAGTCCCACCCATAAGCCTATCTCATACAGTTTGTCGGAGTGATAACAGAAGTACAAGTGTTCCAGTACTGTCACTTTATTACTCATGTAAACAAAGTGCAGTTGAGGCGTTTCAAGGGGTGGGAGACAAACTCATATGGCATGAATTTTGGAATTTCAGCCTTTGCAGACCATTTACATGTACAAAAACCTACATAACAAACTACAGGAATGGGAAAACCGCTAAATACTAAACCTAACATAACTCCATTTGCCCTGAAACAACCACAACCTCCACCATTTCCCATAAGTGTATTTCAATTCAGGTTTCAACAATTGATGATGTTTAAGAACATTTTCAAATGCAGCGTGTAAATCTAACCTCTCCTTGATGGTTGACATCTTGTCTGTGCTGCTGTCTGGTCCAGCCGGTGAGACTAGATCCTCTTCAAAGGGATTAGTTGAAAAGTTTGTATCAAACGGATTGGAACAGACTTCTACAGGAATCTCCACAGCCACTTTCTTTCCGGCAGCTTTGTGTCTGTTTTGAGTTTCATCCTTCTTCTTTTGTTTTTCTTCCTGTGTTGCCTTCTCTTCCTTCAGCTTCCTCGCCTGCTTTTCTTCTCTATCCTTCTGAGCGTTCTCCTCCATCCTAATCCTCTCCTCTTCCTCTCGTTTAAATTTCTCCTCTTCCTCAATCCGTTTTGTTTCTTGTCTAATTTGTTCCTCTAACAGTCTTTCATATTCTTCCTTTTCCTTCTTAGCTCTCTGTTCCTCTTTGTTAATCCTTTCCTCTTCATCCCTTTGCCTTTTTTCTTCTTCCTCAATCCTCTTCCTCTCTTGTTCTTCCAGTTGCCGCTTTTCTTCTGTCAACTGCTTGTACTCTTCTTCTTTCCTCCTCATCTCTTTCTCCAATCTTATCATTTCCTCCTCCTCCTGTTTCATTTTTTTCATTTCTTCCTCCTCTCGTCTACATTTTTCCTCATATTCTTCCTTTTCCTTCTCTTCTTTCTTTATTCTTTCCTCTTCCTCCCTTTGCCTCCTTTTGTGTTCCTCATGCTCCTTTTCTTCTCTTCTCAGCATCTCTTCTTTCTCTCGCTGTCTCCCCTCTTCTTCAGCCTTTTCCTTCTCCCTCCTTATCCTCTCCTCTTTCTCCTTTCTTAACATCTCCTGTTTGATTCTTTCTTCCTCTAGTCTTCTCTTTTCCTCTGCTAATGTACACTGTTGTTCTCTCCTTGCTAACTCCTCTTCCTCTTTTCGTCTCCTCTCCTCCTGAGCTCTTTCCTCCTCCATCCTAATCCTGCCCTCTTCCTCCCTTTGCATATTTTCCTGTTCCTCAAGTCTCTTCTTTTCCTCCTCTTGCTTTCTCACCATCTCCTCTTCCACTTGTTTCCTCTTTTCTTCTTCAGCCCTCTCCTGCTTCCTCCTAATACTTTTCTCTTCCTCCTTTCTAAGTTCCTCCTCTTCAATCTGTCTTTGTTCTTCTTCCTCCAGTCTCCTTTTTTCCTCTGCTAATTTACACTCCTCTTCTTGTCTCCTCGCTCTCTCCTTTTCTTCTCGTCTCGTCTCTTCCTCAGCCCTTTCCTCCTCCATCTTAATCCTCTCCTCTTCCTCCTTTCTAACTTTCTCTTCTTCGATCCTTTCTTGTTCCTCTTTTCTCCTCCTTTCCTCCGCTAATCTTTCCCTCTCTTCTTCCTCTTGTAGTCTTCTCTCTTCCTGAGCTCTTTCTTTCTCCTCCATCTTAATCCTCTCCTCTTCCTCCTTTCTAACTTTGTCTTCTTCAATTCTTTCTCGTTCCTCTTGTCTCCTCTTTTCCCCTGCTAATCTTTCTCTCTCTTCTTCCTCTTGTCGTCTCCTCTCTTCATGAGCTCTTTCTTCCTGCTCCCTCCTAATCCTGTCCTCTTCCACCTTTCTAACTCTCTCTTCTTCCCTTCCCTTTTCTTCCCTCCTTTTTTCTTCCTCTTGTCTGTTCTCCTCTGCCAACCTCTCAAGCTCTTGTTCCTGATTCCTAACCCTGTCCTCTTCCTCTTGTTTCTTACGTCTTTCTTCCTCCATCATAATCCTTTCTTCTTCTCCTCTTTGTTCCTCCACATCCTCTTTTAGGTTTTCTTCTTCCTCCTCCTCCTCTGTCCATGGTGAATACTGCCTCACGGCTCTCAGTGAATCAACAGATGGTGGAGAGCTTTCTGGGACATCCTCCATGGACCCGTGTCCTGAGCTGGTTAGGCTGAAGTTTGATCCGATGCGAGACGTCCGGGGCGGAAGATCCTCACAGTAAACATGGCTGCCATTGATGCACAGATTACTCTGTTCAGCAGCAACGTGTTTCTGATGACTGGAGGAGGAGTCTTTACTGTCCGAGCTGCCTGAGCGCTTGTGTATCATGAACTTGAACTTCTTTTTACCTGGAAGGGGATGAGAAGTTAACAGAGAAAATAAATTAATACTAGAACCGCCAATAGGGTTAATTTTACCCCCTTGCTTTTTCAAATACATGTAACTCTGTTAAAATAAAACCCACACATCTCTAATTTCAGGACTTTTCCTAAAATATATTGTATATTAATCAGTTAATCTAAAATTACTAGTTTACATATACGTATTCATTATATTGTTTGTAGAAGCGAACCATTTATTAATTTATTGTAAAATGTATCTGAACATTTTGATCCGTTATGATACAAGCGGTAGCAATTTTTAAATTGCCCCCATTATTTGAGTTTAGATCATTTTTCTTTTTATGTTATATGAAATGATGAAAATGAACAAACTAAATACTTTTAAAAAATGACATCCCTGAGAGTGCTGACACTGTTGCGATAAGTGGCCAAAATGCCCCCCCTCTGCAGTTCAAGGAGGTAATAAGATTGGCAGTTCTATTATTAAACAAAGGTGATGGCGTAAATAAAGATAAACAGTTGCTTCTCACCTTCAGACGAATCCACGTTCAGTCCAGACGACTGGCTGCCGCTCAGCGAGGAGTTCTTCGCGGGCAGAATGGACATGGACTGAGACATGTTCCTCTGCAGGTTGGACTTGGTAGAAAACAAAGACTTCATCTTGTGTTTCTTCTTTTTATCCTCCTTGCCCGCAGTAGCCTCACCGCTCCCCTCCTCCTCGCTGTCTGTCAGGACTTGACTGAAGGACGGCACCACGTTAGACGTAGCGTCGGATTCCTTTTTCTTGCCGCGAACTTTGTCCTTGAACTTGCCGAGACGAGATTTGGATTTGCCGGCAGCAGAGAGGTCGAACATGCTGGCCGTCATGTTGTTTCTCATGAACTGGATGTCCACAAGAACCTCTCCTCTGTCTTTGTCGGCCTTGCCAGTTTTGTCTAGCAACTTGAACCATCTGTAAAAGAAACAAAATGTATAAGTAAAGATACAAAAAAAATAATAAAAGGTATTTTAACAGATAATCCCCAAATCAATTTTTTTTAATGGGCAAACATCATTAAGAAAAAATCACAATTCTATATATTATTTTAGATTTCTTTTTGATGGAGGTTAAAAACGTTCTTATATGTGAAAAACTGTTTTTGAGGCTACTTTAATCAGTAGGAACAAGTCACAAGCCCAATATTCACTCATCTATGCTAGCTTCAGTTTTATTTTCTACTAATAGTAAAACCTGTAGGTCATTTAACTAAACATATAACCAAAAGTCTTTCAATCAAAATGGAATATTTTAAAAATGTAATGTTCCACATACTGAAGGAACAAGATGCCATAGAGGAAAAATGTTTTGTTGGAGTATTTTTTCCGCACAGGCTGTTTTTCACCATAATGTAATACACTTCATGTTGATTTCTGCAGCTTCTTTGTGGAAACTATGATCAATCCAGTAGCAAATGGAGAGTGACTCAGCAGTGACTCTAATGTTTTTGCAAAGTCTTTGAGTAGAAATGGCAAACTAACCAAGAAGGAAAGTTTGAAAAAAATATAAATAATGTTCTGAGCGAGGGAATGAATGCTTTTATTGTGTTTACTTTTTTTGCACCAACATTGGATAACCTTTTCCGCTGAAGTTGCACAGAAGAAAATCATAATAAGTATTACTTTAGAATCAGACTCGTATATATAAAAAAAAGGGTAGATTTATAACTTAGCAGGCTCTCCGATAGCTTGTTACACTCAAGCCTTGAAGATATGCGTAATAAAATCGACCTTCTGCATTTTCTGCACGTTTTCAGAGATCTAACCCTGCAGACAATCAGTAGACCAGTTGGCTCTTTGAAGGAGGGAATTTTAATCCAACAAGCTTAATTTCCATTATCCAAAAAGCTAAAACTAGTCAGGGTTCCTCGGGAAAAATCCTTTGTAATGCCCAACACCTTTTGATGTAGCTTGATAGTAAAAATAGCATTCAAGGAACCCAAAATAAACATTCATTACAACCTGAAACTAGCAATCTAAAATTCAAGCTTTGTAATAACATGTAAAAAACCTAAACAAACTGAGTAAACATCCACGGAGACCTGGTTGAGTCAACTTCTGCATCTGTGTCATGGTCCAGAGGGTTCTCAGAAAAAGCAGAATACTTTAAAAGAACAACGGAAAAGAGCAGTCAGCATAAAAAGTGCCAATCAGGCAGAAATCTGAGGTCAGCTCACCGCTGAACAAACAACTCCAACTGAAATCTGGATTCCTGGGGAAATTAGGAAATGAGGAAGGGGCCGTGGGTGCAATTCTGTGTGTGTGTGTGTGTGTGTGTGTGTGTGTGTGTGTGTGTGTGTGTGTGTGTGTGTATAGAGCATTCTTTTGTGAAGCTTCATAACTGTCCTTCCTTGCAATGTAAAAAAAGAAAAGGTACTTTAGCATTTTGGTAAGAAATATGGGTTTTGAGTCAGAAAAAGCATGACACAACACTGGGCTTGTCTAAATGTTGTATTTCTTTGTGCATATTTTTGGCATAAACTTTACCCCCTCTAATTTTCCCATAACACCCCTCTCTGTGTCTTCCTCTCGCTGATACGGAATGAGATCTCCTCTCCTCCTCCTCCTCCTCCTCCTCCTCGCACAAACATAAGGAGGGAAATGTCTTTTCCTGGAAGTTGTTAAATGGGTGCGACTGCTGTCAGCACTTCTGCCTCCTACTGATGATGAGTAACAGAGCTTGACATTAGAAATATAACACCAGAAATCCTCCATGGTTTGGATGATGTACTTCCTTCTAACAAACATTGCTAGATACATATTGCATGTTTTCCTCATTCAAATCGAGACAGTGTTTGTTGTTATCTCATGCACGTTGATATATTTATGTGGTATGAAGTTACGAAAAAGAATGTTTCATCCAGTCCCTCCGAGGCGTCAAAACATCCGTTTGAATAGGCTAGTTGTCAAAGAACAGTTAAACAATTCAGCCAATATGGCCTCAAAACAAACATTATAAACTGATATCTGATGCTTCACAGCAGTTTGCTGGTCTGTAGAGTCTATATTATTATTGATAGAGCTACAGAAAAATGAAGATTCATATAAATGATGACTTCAAAACTGCATTAAAAATCACAAGATTGATGTGTAATGTTTGTGTTGGAAAACAAAAACCAGCTGACTGCTGTGGCTAAAACCCCTGAGCTCTGTAGAATTGGGTTATCATTCTAATTGGAATATTGATCACAATTAAAGTCAGTGACCTACAAAAAATATTGATTATAGCCTCAAGGACTTTTGCTCAAAAGTTGAGTGTCAAAGCATTTTCTTGAACCTGGTATCTGATCTGAAGCTTTTTAAAATTGACATAAATTAAACTAAGCTCATATTTCACCCTCATTTTAGCTTCACCTGAAGTAAAACTCTCCTTCTATCCATATCAAGATCATACATTTTTAATTTTAACACCCACAATTTCTATTTGAAATATTTTTACTGAGAAGAAGCATACAGGCAATAGTAAAGACTTATTGTGGGTGGAAATCATGCTTCAGAACATCCAACAATAACATCTAAAATGTCAAGCCAAATGTATAAACTCCAGCTCTTTCCAACTCAACTCTATATAAAGTGTCATAGAGCTGAGAGGAGTCTGGTTATTCTGAAGTGTTTAAGTATGAACAACCACTTTCACAAAAGTCATGTAATCCATTCTTAATTAAAAAAAGTATTGATTATAGTAGATTTCACCCCACAAATGACCCAAATGATGATTCTGGATAACCGGTAATTAAAAAACAAACAATTGTGTGCGAAATAAAAGTACACCATAAAGTATTTGTATAAGTATGCAAAAATGTGTCTTAGAAAAGGGATGAACTTTTGGGGAAAATATAAAATTATAACAAAAATGATCATGTTGTATGCGTTGAAATATCTGCCGCAACACAATATTTAATATAATACTGAATTGCATTTTGACAAACAACTTTGATATATTTCAGTACAAATAAAATGTTATCATTGTGCCTAATATAGCATCAATGTATTGTACAAGAAGAGGGTGACTACAAGTATCACATAGTATGTAGTATCATTTATGCATACATAAAAACGATATAGTATAGCACAAAGTGGTATAGTATAGTTTAAGCAAAGTATATCAATTGTGTATTTTACTTTCAATGTACTTCTATGGCCTGTAACACACTAAAGTATTTTAACGCAACAATATGAAGTCCTATAGTGTGCTATACCATAACGTGAAGTGTGTTTACAACCCTGACCTTTGAACAACTACTGCTGCAGCCGGCACATGCCACAAACACAAATACATCCCTTTAGGAAATAATGAAGAGAAGAAGTAGCTAGTTCAGTTTAAACAGAAGGGAAGTTGCAAAAGTGTAAGGGCGTTAACTGGCTTGGGGTAGTAAATGTTGTGCAGGGGGAGGAATAAACTGTGAAAGTGTCTTTCACTTAAAAATGCCTGGAGGATGAAGATGATAACGCCTTTAAACTCAGAAATCTGTCCGTGAACCCTGTGAAGAGAAGAAAGTGTTCTTTTCTGCTGTACAGACACAAACGCAAGAGGATAACGCATGACTAAACATTTTGTAAAATGTATTCTCCTTTCTGCACACACACATCCTTCCTTGTGAAGCCTGAGCAACTGATAAGACAATGCGTGGCTCAGGCCTTATCATTGAGCACAGCTGTGTGAGTGGGAGGAGAGCCGAGTGAGTAAAACAACGCGGCAGTGATAATGTTCAAGGACCAAAACTTTTCAGGGCTTATTGTATCAGCCCGCAGGAAGTCAGTGAACCAAAATGAAGGACTGTACAAAGAAATTCCTTATTTTCACCCAAAATCCATCTCCCGCATCCAAAGGAAAGCAAGGAAAGATGAACTGTAAAGCGGCTTCAAACGACCAAATGCTGTAGACAATCTGAGAAGTTCACACCACATGTTTCTTAATGGGGCGAAGCCTGCGAGCTAATTCAGGCAGTTAACTCAAGCACACATAATACATTTGCACATAACGCCGCTTGCCACTATACTGCTTCTAATAGATAACACATAATAACACTCACTGACACGTGAGTTGTCTGACTGAAATTTCTTTACACTAATTATTCTAAAATCTCAATTTTAGTCTCAATTTACTGCATTTCTGAACAAATGGGGTCACTCTTTTCAGTTGACATGATTCACAGCGCATTGGCTATCAGGCCTAACATTAGCTTTTTGTATTAGAGGCAAAACAGTACATTTCATTCTGTTTGTTATCTGCTTTAAAGATGTAGGAACAATGATGCCTTTGTAGTTAATAGTGTTTTAAGTTAGAAAACAAAAAGTACTACTCCCTTAGCTATTTCAGTACATTTGTTCATTTCCTTCTGGGATGTCTAAATATTTCCAAAGTCTTTTGAGATGTTTGTAGTGCCTTCTTTAGAAAGCAACACATATTCAAAATGAGTGAAACTTGGTGGAAAAAAACAGCTTTCATTTAATCCAGCACCCACCATGTACCTTAAACAGTGGAGCTGTTGTGCAGGCAGCTTATGTTTGTCCATCTGAGGTCAGCAGTACAGACACAGAGGTGTTACTCAGAAAAACTGACCTCTCTAGAATGTGTCTGTTGCCATCACTGTTTGCTTTTCATAGATAAAAACAGTCAGGAATGCAAGGCTGAAGCTGGATTTAACCCTCTGAGTCAAGGTGCACAGCTCACAGAGGGCTACTGAAACATCAACAGAAAAAAACATGCATTTTTATACAATGATTTTTGGACGGACACGTTGCCAAATAGAGCAGATGTGATGCACACACTACAAAACCAGGCACGATTAAGCATGCAGCGTACAGCCAGGTGAGGTTCAGCTTAGCATGCTAAAGAGTTGGACACAGGCCAGGCCCGAAAGCAGATTGATATGAAAAGGCTTGTGGGGCCAAAAGCATTTTTAAAATCACAGCTCACTTCATGCTCTCAGGTCTGATTTGACTATGGATTTTTCACTCAGACGGAAGTGGTTTGACTGCTTGCTCTGTTTTTATAAAAGGTTCATAAAAAGGGTCGTTTGTCACAATCAGTACAGGAAATCAATATTGTTTTATGCTGTACAAAACATGAGCAGTAATGAACATCAACTGCCTCATTACAATTAATCCAATGACCCAATACATCAAACAGAGCTGACAGACCTCAACAACAAACAACCCTGGAAACTGTGTGTGTGTTTAGGATTTTATATAATACCGGTCACACGGCACAGACTAAAATTCTCAGAAACAGCTTAGCACAACAAAAATGTCTCACTCCTACTGAAGTAAAGACATGGCTGAAAGCATTTCTAATTTTATCAATGATACCATGAATTTAAATTTCTTTGAGAAACTTAAGAGCATATTTGAAAATATGTTAATGCTTTCGAGAGCACCATTAGTGAGACCTTACAATATCACCAGCAAGGCCTGTGAACACTGTGCGGCTTCACCTTCCTGGCTCGGTGTGAATGCAGCATTATGAAAATCTGAATGCTTGATGTTTTTATCTTAGCAATTACAAAAACATGCTTCATTGGGCAAAGTGGGGTGGAGTCTGGGTCTTTTTCTTGTAAATTCAGTCAATGAAAGAGTGAATCTTTTGACTGAAGTCTTTCGTCTGAGTAAGTAATGCTGATTGGCATCCATGAAGGCTGCTGCCGAGGGAACAAATCCCCTTAAGCTGCATCGTAGCGAGTAGGCAAAATTCATAAATCAAAGCCACCAAAGTGGGCCTGTGTAGTGATGCGTGGCTATGTGTATGTATGTATGTATGTATGTATGTATGTATGTATGTATGTATGTATGTATGTATGTATGTATGTATGTATGTGTGTATGTGTGTGTGTGTGTGTGTGTGTGTGTGTGTGTGTGTGTGTGTTTAATACCTACAAATATCTCAGAGGGGACTCTCTTCCAAAGCATCTTAATACATTCACAAATTAAGGCAAATATATTCATATGGGAACCCTAATCTACAGTTTTCACAGCTGCTGAATAATTAATATGTTAGGTTGAAAAAAAAAGGTTTGTAATTATTAAAAGGATTTAATAGGGATCATGGATTTTTGTCCTGCAAGAACACAAAGCTTCTGTATGACTGACAGAACCAACAACCAGGAGGTGTCCCCATGTGGGCAGCTTAAAATCAAAGTCTTCATTTAAACCCCCATGATTTCCTCATTTACCTCAGTAACATCTGCCCAAAAAAATGCAAATTGCATATGCAGAACCCACTTATTTACATGTAGTGGATTGGGAAACCCTATGAAAAAGTTGTATTCGAATGGATTTTTAATGAATGCTTGAAAAAAACTATGGCAGAAGTTTTGTCACTCAACAACAAAACCCACACAACAGATCAGATGTGTAAGTGCTTGTGTACTATGTTTGTATAAATGTGGATGGATCAGGTGTCTGTTACAGTTATTGTGTAGTGTAGGGTAGTGTGGCGTAGAACAGAACACGTTTCTGCAGTTGCTTCCAGTTCCTTTAATGAGATTATTTATGGTTTTATGAAATTTCAAATTTTTGGACTGTCTGAGATCTTGGGAAGGGAAATTGTACTATTCTCTGAGAAGAATCACAAAATAACAACTATAAAATAGTTGGTTTCAGATCCAGCCATCAGTTTATTTATATTTCCAATACCTATTCAAACAATGACCCTCTAACTTCCTGCAGTGTGCACTCACTCGGTTTTGTTGCGGGTCTTGTCCTCGCTGAGCTCCAACAGGTTGATGACAGCCTGTCCCAGGAGTTTGTCCGGTCCCACCAGGGCCCGGTGCAAGATGTGGACATGCAGCGTGCCCCGCTCCGTGCCTCCTCTGCCCGCCTGCAGCTGCAGCTGCGGCGGCGGCAGGTCGAAGGCCGCCTCCTCCTTCCACACCGGGGCCACGCTCTTTTCCACCACCGAGGTCTGGAACTTCTCCTTGCCCACTTGCATGATAGCGTACGCATCATTGGTACCGTTTTTCCCCTTTATCCGGAGGCCTCTGGATTGGAGTACCGTTACCTGGACGCTTGTGGGACACCACTGCAGATCCGCTAGAGACATGCTGAGTTGCTGGATCGATATTGCAGAGAAATGAACTCCAAGACGCGGTGAAGTGTATCATGGGTTCACCGTCAGACTGCACTGAAGCGACTGGAGGAAAACTTTTTCCTGTGAGCTCCGGTGACTTTGAGGAAACAGCTGATAGGGCGTGGTTACACCGAGAGGGATCCTTAGTGGAGACGAGACACTCCTCCAGATTAGCAGATTACATGAAACCAATTTGACGCAATGCGTGGCACATTAACTCCACAACAATGATTTACTGGGCCGACAGGCAACGATGCTTGTTGACAGCTGTCAGAGTGCATCAACTGTATTCAAATGACTGATTGATACGGGTAATTGACAGTGTATAATCTGCACGTCATTGGATGGATTATTCTGGTCATCAAAGACATATTTAAGCACATTATTCTTTACACATTTACTGTCAGTTCCATTGTCTTCAGTTTAAAATATTTCTTGAAGGTAAGCTAAAAACATGAGACGTGTGATCCAATTGACACGTGGAGATAGGGCAGGATACCTGACAAGCCTGTGACAGTTGATAGGTTGTATTCAGTTTCACAAGCAGCTCCCGTTGGAATCTTAATCAGGCTGCAGTGCCAGTGTCTGCATCGATTTCAGAATCAGGACTGAATGCCTTGATACATGTGCAATGTGTTTGTTATTTTTTCTGTTTAAATCAGTTAATAAACTCGTCTTTTAAGAATTGTTCCCCTGCATTTAACTCAATATACCCTCAATTCCCATGAGTTTGATTTACGTGTTGGTTTTTCAAGCCAAAATATGTGATGCAGTTTATCTCTAACAACACCGACTCCTGCTGTTGTGAAGAGAGCAAATGAACACATTGCTACAATCTAAAGCTTGAATCCTTCATAAACTATTGTAACAACCTGAGACAAACCATGACATGTTTAACATGGTGTGTCAGGCCTGAAAAATGTTTGGTCTCACTTTCACCTCTCCTTTGGTTTTAAGATTAAGGGCAAAGACACTTATAGAGCCTTGAGCCAATTAACAAGGTGACTCACGAATGTTGGCACTGCCCGTGTCTGACTGACGTAATGACTGTAGTACTTGATACTGAACATTTTTAGACTTTCTTTAGATGAGGATTTGTTTTAATCAGATATACAACAAGCTCACATTAAAGTAAATGAAGGTCACCATCAGACTTTAGTCTATATTCAATCTTTTTTAGAACAAAGACATGACCTTTAAGGTTCTGCATGTCTTTCAACGTTTGAGCTTTCTGTACCGTAAGTGCAACCATTATCTTAGCTTCAATCACACAAACAATGAAAATAAATATACGTTTTACACAAAAATATGAAAAAATAAAAATATTTCCTCCAGTCTGGTAAAAATAACAGTCACAGTAATGATATATATTAATATAGATTTCTACTTGTAATTCACATCCACCATCACGGTATAAGACGTAAGACTCTTTATTTATAATGGCATATATTCTCCGTTTCCTCATTGTTCTTTTGTAGGATCTGGATTTCATTCATCCTCTTCTGGATTTTCATCCTTTAAATCAGGGGTTTTCAACCGGTGGTCCGCGGACCCCTGGTGGTCCGCGGCGGCATTGCATGTGGTCCGTGACAAGAGCCTATGTTGATCAGTTCACCATTGTTTTTTTTTAATATAAATTCGCTTTGATATTTCAACACATTTCCAGAATACCGTTACATATCGTGAAAAATATGTTTAAAATAATATAAAGGAAATTCAAGCTGACAGAATGTAGCCTTGCGCCTATCCAGTCTATGGTAGCCTGTGATTCGCTAATGGTAATGAGTTGCGTCGCTAACCTCACTTATTATTCATTACGTACAGTCTTGCGAGCAAAGTTGACACACATTTATAAGCATAGCCGACGAGAGTATTTTAAGATAGGTTGTAGTACAGCAAACATTTGTTACATATGTACTAGTCTAGCTATATATCTAGCACCAATGGATCGTTTTGTAGTGAGGAAAGTGCCAGAGGGACAGGCTGCCATGACAGAGGGTCAGGCTGCCACGACAGAGGGACAGGCCGCCACGATAGGGCAAGGACAGGCTTCCGAAGCGTCAACTTCGCAAAAAAGACGAAAAAGAAAATACAATGAGGAATATGTTAAATATGGATTCACAGTGACGACAGACAGAGCAGGAGAGGAGGTACCACTGTGTTTCGTATGTTCAACAATTCTCTGTAATGAAGCTATGAAGCCGTCGAAACTTACGCGGCATATGGAGACGCATCACGTCCACTTGAAGGCCAAACCCGTTGAGTACATGCAACAGATGTTGCGTGATTTCAAAGGACAGCAGGCTACCATGAGGAAGAGTGCAAAAATAAATGAAAACGCACTGAAAGCATCGTATCTGGTCGCTCTCAGGGTTGCAAAAAGTAAGAAGCCCCATACCATTGCAGAGCAGCTTATATTGCCAGCAGCCATAGATATGTGCAGAGCTATGGTAAGCGAAGAATGTGCCAACAAATTAAAAACTATTCCGTTGTCAGACAACACAATCGGAAGACGAATTGGGGAAATGGCAAATGATGTCAAAGACCAGCTGATGGCAAAACTTCAGACAGTTCTGTTTTCCCTTCAAATCGACGAGACGACAGATGTTACTAATGATGCGCAACTGTTAACATTTGTGCGATACGAGGACAGTGGCACTATGTGCGAGGAATTTCTTTTTTGCAAACCACTGCCCGGGCGAACTACCGGTGTAGAAATATTTAAAGCACTGGACGATTTTTTCACGGAGCACAATATCTCGTGGCAGAGGTGCGTTGCATTATGCAGCGATGGGGCCCGAGCCATGAGTGGCAGCAAGACTGGACTGTTTGCGCATGTAAGGAGGGTGGCTCCGGGGGTAATTTGGACACACTGCCTGATTCATAGAGAGGCTCTCGCCTCCAAAGATCTCAGTGTTGAGCTCAGTGGTGTGTTTGATGTCGTTGTCAAGACGGTCAACTTCATAAAACGAAACGCATTGAATACACGCCTGTTTTCATCCCTATGCCATGACTTGGGAAGTGAACACAGCTCTCTCCTTTATCATTCAGAGGTGCGTTGGCTGTCTCGCGGCGCTGTGCTCGCCCGTGTGTTTGAACTACGCGGAGCTATCTACGAGTTCTTGTGCGAGAAGCATTCTGATCTGGCTTCCAATTTCAACGATAGTTACTGGTTAACTAAGCTGGCGTACCTCACAGATGTTTTTGCAGAGCTGAACAAGTTGAACAGCTCCATGCAAGGGAGAGATGCAAACGTCATGCAGCTCTACGAGAAGCTCGACGCATTTGTGAAAAAAATGTCAAAGTGGATCGAACGAGTGGAGAGCAATAACTTGGCGATGTTTCCTTCAGTTGAGGAATACCCTGACAGCACTGACATCAACGACACTATATGTGAGCATTTGAGGAAGCTTGTGCGTCAATTCGCAAAGTACTTCACTGATTCGGAAGAGTGGCGCCGTGACAGCAAGTGGATCCTGCTCCCATTCAGTGACGATGCATCAGTAGGGTCAAGTCTGACGGCTGTGGAAGAGGATAAGCTGATTGAGATGTCCACAGACTCTGTCAGGAGGCATATGTACGACACACAGCCCCTTGTTAAATTCTGGATAAGTTGCCAGACAGAATTTCCACAGCTTGCTGCAAAAGCAATGAGGTGTCTTTTGCCCTTTCCAACCACATACCTGTGTGAGAGTGGTTTTTCTACACTGGCGTACTTAAAGAATAAGTACAGGGCTAGGCTTGATCCAGAGAATGACATGAGACTGTCTCTGTCTACCATTTCGCCACGAATAGACAGGCTGTGTGGACTTCACCACGCCCAGATATCACACTGACAGGTAGGCCTAATTCTCCCATGTTTTCACTGTTACGACCCTGGCGGGTTTAGGCCCCGCCCTGTGTTAATGGTAAGCCTGTTCTCTCTCCCTGCTTTTCTCAATCTCTCTCTGCTTTTCTCAATCGCTCTGTCTCTACAGCAGGTGATTGGTGACAGGTCTGTCCTGGCTGGGTTATAAAAGCCCTGACCAGCCAGCAGTTGAGGCTGCCTTGGTCTTCATTTGTTGGATTTTGGTTCTCCGGTGTTGTTTTGTCACACACCTAGACTGACTTTGCATGACATTTTTAGTTACTTTTCCCAATACTGAATTGCACAACACTTTATTATTCTTTATTCTTTCTTTAAAATAATCTTTAATTTAATTTAATTTAATAAATCTACTTTTATTATTATAAAATCTGCGTGGCCTCTCTTTCATGTTTCATGCATTGAGCTATGCATGTAACACCAAATACACACGCGCACGCGCAGGCACATCAGTGGGCCGCGGATTGCTTTCTAGTCCGAATGGTGGTCCCTGGGACAAAACCAGTTGAAAACCCCTGCTTTAAATGGTTGTCGTCGCCTTGGTCCCCCTCGCCCTGCTCACCTAGAAGAACCTTACTGTACAGTTTCTGCTGCTCTTCTTTGAAAACATCTTTGACTTTTGCTCGTTTCAGCCCTCCATCCCTGAAAAGAAACAGGTACGAAAGTAAAAGGAGAGTCACACACGTACTCAACACTGTTATCAGTGTTTTCCAGAAACAACAGTTTCTGTTAAAGCTATGAACTAAAAACAATCTGTTCTGGAAATCAGCCAGAACTGTGTTTTTTTTTAGGCTGGGCTAATTTTAGAAACTGTTTGTGTAACGACAAAGCTTTAGCTAAACATGCTGCTTATCTCAATGAACTAAGTGAAAAAGAAAATGGGCATTTATGTAACAGTCGTGAATGATAGCAAGCATTTTCTTTCTTTTGCTATTTATTTACACTACCTTTGGATGAAAACTTGGCTAACGACTCACCAAATCAGATCCACCATTCCTCCTTGTTCAGCTATGGCTGCTTTCACTCTGTTTGCAAACTGCACCGCATCCTCCCCTTCCTACACAAGGACAATACAAAACAACAGGCTAACAAAAGAAGGGTAAAGTATTCCAGTCAATGAAATAAACAATAGATCATCTGAAAGACCTATCACTGAAGTTTAATCTTTCAAAGTCTTCATTGTCCTCTGCACAATAGCCAAAGCCTAGTTGTTGGCCCAGGCTCCTCCAACAATGCAACACAGAATATTATAGAGAAAAAGCAACCTAAAATAGAGGGAGACAATGGTCAAAAGGAAATTATGGTGCATATGGGAATAAGCAACAAGTAAACTGTATATATAATATAAACACAGTTCATTTTTAATTAAGTCCTGTATATTGTAACTAAATGAATGCTAAAAGCTACACACATTTGTTGCTGAAAATGCAGAAAAAGTTGAATATTAAAAAAAAAAGGTGTCTGAAGCTGCTTTCAGCTACAAAAACCTACTAAGTGTGTTGCAGGATTTAGCGGAAAGATGCAGAAAAGTGAAATCATTTTTAATAAAAAATGTTAAAGCTCAAATGCATTGCACTGACTGTTGGAAATGTAAAATTGACAGAGTAGGAAAAATAGTGATAAAGCATAATAGTTAAAAGAGGTATAAACAACAAAATGTATTGCTGAATAATTTAATAGTTAAATGGTTTCTGTAGCTGAAAGTAGACTGAAGGGTGAAGGGGTACATCAAATGAGCACAGTATTATACTATAAGTACAAGTAGTAGTAGTAGATCTAGAATAATAAACCTTATCCTGAACTTCTTGTTTGGATACAGTGATATTCTAGGGCTTTTATTTTGAAAAGACATCCCTCTTCCTGCGCTCTCTGTAGAACAGCATTCACACAATAATTAGTTGTGACATAGACTTTCACCTCTCTGTTCATCGGTGGCAGGTACCAAACGCTGCAGACAACGGCCCAGCTGCTCATCATCCTCAGCAGATAATACACCATGCCAAACTTACTGCTGTTCCAGAAAGCATCCCCAAACCGAGGATCATACTGCAACATGAAAATAAAGTTATATAGGATGGCAAAATTAGTAGAAAGGAGATAAAGCACAAAATAAAGTTCCTACCTTTATGGCAACTGGATAGACTGTGCAGGCAATTTCAAAGCTGCCCTTTTTGAACATCATCACTGATGTGTTGTTGATGCAAGTACCTGCAGCAGCCATAGCGTGAAGACTTATTGACACAATAATACACAATGCTATGGGCTTTACACGTATACAGTATATAAGATGTACATCATCATACCCTCAGGGAAGATCAGGATAGGCTGTTTCGTTTTGTCAGCAACATGATCACTTAGCCTGAAAGGGCAAAGCATAACATATCAATACATTTTTTTTTTTAAAGACTCTTGCCATTAACCTCTAAGCTACCAGCTAAATTATGTTCAATATTAACCACTACTTGTATAGCAACCAAAATCAGTATAAATGTATACCCTGTGATCTATATCTAGGTAAAATATTACCTGAGTTGATATAAATTGCAGGAAATGTCATTATCTGCATGTGGTTATATTCTTCAATGCCTATAAATGCAATTTGTATCAACAGGAAGCATGTGGAGAAACGGTATGTGTCAGAGCAACACAAACACTGAGAGATGCACTGGTACCTCTTGGCCACTAGGTGTCGGTCTTTGACTTCTGATCGTTCGAACCAAATGTGAGGAGAGGATTTGACCATGGCTCGTTGCATCATTCCCATCAACCCTCCATGTACCTGGCCGACCTGAGAGACGAGTTCAGCACAAGTTCATCTCAAAAACAACATTTCTACTTATCTTTAATTCGTCATAATCATTTACTCTGAAAACACACACATTCACTCACTCGCAGAAACACACACACTTTTCTACCATAGAGTAGAAGCCATCATTGGCCAGGATGATGACATCAATGGGTGTTGTGTGATTGGACACACAGATCCCTCCATTCTTTGGTTTGTTCTCTCTAGAATACGATATGAAAAGCTGTGAATATTACAGTTTGGATGATTATAAAGTTATAATGTTCTATCTTAACTGGTTTGGTTTCTTAATATTAAACATGCTGTACCTGTTATGATAAGTGATGATTGCAGTGAGAGCTCTCACACAGATGCGGTGACACATCAGATGAATCTTCTCACTCAGGTAGAACCTTAACCTAAAAATACAGCATAACAACAATTACTCCCCCCCTGACATTTTAAGCTTTCACTTTGGTCCCAATAGATGTCTCATGTAGCTTTTGGTCATTTAGTTTCTGCCCTTGTAATGTTGACCTTGAACTGTTACTGAGAATTGTGGGAAACTTACTCTCTATTTGGTAAAAAGCCCAGCAAAGTAGTCAGGGCTACAAGGAGACCAATGCCAGTGACTGCCAGAGTAACCCTGCAGAAGAAAGCAGAGCCTATTGTTAGATCTGTAAAGAAAGGTGTGTAGCTTTATTCATGTTACCTTTGTATTTTTACACAGTTGTGGGTAGGCCACATTACTATCATAAGCATTAAACTGTTTGTAGAATGAAATTGTAGTGCTATAGTAGATGTTTGCATTTCTAAAACTCACAAAAGGCTTGTATCAAATGAAATATATTCCAATGGGATTGATCACTTTATTCATGTGGATGATTTTGTTTGATTTCCTTTTTTTCAGGGTGATGAGATCAGAAATATGGCGACTTACATTTACAGCTAATTCGAAACCTCAATAGAAACTTAAAAAGTAAAAGTTATTGGGTACAGCCCTACATTATAAGACTGAACTAGTTGTTAGCCCCTTTTCACGATGAGATGTATTTTATAACTTCCTCGACCCCATGCCCTGCCTGTGTGCTGCTCTGACCTGAGAGGCAGCAGCACTCCATAGCGGACGAGGACTCCGAGGCCCCAGATGACGGTGAGTCTCAGACTGATGTGACGGAAGTTGTAGTTGCTGCGAGTCAACAAGTTCCAGCTATCCAGTTCCTGGGAAGAAAATCGCTTGGTCACCTCATCATCCAGTATGCTCTCCACACCTCTCCGGCAGAAGAAGAAGATGTCGGCCATCTCAAATTGTGGCTCTGAGTGCGGACAGCGGGCAGAACCACGGAGCTCCTGGAGCTCCTGCTGCAAGGACGTTGGTGGTTTTTTGGCTATGATTCCTACAATGGGAACAAGAAGAAGACATGTATTTGACATAATCATCAAAATGATACAGCAGTTATGAGTGAGAAATATAAAATATAACATGTTTACCATTGCTATATGGTTTATAGAGCTGCTGATTCTTCTCTTTTGCTCCTATCTCCATTCGTGAGGTTGCCCACTGTAAGAAAAACACATTTGTATAACTTGAAAACAATGTTACATTTTTTAAGATGAGAGATTCATAGAATATATTTTTCAGATGACTAAACATTGCAGAGATATTTCAGAAACATGATGTGGTCCAATTTCAGTTTCACGCTTCGTCTGATGTGAAATAGGTCACCATTTTGGCCTCTGGGACACATGGGGGAGAAAAGAATCCTCTATGATGTGTGCGTGGAATAAAAACACCAAAGAGTGTTGTGGAATGGCTGTAGCCCATAAAACACAAACTATTCACAATTACTACATACATAAACTCCTACACAATCAACTATATCCAGACTTGCTGCATGAAGCAAAGATAGTTGACACTACTCAATGCATAGAAGCCCTGTAAACAACATAACTGATTCGGTGGTGTAGATAGGTACAAAAAAGAAAAAAGAAAAGCCAGCTTGCTCTACTATTGTCCATCTGGCAATAGTCCTTAACAAATCTAATACAACCTTTGGGAAATTAGTAAAACAGTTAGCAATCTAGTTGCAACCGCAGTACTGTCCCTTATTCTAGTGCCAAAGGGAGTTCTTACAACTCCCTCAGAAACTGAAGGACCCCAGGGGCAGGGCTTGAGGAGAACTCCTTTTGTTCTATGCAGCACATCACAAAAAGTCCTCCAACAATAGATAATAATCGTCCCAGGGGTCGAACTCCCTGCAGTCTCCACAGCACCCTCAGATAACAGTCCCATGGCTAAAAGTGTGTTGCTCCCAGCAATGTGCCCTAAACCACAATCCCTGAGGAAGAGGAGGCAGCAGCATCATGGCCTCTGCCTCTTACAGCCCCCTAATACTTTGATTATGTATCATTCTAATAACATGGTGCAATACACAGAGACCAAGCTCACCTCAAAGATCTTGAGAAGTGTCCTCATGTATAGTCTGCGGATACCAAAAGATATTCCAAGTACGGCCGGCACAATTATGAAGACAATTAGAAGAGTCAACCAGGCAGTGATGAAGACGCAGAGACATCTGCACAGCAGGTTCTCAACAGGAATTGTAAACCAAGCCATGCTGCTCACAAGGCTCCTGGTCAGTCTGAAGAGACGCCGTCCGAAGCCCACAGTGGAACGTACATTAGGAGAAACTCATTGTCGGCGTCTGATAAAGATAGATCATAACATTAAGATTAGTCAATATCAAGATTAAAAGGACAACAATTATACCCCCTTTCAGGTGACCTCTGCAAAACTGTGATTGATTTATCGCTAAAACAATATAATTATTTGCTGTTGACCAATAATGGGTAGGATATTAGACACATAGTTCCACTCATATATTATTCAATGAGACATAATACTATTTAATCCAGCATCAGGGTCTACAGTTTAATGCTAAAAAATCATGATGTCCTTGGTAACCCCCGCCCTCCATTTCATTGTATTTATCTATTTATCGGAGGTCCTTTGTCAGGGAGTCTCTTATTACCAGGGAGTGTCTTATTATGTTGAATTTATTATGTTGAAGTTTATAAAAGGTTGTAAGAAAACTACATTAATATTGTCACTTTCTATGTATTGAATGATAAATAAAAAAAAACCTCGTATAAACCATGTAAACCTCAGAGCAGAGGGATTCAATTGACACAGAAAGGTTTGATAAAAGCTAGTTACTCTTAATAATTGAACGTTATGGTACAACAAGCAGTGCTATCTAGCTACAACCCTTCACAAATGATCATCTGCATTACTGTTATTCTAACATTAATTAGAACTACCAGCAAACAGCTACTGTTTTCTATGCTTCATCACTAGTGTAGCCTACTAGCTAATGTAAATGGGACACGTTAACTTACTCTGCTGCTGTATGCCTTATTTAACAGCAAGTTTCCACGAATTAGTTTGGTAACAAGCTAGCAAGATAGCTGCTAGGTTAATGAAGCTTACTTTGACCAACGGCTAACGGCTAATATTGTCTTAGCTACCTGGTAACGGCTTTTACCGTCCCCCGGTTTTAACGGTAGTATGGTGGCGGAGGAGTGAGGTGACAGACGGTCGACAGGTACAGCAGGTGTTTCTCCATCAGGACAGCCCCGGCTGTAAAATCGGTACATGTATTCGTGTGCAGCTGCTGGCTTTATTTACAGGCTTACCATAGCAACATGACAACAGGTGACCAATGAGAGCCGCCGTCACTGCACTGTGGGCAGGAAGTGCACAGTAATCTGATTACAGAGGGGTGGTCCAAAATGATCTTTCAGAGTTTACATTAAATGAACATAACCTGCTGAATGTCAATTTAATGCGTTCACTATGGAAAAAGTACCAAGAAGACAACAACAAAAAAAATCATTTTTTATCATTTTACTGACGCTTTTATCCAAAAAAATAACTTATTATCATCACATGGACTAGTAGCCTATCCATTATTACTACTAATAAAAATTGATGATGCGCTTGGCATTTATGTTATGAGTTACTTATATCACGTTTACATAAAAAGACAAATCTGTGAAGAAAAAGAACCTTAAACAACAACATTGCGTGCAAGCTGTGAGAGGGTGAAGATGTGTCCTGTTTCTGTTAACTTTACAAAATGAGTCATTAAAGAAAGGACTGTGTGTTTCTATTATTAAGAAGACTTGCCAGAATGTTTTTGCCTCTTTTGTAGAAATTATTACCATGAAAGTTTGATGAAGCTTTTTCATTTTGGCTTTCAAAACATCAAATCTCTTAAAAGGAATGTTTTAATATTGCTGAATTTAACATTACTGTATGCCTGCTGTATTAAACCCACATGGTCCAACACTTTATTCACTTAACTTGTCCAATATGATTGTCCATGGAAATGAATAGATACCTGTCATACAATCGAAACCTTACCTTAGAAATGTTTACACGAAAGATAGACATCCAACCTGGTGATATGTGTCCTCCATTTTATTTAAGACAGACAAGCTCCAATAAAAATCTTTATTTAATCTGCTACAAATGTCAGTTGATTCTTGCATGCATAGTTTCACACACTTAAGACAAGTAAAAACACAAAGTAAGATTTCCCTTTGGAAGAATGTCTCAACATTATAACATGCATATGCCCCAATGTCCATTTATGAACAGTCAAACTATAATTGAGCTGCCCCATCACCCTGGAAGGGCCTTTCAAGCTGCCATTTCAAAATATAAAATCCAATGGATTGTATATTTCTAAAATGCACTGTATACATTTAATACACTGAATAGACTCATATTTTTCTTGTAAACTTTCTTTGGCTTTTTTCATAAAGAAGCAAAAGCGGCTTCTTCACAAGTATAGATAATGATGGCAGAAGGGTAAAATGATATTAGAGTTTATGCTAGGGGCAGTTTAGTGGATGAGGTTGATTGCTCAATTCATCTTGAGGTATTAAAGTTAAAAAAGTGAAAATCACTTCAGGATTGTTTAGACTCACGATACCCCAATAAACAGGCAAAGTTCATAAAGCTCTCTGCAAAAAAATAAAGCATAAAAATAACTTGTTTTTCATGTACAGTTTAGTTTTAACGCTCTGTGGTAGATACTCTGTCAAACTTTGTGTATTAATGCGAGCAGAACTCTGAATAAATAAAACATACGTGTAATAACAAAGGCATATTGCAGTAGTCAAGATTAGAAACTCACTGTAACTCAAGAGAATTTCCTTCAAGGGTTTTTTTGCAGTTGATGCACACGGAAAATGACATTTATCACAGTAAGATAGGCATAATGTTATTAGTCAGAAGAACTGCATTAGTGCTACATAGTACATAATTACAAAACAAATATTGGCTTTCCTTAACCAGGGTATGACAATAGTCTTAGGGGACATATTAAACCTACAGTAGGTTGGAGAGAGACAACAGTAAGCACAAAACACACATCTTTGACAGAATCACATAACATATTTTTATATTGCCATCTTGTGTTTGTGCTTGAGATGTCCTCTGCTGTAGAGAAAAATGTGCAATGTTAGTTCAGATGTTTGCTGGCTAACAGCTGTAGTTAAAAATGTGTATTTAAATGCTACATTTATTAACAGTGTTTGAGCATCTCACCCAAACATCCAGTTTTACCCATTGATTCAACATCAGCATCAAGGATGTTGGTATTATTAAGGAAAATGTGTTTTGAAATAAACTTTGCAAAAGTTACAAATGCAGCTGTTGGCTTTGATTATGTTCTAAAAAAATCAACAGTGTTACTTCTTGGCTGTGGTTAACAGCCTGGTGCTTCAGCATGGCAGTTTCAGGGCGGGGTTGATATGTTTAAGTTTTCATTGAAAGCTCAGTAGTTAGAGATCCATTGGTGCTCCGTGCTGTTATCTTTCCTCGTGCTTTCGTTACCAGAGGCCATGTCGATTTTCTGTCAGGAACTCATCGAGACATCATCCGCACAAACTCTGGGAATTAAATAAAAAACCTCAATAACTACTCCTTAATACATATATGATATAATACTTGTGATGTTTGTTAATGTATAGAGGGTTTCACTTTTGTGCAAAATCTCCATTATCACTTAACTCTGCAGTTGATATCAACTCACAGTTCCAAAACATTTTATAGTTTTCAGTAAAAACAGACACAATAACCCTTTATTTTCTGATATTATTAAATGGTAACATACAATCTCACAAACCACATCGATGACGAACATTTTGACCATGATCTACTTTGCATGAACTCTAGGAATAGGAGTGGACTTACTGTCACAGCGAATAACAAGGGAACACTTAAACATCAGACATAGCACCCGTCTTCACATGGTTTTACAGTAAACGTACACAACATATAGGCATTCATAAGGAATAAAATCAAATTTAGCTCTCACATTATTTCTGATGGGTTGCATATAGAATGCTAGAAAAAGTAAGAAATTATGTCGATGTAAGTATCGTTTTACAACTGAGAGGAGCAGTGGTTTCTAATACTTTCATCCCTGATGTGTTTGCATCTATTTCTCTGTGGGTAATCTGAGAGGTGACATAATCCTTTGGTGTGGAGGTAATCTGACAGACAGACCGAATGTATTGCCTTCATCCCCTAACATCAATATCAGCATGGTGACCAAATATTAGAACACACGCTGGCATTTTACTTGAAGTGTGTCTGTCTGTGTGTTAAAGTGAGAGAGACTAATAGACAAAGAGAAGCTGTAAGCATATTTAATTTCCAGGCTCTGCACGCTGTGAAATTAGTATACTGTACATAAATAGCAAAGCATGATGTGACGTAGTGCATGGGATTCTTTACCTTCAAAGTCCACATGCCCGTCTCCGTTGAGGTCGATGTCTCGTAGGATGTCCTCCAGGTCTCTGTGTCCGACCTGAAAGAGTCAGGTGGGGGGGGTTTGAATAAATGGACAGGATTCAGACAGACACCCTGATTGATAAACAGAGAGGATAGAGACTCTCAGCAGCTCTGTACCTGTTGTCCTAAAAGTTTTTTCATTGCTTCTCTGAGTTCTGCTGTGCTGATCTGGCCGTCACCATTAGTGTCAAACTGAGAGAGAGAAAGAGAGACAAAAATATAATACACAGTTATTACATTAAAATCCTAAATGCTATATTGTGTATATATATGTTATAGTATTTTCCCTTTTCTAATGCTATGCCTGTTTGATTACCTTGAGTGCTATATACAATTAAATGTTTTATGCTATTTCCCCTTTTCTTAAATCTAATCCTAAACTATCAACCACTATCAGCATCACTAAATTACCAAACCACCGGTATAACATCCTTAGATTATTGTCTCTGTTATCGGAAATAATGATGTTTGGTGAGCGCGATATATTGTTGTAATCACACTCAGTTTGCTTCTTTTTTTAAAATGTTTTTACCCATGTCTTTCCTCACCTCCTTGAATGCATCTCTCAGCTCCTTCACCCCAATCATGTCTGCAGTTTCAGCCAGAAGTTTGGGCCCCATGAGTTCAACAAAGTCCTCAAAGTCAACATGTCCCCCCACTGTTGGACAGGTTAAAAAGGATTAAGCTTGGTTAACCTATACGGTTATCTAAGAGTCACAAGATTTATTGCTTTATTACCTGATAGAGTGATAGCGTGCACAACTGATTCTAAATCTTTTTCTGATGAAAAATAAACAGGCCCTTTAATGCACATATAAAAAGGCACAGTTTTACTCACAATTCATGTTGATCTGCTGGCTGAGTTCGATAAGTTCCATCTCTGTTGGCATGTATCCCATAGTTCTCATGCAGTTCCCCAAGTCTTTACAGCCGATAAACCCATCTTTGTCTTTGTCAAACTCCTTAAAAGCCTCACGCAACTCTGAAAGCGAGGGACATGAAGAGAGAATGTGAGGAAGATGTGAAAATGATTCAACAATATCGTGGAAATGTTATATTTACTCCTTTTGTATTTTTACTGAATTTACCATCCATTTCTTCGGGCCTCAACTCTCGGTCCTGTAAAAGATCAGGGAAAGGTCAGGATTCTAACACTGCTGGTATTTTTAAAATCATGCCAAAATGTAGCATTCCACACACAGTATGATACAATAACAGCAGGTATGTGCCGCAGAGTGCCAAGAGTCTGCATGTTTCCTTCCAGTCAGAGGGGAAGAGCTTATCAGTGAGATCACCTGCTGCAGAAAACAAGCACTCCTGGCACTCTGTAACACCCTGTGGAAAAATAACACATTAGGGTTTTGGGAAAGTAAAAATAGCAGGACCAAGATGAAATGCAGAGACATTGGAGGGACGCAAAGCTCACAACAGATCCTCCATTTCCCCGTCCATTAAATCAACATGACTCAATCTCAACCCGTGCATCCGTTACCAACAGCTATCTGAGAGATTGTCTTCAGAAGAGGCAGTAAAACAGCAGTCGTCTACACTGAGGATTCACTGTTATCTTAAATAAAAACACTTTGTCCAAACAAATTAGATTAGTTAGATAATCATGTAGGCCATTACCATAGCCCAGATTTAAGAATCCTCCATCTCACTACAAATGTCCACCATTGTTTATGAGTAATGCTTCCTGGTGCATAAATACACACAGACACACGCCCTTGCCTTCTGCACCCTTGCCTTCTTGCTTTCAAAAGGACTAATAATATTTCATCTTCTAAAATAATAGCCTGAGACTTCAACCACGTTTTTTTTACATGCTGTTAGTGTTGATTTTACAGTGAGAGGTGAGTACAACACACATTCATCACATGTTTTGGTTATTCTGCGTGGACTGTCATGTGTTCTGATCTCTTGCCATGCATGCACATGATATTGTCTGGACTTACGTACAGCCTGCCGGCTCTCAGCGAAGCCTTTGCGTAGAAAGATGCACGCAGGCCCCAGTACGGTGTGCATGCTGGCTCCGTTCTGGGCCAGGGCCACTAGCGGCTCAAGATAGGCCCCCCCAGATCCCCCCTCCTCACAGGACTGCACTGCCTTGTAGTTCTTCTTTTGGTCCTGGGGCAGCATTTGGGATGGGGGGGGCCAGACATGGGAGCAGGAGCAAAGACAGGGGTAGAAGACCGTGACTCAGATTATGGTAGCATGGAGTCAACAGGGAGGTGGGATGGAGGGGGGTGACGGGCATATGTCTGCCAGTCACAGAGAAGTGTGGAGTCAGGTCAGTCATGACCAAGGAAAGCACCGCAGTGAGAGGGAAGAGGGTGTAATTTGTCATGACATGAGGAACTGATGCCATCCATGAATCTGTCCTGCAGGTCACAAGGCTGCACAACAGAACACAACACCAAGCTTCTGTCGCAGGAATTATAAGAAATCTCAATCCCCTAGTGGCAGAACTAACCCTAAACCACCTTAGAAAATGTAACAATTGCCTATAATGCTAATGGTGGAGCTTATGCATAGCAAAAGTAAAATTGCAATGTCCCACAGACAGCCTCACCTAACTGCCCTTTCATTTTCAGCTGCCAATATTCTTGCCTTAAAAGGATGACATTTGACTAACCTTTCTAACGGAGTTTGTAGTTCAAAACAGCACCTTCAAGATCAAAGTCATACAGGGCGATTAAAATAAGACATCAGATGACCATACTAGTATAATTCTAAATAAAAAAACATAGCCGGATTTGTATGATTGATATGTTGCATGCCCCATCCGTCTTTCTTGTGGCAATGCCACTGTACTCCATAATCACACTGACCATAACGTTATATGATACCAACCACAATGCTGACCAGAACCAAGACCAAGTATAAATTGTATTCAGTAATCCACTTACATCTGTTTAAAACAACAGAGTAAACAGTTGAAGACGTTTAACTGCTAGCCTTGGATTCCATCTGATGACACAGTCTACATGTATAGTTAGTTTTATCGGTGGTACAGTGTTTAAAGGTACCAGAACATTTCAAAAGTTTATATCAACAAGAACCATGCTGGTAAGTTACTTCAATTTCAGTTTTTTGTGTCCCCATTATACAACAATTGTGTTGTGCAGAAGTTGAGGCTAAAGTTCAGCCAGCTATTTGATTATAATCACCCATTAGCCAACTAACCAGGGGGCAAAAGTTGTTTCCCCAGCTGTCATCACAATTACAGAGAGAGCTACAGGTTTATTAAAAAACAGCAGTCGCTACTCAAGAGTGGATGTAAAAGCTTCTTCTAAATAAAACCAGACAAGGTCCAAACATTGCACTTCTGACTGCTATTTAAATGAGAGCGAGCAGCTGCCTGATCTTCGGCCGAATGCAGAACAGAAGAGACTATTAGAAAAAAAACGTTGTAATGCTCTGTGACTATCTAATGCAGTAACATCTTTTCTTGTCTAAAAAAATTAGATAATCTCGGTCATGTCTTCAATTATCGCCATGTAACAGCCAACTTAGTGGAGAAAGATCCAGCTAAAGCAAGTAGAGTGGACTCACTGTCAGAGCGAATTACCAAGGGGACCATTTTTCTGCCGCTTTAGACCACACAGACATAGCACCCATCTTTAAATGTTTTTACAGTAAAGGTACAACACCTATATGCATATTTAAGGAACAAATAATTATGCATACATACATATATACTGTACATTATTCTCTACATATGACCTTCACACTCCTAATGCCAGTTCATGCATTGCTTCAGTCCCCACCACCACAGGAACGGATGCCCACTGGGTAATCTGACCAAGTGATGCATGGAGCAGGGCTGTCTGTGGGTATATTGTGCCACAAATATACTATGAAGCCACACGCTTGCACTTATATAACCAAAGGAAGAAACAAAAAAAGGCTGAAGTCAAGCAAGAACTTCTCAAGCACTCCAATTCTGCACAGATGGCATCAACAGTTGCATGTCATATTGTGCTTCCTCAAGGATGTGCAGCTGTGGAAATTAAGGAACATCTATTTGTGGGATTGTCTGTCTGCTACACTGAGTTTATTAAAGCATACGCTGATTCAATGAGGACAGCCAATGTAAGAGATGCGTTGTACAAAACAAAGGTTATCTTCTTGATCTTCTAAAGAGTTTTTCCTTTGTTGATCCTCTACTGCGAACTTGTATTGTTGTCTAAAAGCAGAGCGTAAAGGATCTGATGTAGTTTAGGAGCACACCTGTCTTTCTACCATCACATCCTGCAGGTGCAGCTCAACAGAGTAGAAAGCTACAGCTGGCTGGTAAGGTAGCATCACTGCGGGATTTGACTGATGTTTACTGACATGATCCAAATTCCCCAACTTTTTTCCCCCCCATCAGGTCTGACCAACCCACTCTGAACAAAAGGCTAAAATGTTTTCTTTAGGGATTGTAAAAATGCATTAATGAGCACAGAGGGATCTTAAAAGACAGCATTTGAGAATAGGTCATATTAAAGATGCCCTACTCAGTACATTATGACTTTTCAACATACTCCCAATCGATCAACACAATTACGTTCCTGACTTAAACTACAGGTTCAAATTAAAAACTCTTCTACTTTTACCTCACATGCTAACTCAAGGTGACACAAAACAAGGGAAACGGTTTAAACAGCTTGTTAGTAAAGAGCCAGTCAGACAGTACACAGGGTTCAGTCAGAGCAGGTCCAGTCAGATAGCCTTCAGTCAGGTTGGGACACACACCATGAGACAAACATGCACCAACACTCAGGGGATTCAAGAAGACCACCGCAGATCTTACCTTCTTTCTAAGCGACTTTACAGAGTTGCCCATTGCAAAAGAAAAATCCTCCTTGTTTTAAGTTTTCTCTATAACCGTGACTGTGTTACAGTATGTAAGTGTATGCATGTGTGTTTGCATATGCTCCCGGGCATGCATGGGAATAGGGGTGATTAGAAAGGGGAAGAGGGTTCTGTGGGTCATTGACTAACATAAGAGGACATCTGGGAAAAGGCAGGGAGAGGAGCAGCTATATCATAAGGAGGTAGAGGAGGGAGAGGACGAAGGAGTTGACGGGGAGGACGTAGAGGCAAGGATGCTGGGAGGTACGAGGGGAGGGACACTAAGACAAAGGAAGAAATATGTAAACAAGGACAAAGGACAGATCCAAACAACACAAAGAAAAGAGAGGAAGAGGAAGCATGCATGTGTTCAGAGCGAGATGCAAGCGCCAAGAGTAGAAAAGCAAGATTGCTCATTCATTCCATCCTCTCTGCTACAGCGTGTTGCCTCCTTCCCTCCCCTCTACACTCCCTCTCTCTCCCCCTCTCTCTCTCTCTCTCTGTCCATCTGTCTGTCTCTTGCTCTTTTCCCCCCACTCCTCTCGCCCCTACTCCACAGTTTAAAACCATCTATGCGAATGTGACAGAAGAAGCTCGTTCGGACAAGCATATTACCTTCCCCTGAGCGAGACGCTGGAGACACTAATCCAAACATGCACACACTCAGCACACACACACACACACACACACACACACACACACACGCACACACACACACACACACACACACACACACACACACACACACACACACACACACACACACACACACACACACACACACACACACACACACACACACACAAAATCACACTCAATTAAACACACACGGATGTGGGGCTTTGGAGCTAAAAATATAACACACGCTCTCTCTTCACCCCCTACTCCCCCACATTTTTCACCACTCTTCCCCCAGCATTCAACACACACACACACACACACACACACACACACACACACACACACACACACACACACACACACACACACACACACACACACACACACACACACACACACACACACACACACACCCCTATTGTATGGCTGAGTATGAGTGTCGCTAAAGATCAAACAGCTAAACAGACGCAATTTAGGGGGATTTATGTGTCATTTAGAGATTGTTGTACTATTCATTTCATAGTTATAATACCTTTTACTTTTCCACTACATTTCAGAGAGCTATATTGTAGTTTTTGCTAACATCATTTGTTTACAGTTCACCTCCACAAACTACAGTTAAAATCGGATGCATTCTTAGAAGAGTATAAAAATGTATTGAAGAAGGTTGCATTTCAGTGCAAAACGTCAAATAAAAGAATATTCTAAAAAAAACAGTGTAAAGGTAGCACATCGCTTTGGCTTCGTGCTAAGCATATTTCTGTTGTGATCCGAGCCACAAAAGAAATGAAATGCAAGTATTTTGTGGCGCTTGACTGTATGAATCTGGTATGAAAAAAAAGTGGTGATTTGTCAGCGGTTTAACCAGCTGAGCATTTAAGTTGTATCCATCTTAATGCAATAGTTACAAAAATATCCTACAAAATGATTCAAAACCCTCTAAATCAAGCAATTCTGCACAACAATTTAATTTCACCCATAAATATGATAAAATGACCTTTAACTGCATCTTGTAGTATTGAATGTACTTACATCCCCTCAGAATATAGCTTCTCTTCTATGAATAAGAATTACCTTTCTCAGGGTTTGTGCACTGGAGGCTTCACATTATTCGTTGCACTTGTGTAAGTTGCATATTTATAACTTATATAAAACAAGACAGATTTAAATACACACAGAGAATGAAATTAACATAAAAAGAAACAGTCGCTGGAAACATTATAAAACACAAAGAAGTTACAAAACACAAACAAAATCTCATTGAAGGTGAACAAAGTGTTTCTAAAATGCATTTAAAAGAGCAGGCTGGGTTTGCTGCCCTGATCTCCTCGGGCAGGTTGCTCATTTTAGACATGATTTGCCTCCAAACAAGCTGTGACGTAACACAATCTTGCCTTTTGTTCTAAGTTTAGCAGAGAGAAACGTTTTATCCTCAGATGAATTTGAAGAGAGCCTTCTTGTGTCAAACTGCACATACATCATTCAGCTGATCAAATGTCAAACATCCAATTGAAGTAACACATTTTTAAACAGAGGGGGGCTTTAAAGGATGTGAGTGCTTCTGTCAGCACTGTCTAAAAATACAAAAAGCAAGATGCATTATTAAACCCTCATTTAAGGCTTTTACCAGCACCATTCACTCCTGAGCTAACTTTAACTAAAGCCATTGCGCCACTAATAGATATCCTTATTTCCCTCCCGTTGACCTTGTCCATTCTTTGCCATTTAAATAAACACATTCACGCCGAAGTCGCTTCAGATCTCGCTCCTATTCAATATCTGCGCGGCTCCTCTGTGTTGCTCTGCGGATGATTCACCCAGCCCCTCACCGGAGGCTCATTGTGAACTTCAGAACACATCAGACGTCAGACACAGGGGCCGTCAGCTCTCATAATGTCAGGCCACTATAGTGAGCACGGGCATGAGATCTATATCTCCCCTCTGTGTCCTTCTCCTCACCCTTTCTCAGTCACACACAATTTACTTTACATTACACAACACAATCCTCATTAACATCTCAGAAGAGAATTCAAATGAATAACCAAGGACGCTTTTCCTGGAATCACACACAGATTTCATATTTCATATGAAAACTAATAAATGTACTAGACCGGAATCTCCTTCCATGAGAAAAGCAAATAATTACTTTTGCTTTATTATGAAGATTTTGAGGTCAAATATAATCCTGTTTCATCCACTGCCATGAGTGTGTTAAATCAGCTGAAAGATGTACAGGAGGGGGTAGGACAAGAAAGGATGTAATAACAAGCTCTGAAGCGTTCATCATCAATCTGACATTTGTTCTTTTGTTATTGTACGGAAAACTTGTTCTGTCTCTCTTTTCAATTGCAAAGTAACCTTGTAACCTTGTCACGGTCAAACGTCGTCTGAAAGCAACTGGGTTTACTTTATTCTGCTGCAAAGACAAAGTGATAAAAAGGGTGGCCATGAGTTCTCTCTGTGTGTGTGTGTGTGTGTGTGTGTGTGTGTGTGTGTGTGTGTGTGTGTGTGTGTGTGTGTGTGTGTGTGTGTGTGTGTGTGTGTGTGTGTGTGTGTGTGTGTGTGTGTGTGTGTGTGTGTGTATATTTCTCAGAGGCAGTCTAGGCGATGAAAGAAAATGCAAAGCACACTTGCGTCATCTTCTAGTGCTTGGGTTAAGACGTCACAGTTTTATCCTACGATTGATTCATTTAGCTGAAATATTGAGTGTTCATGCTAGATAATTCTGGAAATTCAGGGCTATTTCAGATAGTTCAAAAATGTTTAATTGGTCTGGTTGAACATCTAATACGTCATCCACTGAAAGATATTGACATTGCCTCATTTGAGTCAATTAAACCCCTGTTGTTTCTCCTCTGACTCATTTATCCCCCGTCCTCTGTCTCTCACTGATTTTCCCTTTCAGCCTCAGGTCTCCATGAATATGTAGCATCACCACGCACATGCACATGCTTTAAACTGCAGCCCGTGCAGTTGAGTGCGCAGGTTTTTACATTTCACTAGCTAATCCTCATCTCAAAAAAGGGATTTAACCAAAGAGTGAATTTCCTGCCTCCTCCTTTGCCAGCGCAGTTATAAAAATATCCAACTGTGTCTAAAAATAGCCTGGTATACTCTAGACATACTGCAGGCATATGCTATGATGAATATGAAGATTTATTTTCCTCTTATTTCCACCCAGCTCTTTTTCCTTATTCCACTCATTTGGTTTCTTGTTGTTTTGCCTACTCTTTTTTTTTACTCCTCAAACATCACCAAGGTCAGTGTGACCCCAGCAAAGGGATGAGGAGATTTTATAAAAGCTAATAGAAGAGGAAAGGGAACAGCAAACAGGAAACGTTATTGGGCGAGAGCGAGATGAATAAAAGGGACAGCAGGCGAGGAAGTGAAGGGCCAATTTGTTTTTGAAGATCTTTCCTTACATTGTCTTCTGATCTTGTCTAGTGGGAGCAGGGAAGTTAGAAGTGTTTGCCTTATATAACAATCATCAGGTTCGCCAGCACTTCTATTTATTCTTTGTCCTCCTCCTGATTTACTTCCTTCCTTCCCTTTCTTCCCCTGCCCTCTCACTCATCCTGTCTCACTGATGTGACACACAGTGGACCATTAATCCCTCTCTTTCACTCATACACACTCTCTGTATTCAGACCTATTAGAGCGAACAGTGCTTGCTCCCTCTGCTGGATCAAACACAATCTTTCATCTCCATTTCATTTGAAAAGAAAATCATCTCCTCGCTAATAGACCTAGATAACAAACCTCTGGTAATAGCTGGTCTGAACCACATTTCCAAATTCCTAATGAGTTGTTTTCAAGCAAGGTCACACAAGAGTGATGTGGTGATTGTGAGGATATCTTAAAATAGAAACAGATTTTCTCCTGGGGCAAAAAATTGCTTATGGTCTGTCCTTAGTCAAGGTGTGTGATATAACCTGGAAGGCCTGAATGTGCAAAAATAATATGGTTTTGTTATATGTGCTTTAAATATCTGCATTTTCTAATAAAAGAGAGCGTTATCTAATGAATCATTGCATCACAATCTATCCGTTACATTGTAGCTGCAAAAGGCATTCAACCAGCTAACCACATCTCACTTTTGTCCTTATTCCAACCCCTACACTAGCCTTTCTGGTAATCATGATTCATCTTATGAATATGAAAGTGCGCAGTATTGGTAGCTTGGCAAAACATAGGCTTACCCGAAGGTAACTTGATCATTTATTCAACCGTTCCTTATATTTGCTCTGTCAGGTGGCAGGCTTGCCAGAGGATTTGAATATTTTTACCATGGAAAAAAAAAAAAAAAGCCACTCTTCCCTCCTCCAGTCTCGTATTCAGGTCTTGATGGGCTATTTTTAGCATCTTCCACTGGCAGCGAACGAGTTCTGTTGGGGTTGTATGCAGATCTTGATGTTATGTAAGAAAATTTGAAATAAGCAATTGTAGTGTGTTATATTTCACTCTGCATTCTGCGTAGTGCTGCCATATCTATTCAATGAGCAGGTATTATGACTGTGTGGTCACTAAAATAAAATAAAACAGCTTGGTGTGAGATGATGTGCAGGTGCAAAAATAACTGTCTCTTCTATCAATTTCTTTCTCGAATATTCAACTTTGACCATTTTTTGTTCTCACACACAAACAATTATGCACGACTGAGTCAAATCACAATTCTATCCTGATAGTTGATATGACTTATCTTCACAGTCACATTACACGAAAACAAACGTCTACCCTTTGAAGAAATAATGATTCAGCTCCAAGATATGCATTCATCATCGCTGAAGAGCTAAACTTTTTGATGTTTTTAATGTGAAGTACAACTGAATAATCCTGTTGTTTGTTTTTTCTGGGTTGATTCCCATCTCTAAAAATATTTCATAGCTACATTTGCTGACTAAACTATATAAAATGATAAATAGTGGAGATAATAAACAGGAACAAGTGCTATTTCCACCAAAATCAGCAGCTCTAGAGATCTGATATAGTACGTCACTGCATGGATTTTGCCTCACTGGAACCCCTAAGACTGATTGAAGCTCTGGCCTGGATTGAGAGGAGTTATTTCTGGAACACATTAGCGTTCGGGGAGGTAATTGTCTCCTCTCCAGCTTTTTTTTTATCATCAACGCAGAGAGAAGGATTTCAATGAAACAAGAAAAGAGAAGGGGGTGGATAGACAACCCTGCTGTACTGTATAAGTGCACGATGTGTCGGAGTCACAGGAGAAGAAGTAAGGAAGAGACGGATGTATTAGTGGACAGGTAATGCAGGGAAGAAGAGAGGCACGGTTTATCTGCAGCTGACCCTCACTCACCAACGTTAGTTCAAACATTTTAAGTGAAGATTATATTTCAGTATACACAATTTTTACTTACCTGCCATTATTGTGTCTGTTTGTGCATGACAAGCTCTCATCACTGAAAAGTTTTCCACACTGAGGGAAAGTTGATCCCCCTGCTGTTATCAGGTGACACGCAAAATGAAAGCGACTGTATTCATATTGGAACGCATGACAGACTGCAGCCCCCCTGCTGTGAAACTGATGGATACCAGATACATACAGAAGTAAGATTGACTGCATGCATGCATCAATTTTTTATCTGCTCAACTGGGGTGACTGGAGGTCTGAACACACATGGCATCCTGCTTCACCTGCACCTCACATGTGACCCTCCACCTGCCATCAGCCATGCAGTTTCTTATAAGCATCAACAAACAGACAATTTGCCAATAATAGCAGAATATCAAAATGTTCCTTTGCCTAAAAACACCACGTCTTTGTTATAATGGGATCTGTGTGAAGATATTAGACTGTATTATTTGTCTGCAATCATTTTGATATGGATTTATACACTCGTTATATTAGTTATTTTAAGTTACCATCCACAGCCCATGTCTCAAATATGTTTGCGCGTCTCCAGGCTTATCACAAACTTTCAAGCTAAACAAATTAAACAGTTCTTATTTTTAAAATTCAGCTTTAGTGTCGTCTTAATATGTGCCAGTTCTCATCAAATGCTAATAACATTTCCAAATGAGGTTCCTCTCATTATGAAACACAGTGAGCATTCTGTAATAAATTAAGTTGACTCCCGTTTCAACAAACAAACTTATTGTCATGCTCAGAAAGTTTCTCCTCTTACCTGCCCAAAGACTGACTTCACTATGGGATGGAGGACGGAGTCAGACGCGGTTATGCTCACTCTCTTAGATGTGCGTCTGGACTTTGCAGGTGCTCTGGTCGCAGGTGGGTCGGAGCTGAGGCTCGAGGAAGACCCGGTAATCACCCTCTCTTTGGGCTCGAAGAAGAAATCCGCATCTTCCTGTCCTTTTGGGTAGGACGGAACCGGAGAAGTCCTGTCTTGCGGGGAGCCGCGCAGGAGCTGCGCTGCGGGAGGCGGCTCACCTCGGGAGGAGTCGTGAGGATGATGCCTGGTCCTGGTGGACTTGCTTCGCTCTTTCTGGAGCCGGCTCGTCCTGTGCCTCGCTTCCTCCTGAGCATACCCCTCATCCTGGAGGCTCGCCTGCCGGTGAGAGTGACTCTTCTGCCCTCGGTGATTTCCTACACTTCGAGACTCTGCGTGTCTAGGCTGGCAAAGAGGTCTCCGCGCACTCTCGCAGTCCTCGGTCCAGCCTGCATCCTCGCCACCGGTTGGGTGATGCTGGACGCGGTGCTGGCTTCGGTGATCCTGTGGACCCGACTTACGGTTAAGCCCCGAGGATCTCAGCAGAGAAGTAGTAGACTCGCTTTTGGGGAAAGGAGAACTCATCGTTCGCTTCCTCTCACGGAATGAGGCTGCTGCAGGCTGGGGGGTGCTTGAAAGCAAAAGAAGGCAGTCCCTTGCCACGTGCAGGTTTTCAGGATCAGTCAGTTGGACTTGACTCTAGTCCACACACCCGAGCATCACTGCAGTTCACAGGAGGGAGAGGAAGTGAATATGAAGCAGTGACGCTCAGCAGGGCTCCGACAACTTTGGATGACACGCACAGTCCACGCGCAAAGTTCATAGGACTCGCGTCACTGTAAACCATTTCCCTCACCATGAGCTTGGATTTATTAAAGTGTTCACAAAAACATAATAACTCACCAGCATCAATGGACCAATGAGACAAACAAACTTAAAACTGTCCCTTTACATTTTCTTAGACTAAATACATTAAACTTATTTTGACTGTGGAACTAAAAGACAAACAAAGGGTTAAAAAGATTTTAGAAAAAGGATGAGAACGTGAAATTAGGCAGCAAGTAGGTATTTTGCTCAATGAATAACATACACACAAAACACTTAGGAAACGTTTAGAACCTGGGAAGAACAAGTAAATACAAAGAACAACTGCATATTACATCAAATCCCCCAAAATAAAACCACATCACTCTCTGGTAAAGGCCTTTTGTCCAAGTTGTCCAAGTTTAATTGTCAGGGTTCCTCATTAAGGAAAGGTTTTGACTTAATTGGTAAAAAGGTATCTTACCTTTCTATTTTTTTTCAATGCCAGCATAACAGCATTCTTCCGTTTAGTTTCATATGATATTTTAATTTACTTTTTAACTAAAAACAATATATTTATAGATACACATTAACACAATGAGCTTTTCAAATTGTACCTATTTGACAGAAAACATGGTTGTTCACAGAATTAATGTCAAAGTCAACATGTTGGGATATTTTACTGTGGCTTACTCAAAATAGAAAGTTCAAAAGAAAACAAACACTGAAAATAAAAGCGTGACAATCTTTAAGCCTCATCCCATCTGCACACCTACGGTCATAATTCTCATAGCAGATGTCCGGGGATGCAGGCAGAGTGTGTAATGATGTCAATACATGGAGCCAATTAGAGACTGGAGCTCTCACGAACTGTGTTTCACAGTGCAGAGCTGAGAAATGAACAGATTTTTCCCCTCCTCTCTCTGGGGAATTTTTGTTCTCTGACATCTGTGTCTCCTCTGCTCCAGGGAGAAGTAAAGTATATCTTCACTCCATCACTCCCATCCTCCCACCTCTTCATCATCGGTCTGCTTAATCTACTCTACCCTTTTCATCATCCGTGCTTCTCATAAAGTGCTGCTGAGCCATTGTCTCTTTCAGGTTTTTCCCTATGCTTTACACTTTAACCATTATTATTATTATGATAACTAATAATATTCAGTGTTTTTAGACATTGGGCTGCAGCAGGGGACACACAGTACAAGCCTGAGGGTGCAATATGGCCCATTTAAGAGAAAGAGAGAGAGAGTGAAAAACTAATTAGCATATTTAAAAACCAACAACATAGAAATAACACCAGAAAAAGGCAACATTTTAGTTTTTTTAAAACTGTTTTTGGGCTCGTGTTACATTCAATTCTTGCATTTATTCCCCAGTCCAACCCAACATCACCATCTCAGAGTGGGGTCAGATGACCAAACCATCTTTTATGGCAAGTGCTGCAAATCTGACAGCTGCTGCCCTATTTCTCCAAACAGCACAGTCTTGGGAATAACATTTCAGTTCACATTTCTCTAAAAGAAAAATAACAGAGGAATTTAATGTATTCAATAGACATTTGGTCGGTGGGTATGTTGGCTGCTAGTGTGTGTGGTGGGTAAGCGCTGGACCAAATATAGCCCTGTCCATTTGTTCTTCGCTAAATAAAAAGGATAAAGCAGGATTTTTACAATGTGAAGGATACGTTTACAAAGACAATTTAGCTCAGGATGGTCCCCTTATTCACTTATTCAACTCAATCAACGCTTCATAAGAAGGTAGTAAGATGGCTTTGACCTGAGATTTATTTTGTAAACTTCTTTTATCAGGTTAAGACTTTTTCAGGGTGAACATTTTATTGGGTTAAACTATTTTGCGCACACCAGAATATTTAAATCTAACCCTAACCCTCAAAAGAAACACCAACATCTTTGATAAAAGTATAAGCACATAAGATAAAGATGTCATAATGAGTAAGTTGAATACTGATTTACCACTTTAAAAGAGAGTACAAAATGGTCTTTGAAAATGTTTTATAAAATAGTAATGTGTTCCTTTCTGTAGCACATTTATGTCAAAAAAGCACTTTGAATGTAGAAAATCACACAAAGCTGACAAGGGAACAATCCATTTTTTGCTGAATAATCGTGTCCCTGATCACACCTTGCAGCCTTATTAACCTCGTCCCCTGCAGACTTATTATATAGAATCAGCAGGGTGAATAATTCACAACATAGCAGCTCTGTGACTACAAGGTGAAGAAAGAGCTCCATCAACTGAATATTCACAACATTTTGCAAACTCATCTAATTAGCACTTTCTGCAGGATGTAATTAATTAGTTAATCTTCTTTTTAAGAAAATGTAAATGTTCGAATAGAAGCATTTCTGTCATCAACAGACTTACATGATGAAGAACTGAATGCTCCATTAAACCATAGCACAAAGCATTTACAAATCAAATGTTTAATCATTCATTCAAAGTTTTGCTATTTACTTTCACAATCATGTGATAGATACATAAACAAATTTTATTCAAGTCCATTTGAAATTTTAATAATCATGTGAAATGATCATGGGTTGAGCATAGTTTACAGAAAAATTCTTACATAATCGGCCCACTTAAATTGTTGTTGTAATATAACTAGTTCAAGAGGAGGATAGTTTACAGAGTGGCCTGAGAAACAGAATACATTTATATACTGTATGAATACCAAAAACACAAATCACTAAGATGAATAAAAAAAGTTAAAAACTTGATCGCATACAGTAGTGTTTGTGTGTGAATGATGACGTTGTGCAAGAATCCTAATTCCTGCAGCTGCCTGTCAGAAAATGCTCAGATGATGTTGTCAGGTTTGTAAGAAAGTAACAAACAACTTTCTGATATTAAAATAATCAAGGGTCCTGGATCTTTATGCATCATTTTGAGCTATAATATTGTCAGTGTACTGTAAGCAGGCATCATTGGTTTTTCGGTAATGCTGTTCTCTTTGTCCCACAGAAACAGGTTATTTTGTCTATTCTGCCTCATTTATGCTTCACACGAATCTCTGGTTTCCTATTAACACACTCTTGCATCGTCTCCTTCCCTTTCTTTCCAAAACATTAGAAGAACAGTCCAATCTCAGAGCGTCCAATCTCAGAGCGCCTGTTAGCAGTTTACCTGATACCTGATCAGTTTGCACTGATGTCACTGCAGCGTTTGGGCACATTAAACAACAAACAAACTATCAAAAACAAAAGCTCCCTTGTTCTTCAAATAGCTTTTTTAATGTTGTGTTCATGTCCTTATTTCCAATCAGCCACGGCTGTATGAGGGAGGCATTAATGCCTTTGAGCCTAAACTGCTTAATTTCCACCCACTCCAATAACGGTTTCATCACCATAAATGTAGGGCTGGTGCAAGTTCAATGAGTGAAAACTGTTACCATACACAGCAGGAGGGTCTCACTTTGAATGTAATGGATAAAGAGAGAAGAGAATAAAGAGTACTGCAACTTACAAATGAATTTAAAAGCGTTCATGAAGAACAAAGACACTAAATGCAGCTGCAATTCAAAGCAGGATTTTCACATCAGTGGGGATTTCACATATTGATCAAAATTATGTTCACAAAATGTATTGATAAAAAAGAGCTGTGTGCAAAATCTACAATCAAGGTATCTTACATTTATACCAACAGAATAAAATCCGTAATCTGCGTGAAAATATAATCGATATTGGAATGCATTTTGTTTTTTCTTATAAAAATGGTACAAGTTTTAAGCATTAGCCAAACATGGACCATAACAAAACAAAGTTAAATAGATTAAATGCACTGAAGATGTATTTTTTGGAATGATGCATTATCTATGAAATCCGTATTCCAAATTATCTTGAATGTATTTGTCAATCTTTACCCAGTGGCCCTCATTTTCCTCTTAAGGGGTGACTATTTACACTTCACAGAAAGAAAATGGTCCCTCCATCTGCCTCCGGGTGAATTATAATGCATTTTAGCAATTATATAATCCAAATTACACATTAAGAAAGAAGAGTTGCTGTTGGGGATCATGAATAATTCTCCTGAAGAACAAAAAGGTTAAAAGTGGCAAAAACAATGAAACATTTCTGCTGCCGTGCTGTAGGCATCCATAACCTTTTATGATGAAAAGAATAGCTCTGTAGGAGCCTAAATGCAGTTTGTTGGTGTTTTGATACACTCATGGGAGGAGTTTCCGGGGTTAATCTGGGGTCAGTCAGGAAATGCAAGAGTGGAGCCACACAGTTTTTTGACCTCTCTCATTCTCTCTTGATCTTTGGATAAACTGTATAACTTTGTAAAAAGACATTATTTTCTGTGCTTATTTTTCTTGAATTGAAGTAAACGGTTGAATTTACCGAGTTGTCCTGTGGATTTTTTGGATTTGGATTACGACGAGGGAGATTGTTACGAGCGTCAAGCTAAGGCTTCATTCACTGGAAAGCTACATTAGTCAAAAAACTAGCTCTGCATGGATTTACGCTACTGGAATTTGGAACGGCTTGACTCGAAACGGATAACGAAAGAAGGAACTTTGCACTGACTTCACGGTGGTATTGAGAAGATAATTCAACAAACCGTAAGTTTTATCTGCCTTTGCTCGGCCGCGGATCGCTAATTGACGCTACTTTACAAGGACGGCAGTGAAGTGCATGCGCGTGCCGTGCCCGTCGTTCGGCTGAATGACGAAGTGGAACGGATTTCAAGCGTAACGCTCACTCTGCGGTGCTTCGACATTTTTACCAAGTAGGCTAAGTGTGGAAAATTCAGCTTGTTATGGATGAACAAGACAGTGGAAAACGAACAGTAAAAATGACTGAGAAGGCTGTAGAGGAACGCAAGGCTAGACAAATCCAAGCACGCAAATGCAAGCTGTCCCAGCTAACTAGCATGATAAAGCAAATTGAGCAATTAATGGAAGACGATGCAAATGTCGACACTGTAAAAAATAAATTGCGTGTTGACTTTAGTATTTTGCATCAAGAGTTGTCCAACCTAAATTCTGGTTTGCAACAATTCATGGATGAGGACCAATATGCTGATAATCAAAAGAATTGGTTTGATCCTAAAGATAAATCAATGGATGATTTCTTCTGGAAATGTGAGGAATGGATGAAAGAGGTCATGAAACGCTCAGTGCAGGCTGAAGAGTGTGATGAACAAGTAACACACACAGATAGGCCTACATCGTCAAAATCGACTACTAAACGTACAAGTAGACGCGGATCACTATTTGGAAGCGAGTGGTCAGCTTCTTCCTCAGTCAGAATAAAGGCAGAAATGGAGCGTGCATCTTTAAATGCAAAGGCTGCTGCTTTAAGGGAGAAGTTGGCCATAGAAAAGGAAGAAGCAGATTGGCATGCAGAAAAGGGATACAGAGAAGCAGAGCACAAAAGAATAGAAGCCGCCATAAAGGCTAGAAAAGAAATGCATGAAATGCAGACTGCTCTTGCTGAGTCAGATGCAAAAATTGAAGTTTTGCAAAAATATGAATACACACAAGCAGGCACGAGCATCAATGACATTGATGAACAGGTTGGCGAAACAGAGGTAAAAACTACTTTTCAACTACCATCACAGCACGTCATAACTAACCCCGACGTTAAACCCATTCTTCAGCCAGCAATGCCTCAAAGAGCCTCAACTGCAAAAGACATGGAACTCAATAGTGGACCTGGGCTTGATAGTCTATGCAAGGCCATCTCTCAGCAAGTCAATGTGACAGAGTATCTGGTGAAGAATCACAACGCTTCATTACTTCCCCATCTCACTATTCCAATATTCAAGGGTGACCCGCTTGAATATAAATCCTTTATCAGATCTATTGAACATGGAGTTGAAGGCCGCACTGGCGACAATCGTGATCGCCTACAATTTTTGCTGCAGTACACAAGTGGACAACCGCACGACTTAGTTAAGAGCTGCATCCACATGGAACCCTCAGCAGGTTATGCTAAAGCAAAACAAATGCTGAAGGAGTTTTTCGGCGACGACTACAAGATAGCAGAAGCTTACATAATGGAGGCTTTGGATTGGCAGACAATTAAGCCAGAAGATGGCGCTGCACTACAGTCCTTCGCATTATTCCTCACTGGATGCTCAAACACAATGACAGATATTAGCTACATGGAAGACTTGGATAACACAGCTAACATAAAGGCATTGGCTAACAAGCTTCCATACAGACTCAAAGAAACCTGGAGAAAGTCTGCCTGCGACCTACAAGAAAAAACAAAGAAAAGAGCGAAGTTCAAGGATTTCGTCAACTTTGTCAACAAGCAGGTTAGATATATGTTACACCCACTCTATGGAAACATAAAAGAAACCACCACAGGCATGAAAGACCCAGTCCGACCAAAACCACAATATGCCGAGACATTCAAACCCAAGAAGGTATTCACAACTGCCGTTGTTCCCGCCGGAATCGAAAACAAAGTCAAGATGGAAAACGACAAGCAAGCAACTTTAAAAACACAACCTGTCACAGTGGACGCAAACAGCAAGCCTTGTGTTTATTGCAAAGGAGAGCAACACAGCCTCACAGTCTGCAGAAAACTCAAGGGCAAGCCACACAAAGAGAAGATCGACTTCTTGAGACGCAAAGGTTTGTGTTTTGCATGTTTGAAACACGGTCACATGAGTAGCAGCTGCAAAGAGAAAGTTCAATGTGAAGAGTGCTCTCGACTGCATCCCACACTGCTGCACATGTACACTAAAGACTTGCAGGGAGAAACTGCAACAGAAAGTCGTGGACAACAATCTTTATCAAGTGCTCTTGTACAAATGACTGAAACTGTTGGCATCATTGGGGCCGGTAAGGAGGATTGTGTCCTTTCCATTATTCCAGTGTGTGTCAAGGCACAAAAAGGAACCAAGGCAGTGAGAACATATGCCTTTTTGGACCCAGGTAGCTCAGCTACTTTCGCTACAGAGTCACTGATAAACCAACTTAACATGAATGGACGCAATGTTAATATCTTGTTGCGTACTATGGGTAATGAATCTGTTGTGAACGCATGCATTGTCACTGGACTGGAAATCAGTAGTCTGGATGGCAACCAGTTTATTGAACTTTCAGAGGTGTATTCACAAAAACACATCCCTGTAACCAAAGATAATATCCCCCGCCAAGAGGATGTTAACAGTTGGCCTCACCTAAAGGAGGTGAAACTTCCCACTATCAAAGCTGGGGTTGGATTACTCATTGGAGCAAATGTTCCCAAGGCGATGGAGCCACTACAAGTGGTCAACAGCGTGGACGATGGACCATACGCCGTGAGAACAATATTAGGCTGGACTGTAAATGGACCGCTCAGGGGTGGAAGTGGTACAATGGAGACAAACAGATTGACAGAAGTCTTTGCTAATCGAATCTCAGTAGCTAAGCTAGAAGAGCTCTGGCAACTGCAGTTCAAGCAGGACTTTCCCGATGCCGGACAAGACGAGGATATCGAAATGTCCAAGGATGATCACAAGTTCGTCAACACGGTGTGTCAATCCGCAAAACTTTCGGACGGTCATTACAGTGTGTGTCTTCCAGTGAGGAACAAGTCATTGTGTATGCCAAACAACAGATCAGTTGCAGCGCAACGGGCTTTGAACTTACGAAAAAGATTCTCTAAAGACGCCAAGTTTTATGCGGAATACGTTGCATTCATGGATGACATACTCAAGAAAGGTCATGCTGTAAAGCTCGACAGTACAGAACAGGAGCCAACTGAAGGGCGGACATGGTATCTGCCTCATCATGGAGTCAGACATCCAGTCAAGCAAAAACTGCGCGTCGTCTTTGACTGTGGAGCAAGCTTTGGAGGGACATCGCTGAACCAACAGCTCCTGCAGGGACCGGACCTGACAAGCTCACTAGTGGGGGTCCTTATGAGGTTCCGACAAGAGACTGTGGCAGTTATGGCTGACGTGGAGGCCATGTTCTACCAGGTCAGGGTCAGCAATGAAGACACGGATCTCCTCAGGTTTCTCTGGTGGCCTGACGGGAACTATGAGCAGGAACTTGTTGAACACAAGATGTTGGTCCACATCTTTGGCGCAACATCATCGCCAAGTGTGGCAACCTTTGCGCTTCAGAAATGTGCAACAGATTTTGAGGAAGAATTCTGTCAGGAAGCTGCCAGAACAGTCAAGAAAAAATTCTACGTAGATGACTGTCTTAAGTCAACTACTGATGAAGACACAGCAATCGCCCTTTGCGCCGACCTGAGGAACATGTTGGCAAAAGGTGGATTTCGACTAACAAAATGGTCAAGCAACAGCCGGAAGTTGCTCAACTCAATACCTGAAGAGGAAAAGGCAAGGGTCGCGCCCTTGAAGTCCCCAACCATACCAAGAATGGAACTGACTGCAGCCACAGTTGCAATCAAAATGGACAAGCTTCTGGAGATAGAGCTCGAACTGGAACTTCACGACTCCATCTTTTGGACAGATAGCACGGCTGTGTTAAAGTACTTGAACAGTGAAAGCACAAGGTTCAAGACTTTCTGGAAACGCTGGTGCAGGGAATACCTCATGCAGCTTCAAGAACGTCAACGATGGTTCACGCCTGGAAGAAACTTCTGCGTCGGTGACGTGGTGCTGATTGTAGACGACACTTCACCCAGAAATTCATGGCCACTTGGAAGAATTGTGGAAACCTTTCCCGACAAGAAAGGCCTGGTTCGTCAGGTGAAAGTCAAGACCAAGACCAATGAGCTTTGTCGTCCAATAACAAAGCTATGTCTTCTGCAAGAATCAGAAGATAATTGATGAACTGTTTTGAAAGACCCGTTTGGACAGGGCGATGAACAAGAATAAGATTTGTTTATATTGTTGTTCTTTAACTACAGTAAAAGTAACATAGCATGTAGGCTCCTTTAATTTAAGTTAAAAGTTTGAGTAATTGTCTTCAAGGGCATTGATTACAATTAGGGGCCGGTAATGTAGGAGCCTAAATGCAGTTTGTTGGTGTTTTGATACACTCATGGGAGGAGTTTCCGGGGTTAATCTGGGGTCAGTCAGGAAATGCAAGAGTGGAGCCACACAGTTTTTTGACCTCTCTCATTCTCTCTTGATCTTTGGATAAACTGTATAACTTTGTAAAAAGACATTATTTTCTGTGCTTATTTTTCTTGAATTGAAGTAAACGGTTGAATTTACCGAGTTGTCCTGTGGATTTTTTGGATTTGGATTACGACGAGGGAGATTGTTACGAGCGTCAAGCTAAGGCTTCATTCACTGGAAAGCTACAAGCTCATTTGGCTGAGACACAAAAGCAACAATAAGTAACACTAATGTGTTTTCTGGCTAGATTTTCTATTTAAAAGGGTCCTACAAAAAGGTCAACAGTCACTCGTAAATATCCATAAATGCTATGTGTCCAATATACATGGATGTAATGGTGTTCTTTACCCAAAGAGAAAGACATATCAATGGTTTTGTTTAAATACTTTAACTTCGGGCAAATCTATGGGAAAGTGTTTCTATGGAAGCCCTGGTTTAAATGATGTCCCTTTGGTGCTTGTTGAGTTGGGCCCGTGGGTCAAAAGGGTCATCAGGAGATGGACGTCCTCTCAATAGCTGGTGCTTGTTGACCACCATCTGAACCAGCACCCACACACTAAAACAATCCAAAAGAGGTCATTATTATCAAGAAGCTAAGACCATGTTATGCTAAACACTGCAAGTCAACCAAACAAGGAGAAATAATAACCCTCAGCTATCTTATTTTTGGCAAGCAGTATTCCCTTTAATGTATTGTATAAATAAAGGTCCTTTTCTTTTCTGCAGCTGTCCCTGACAATTTAGAAAACATCATATAACAGACAGCTGAAATGTATTTATCAAACAATCTTCATAAAGATTTTATAAATATCTGAAAATCATTTCCCCGACATTGCACTCATTTCCCGTAGATCAGTTGCATTAACTGCAGCTATTCAGGTTGCTAGGCGACAGTGCTACGGACCAGCGGGTGTCAGGTGACGCAAACAGAAAGTCCTCTGTAGGCCAGACCGTCTCATTTCGTAGACCGCTCGGGCTGCTGTTCCTTCATTTTATTTTTAGATATATATATATTTATTTTGGACGGAAACTTAGCGTGAGAAAAGGCACGTGTGGGGTGACTGCGTGAGATATGTGTTTATTGCGTGATTCTCCCGCTCAATGCATGAGAGTTGGCAGCCATATGTTAGGCCAGTGGTTCTTAAACTTTTTGTCTGACGACCCCACAAAAAAAACTGGAGAGGTTTGGTGACCCCACTTTCCCAAAAGTGTGTAAGTGTGACGTCACGTTTCCGTAGCAACCGATTTTTTGTTCCAATCCAAACAAATTAACAATGTATGACGATTATTTTATGGAAAAGGAACGATTTTGTGTGAATTAATTTACGAGTTTGCGTCTCCAATGATTTGAGTGATAGTCATACATTTTGAAAGAAACAGCAATGCCATCTGCAGTTTGGTTGTTTGGGGGCGGGCTGTAAATCGCGTTGCCAGGACAACGTTATGCATTGCAAACCCATGGTAACGACTGTCAATCAAGCAAAAACAAATAGGCAATGTGTAAGAAAAGGCCTGGGCGGCAACAATTTATTAACGCAAACAAGAACTGGAACAAACAAAGCAATGAAACAAATGTCCAAATCAAACGGGAGTCAAGAGTCAACAGAGAGTGTGTATGATTGGAACGATCTCACTTCCTCTTATACGGACGCCATGTCAATGAGAAGGATGGGCCTGCTTCCGCGAGCATAGCAGGTCAATTCGGGGATCGATGCTGCTCACAGCAACACGAAGATTCTCCTCCATGCTGTTGAGACGACATCTGTATTTGTTCTTTATGTAGGCCAGGGACGAAAATGTCTTTTCGCACAGATAGGTTGATCCAAACGGCGTGAGGATGTCCATGGCAGCCTTGGACAACCCGGGGTATTCCTGCACAACTGACAGCCAGAATTCATCTAGAGTTTTTGAGGCAAACGACGCCTGCAATGTGCGGTCGCTGGACAGCTCAATCAGCGCATCCTCGAGCTCAGATGGCAGGTTGTTTGAGGAGCAGTTGGTGAATGGTTGTCGTACCCAGTCAAAAGGCTCTACATTCTCCGTGAGGAAATACTTATTGAATTTGTCGAGGAGACTACGAAGATGACAGGTTATTGACTCTTTCAATGAATTGGCATTCATGTCACTCTCCAAAAAGTCGTGCAGCTCCGAGAACATTTCAAAGTCCCCACTCTCTGCACGGGCTGCCCAACGCTGCAATTTTTTTGTGAAAGCATTCACTTTGTCTGAGAGGGTCAGGATGTTTGTGCTGGGGCCTTGTAGTGACAGGTTGAGACTATTTAATTTGTCAAATATGCACGCCAGGTATGCAAGACGTGATAACCATCTCGAGTCAGTGAGATGGTCTGCAAGAGGGGAATGCACGTCTGAGAGGAAGGTGCGCACCTCGCTTCGCAACTCGAACAGGCGTGTAAGAACTTTGCCCCGTGAAAGCCACCTTACCTCTGAATGAAAAAGAAGGGATTCATGTGCAGACCCCATTTCCTGGCAGAGAAGGGCGAAGAGTCGTGAATTTAAAGGGCGCGATTTGATCGAATTCACTATTTGGATTGCTGTTTGAAGAACATTGTTAAGCTCGGGTTCAAGTGTCTTGGATGCCAGGGCCTCCCTATGGATAATGCAGTGTGTGAACTTGACATGTGGTGCAACGCTAAGGACCTTGGCTTTCAGCCCTTTGTGTTTTCCCATCATAGCCCCGGCACCGTCAGTGCATATGCTTATGCATTTATCCCAATCCAGGCCTGTCTCCTCCATCCAACCATTAAGACAGTTAAAAATGTCTCCACCAGTACATCTTCCTTCCATCGGAGAGCAGCACAGCATGTCCTCATGCAGTTTCCCGTCATGACTGTAGCGAATGAAAACCATTAAATGGGCTACATTAGTCAAGTCAGTAGACTCGTCTAACTGCAAAGAAAACCGGCTGTTTTTCACTCTCTCGATGAGCTGGCATTTCATATCATTAGCGATGTCGTTAATGCGTTTGGACATGGTATCATTGGAGAGGGGAATCTGTTTAAGCACACTTGCGATCTTTTCACCATGCATTGCTGTGGTCATCGCAATTGCTGCAGGAAGGATGAGGCTTTCAGCAATTGTGTGTGGCTTTTGTGCTTTGGCTACAAGGTGGGCCACTTTGTATGACGCTGCCAAGGCTTTGGTGGGCACAGTAGCTTGGCTATGCACAACGGTCTTTTGCCCATGCAGCGCAGCTTCTTTTCGTAAAAAAAATGTCATGGGTTTCTGAGCATCATCTGGATGTCGGCTTTCGAGATGTCGTCTCATTTTTGTGGGCTTTAAACTTTCATGTGCCAGAACATCGCCGCAAATAACACACTGTGGGTGGTCGAGCTCATGTTTTACCTGGCACGTGAATCCATATTTAAGAAATTCTTTCAGGTATCGGCGACGCCTCGTTGGTGGGTCTTTTTTATTCTCACCACCGGCCAAACTTGTCCCATCTGAGGATCGCGGAGGAGTAGGTGCACAACTGGAGGTAGATGGCACTTCTGAGCTCAAATCATTGTTTTTTAGCAGCCACCTGTCCATTTTTGATGAAAGTTATAACTAGGCTAGTGGCTAAAAAAGTGGCTAGTATCACAAACGTGGCTAGTAACGTGGCGAGTTAACTATGACGTATTGTAAAAAAACCGGGAAGAAATTGAGTTTGAACAGTGGGCGCAGATTGTTACATTGTTTCTATCATAGGACCAATAAACGATTCGAAAACGCCATTTAAAGCAGGGCAACTTTTTTTTTTCTCTCTCTCTCCCTCTTAACAGCGTGTAGGAATGAGAAAAAGGCAGATTTTCATTGTATTGACATTTTATTTTTCGTTGTTTCACCAGGTGTTATAACAGCTAATTTCCGACTGAAGTAACAAATAATTTTGCGACCCCACGGAAGTTTTTGCCGACCCCGTTTGGGGTCGCGACCCCTAGTTTAAGAATCACTGTGTTAGGCTACCAACATGTCTGGCTAACTAGTAGGCCTGAGAAGCCACACACTGGTCTAAATCACCTGTTTAAACTAGCTAGCACGCTAACAGCACACCATGCCAACTAGCATGCTGCCTGAGCCCAATATAACCTAACAATATTATACAGATACCTTAGCTTGTCAATCAACACATCATAAACTTCTGTTCTTCAACATTAACATACACTTTTAGTTTCACAATAAACCAACAACATGGAGGAACATGGTGATTAAACAGCATGCCAGGCTAGCATTAAGTCATCAGCAGCATGCCACTCAAATCACCAAACACTCATGGGGCACAACACATTAACAAGTTTTGACTTACCTATTTTTATCGTTCACCCTTCTTCTAAACCTAAGAAATTTCTGGATCCGGCTGCAAAGTTGCCCATGTTGTTCACTTCCTGCCTTTAGCTCCACCCTCTTAGATCTAATTAGTAAAAATAAAAATAATTGGGATGACCATGGCTTTTCAGCCACACATCTCCACCTCTGCTTTATAAAGCAATAATCTTACTACAGTACGAAACTGTTTTTTTCTGACAACAACACAAGCAAGTCTTAGATAAGTGGTAGCTGTCCCCTTGGCAAAATATTCATCATGGTTGTTCAAAAAATATCATCTTGATGTCCATTTGCTTTCAATGAGTGAATTGCCAAATACTCTTCAGCATGTTTCGAAATGAAATCCCCCCCACTCTGGCCCTGATTTTCCAGTTTCCTATATGCAGGCTCTGTACAAGCTTCCCATGAGAAAGATGAACCTGTTCTGCAATGTCCCCATGTTGGCCCGAGACAGTTAAGCTGTCTTCTTTGGGTTATACGTAACGTAATTAGTAAAGTAACTAAGTTACTTTTTAAGGAGTAATCAGTAATCAGATTACTTTTTCAAAGTAACTGGCAACACTGATCCCTACACCCTGAAAGTATAAAAATCCAGCCAACTCCTGTTGAATTAATATCAGGGAGCTCCGAAATCCCTTTCACCATGCCTCTACCTGAATGAGGTAGAAATGTAGCGTACCAAAGAAGATACCAGACCTATAGACTTAGACCTATATGGCGATCACGGCAGCCAAGAGGTTTCCTACTAAAATGTACACCACGTCTCCCCCTTGTGTTGAAGTTTCAATTGGCCATCGGCAGTACTGGGCAGAATGCATTTAAAACTGTATTTCCTGCATTAAGGATTATAATCAGAATACCTTTATTAGTCCCACAGAGTGAACATGTTCAAAAGTAACATCCAAGTGCCAAAGACAGCTTATCACGCAAGAAGCATGCATAACAAAACTATTGATATAAAGATAACAAACTATAAATTACACAGAATACAAAATACATATCCATTTCCAACAACAGTTTAGCGAGAGCAGCCAGGTGAGAGTATAAAAGGTGGTAGAATAAATTACACAGCTATTTATGGTGTGTGTGTGTGTATATATATATTGCACATAAGTAGTATTGCACAACAGGAATGTTTTAGTCTTTGTTGTTATGTGTGTGTGGGGGGTCTACCAGGCTGTGAAGTGTGAGTTCTCCGTGAGACACCGAGGGTGAAGCAGCCTGCCACCAAAGGAGCTGCACCGTGCAGACAGTGTCCTGGAGAGGTTGGGAAGTCGCCCGGGGTGTAATTCCATGTAGAACCACCACTGCCCAGGACAGAGCTGGCGTTCTTTTAAGGATCAGCCTTGATGTATGTATGAAGTGTGAACACTTTGGGATCAGCAGGCAGCACCCTATAAAGCTGAAAAGTGTAATAGTTAAATGATATCCTTAGCAGAAAGTAAGCCAAAAAAGTTAATGCAAAAGTGAAATTTCGAAAGAAGAAGTAGTGTGTGACCAACCATGTTGTGACAGCTGCTGAATTCGAATTATCACACTTACTGGAAAACATAAAAATACTGACTGTGATGTCATGTATTTCCCATAATAAAGAATTAGACTGAGTCAGAACGTGAGTGGGATATCAAAGACAGTCAGATTGACACTGTGTGTTTGTGTGTTTGTAAATCCGTCCCTCTGATCCACGTTCAGTTCATAACAGTAGCCAAATGATGAAGGGGAGGGGTATAACTTCAGGATTATGTTCATAGTGAGTGCGCACTGAGCGGCAGCAGCAACAGTTTCCCTGCAACACAAAGTTTGCTCCACAGAAAGTTTAAATGGCCAAATACAAGCCCTGCCTGGTGTGCTGTTACATCTCGGCTGGTTTACTTTGCGCGGTTGCTCTGGTCTGTCTGTGCGTCGTCTCTCTGGTGGACAAAGAGTGTCCGAGCAGCAGCTTCACACGCGCGGCTGTGGCTGCAGACTCGCGACGCTGCTCCGAGATTGGCAGGTAAATCAAGTTTTGTTCAATAGTAAGAAACCAGAGTGGAGTTTTGCTTAACATTTTTTGTGGAAATTGACAGATGTGGAAGAAGTACTTAGATATTGAACCTGAGTAGAAATACCAGAGTATGTTAAAAAAATAAAAATATGTATCTGCATTCGAAATGTTACTTAAGTTAAAGTGCAAAAGTATTACCTTCAAAATATACTTAAAGTACCAAACGTACCAATTATGCATGTCCATTTCGGAATATTTATTATATGTTTTGATTATAATTACTTATGCTTTAATATGTGAAGTAAAGTGCAGCTAGTTTTAATGACTTCTATACTGCAGGGTAGCTTGTGCATTTTACTCCAGGTGTAACTAAAGTCTTACTCAAGTGTTATATTTCACATCATTAATTTAAATCTGTAAAGTAACTAAATGGTATTCAAATAATTTGGTGGTGTAAGATTACAAGACATACCTCTGAATTGTAGAGGGGGAGAAGTAGCAGACGATTGAAAAACTCAAGTAAATTACAAGTCCCTCAAAATTCTACTTAAGTACAGTATTTGAGTAAATCCACTGAGTTACTCTACACCATTGGAGATGGAAGGATGTTAAAAACGTTGTGTTTTTTTATGCATTCCAATCAAATGTATTTGTATTCAGACTTTAGTTATCCAGAGCTCTGTATGCTATCAGACTGCACCTCCCTACTCCTGCAGCTGAGAAGCTGAACTGAGCAATGGGATAAGCAGTTTAAGAGATTTGACAGGCTCTGTTTGAGGAATAGAGATAATGCCTGCAGAAATGTGGGCAGACAAGCCCTGATTCTCCTCACCTCTTGTTAATTTATTTCCTGAACTATCCTGTTATATGTGAATGTAACAGAAAATCCTATCTCGAAACCCACAAACTGATGTCAAACAGTTAAGTTAATACTGAGGATATATATTTATTTTATTTGATGCACTCTTTAATTTATTCAGTGAGCAAAAAAAAATGATGCAACCAATCTGTCATCATGACAACTCCAAATGCAGAATACAAGGTGAAAGTTTTTTTTCAAACAGGAATGTGCATAACGAATCTTCCTGCTTTTGTATTCAGTTGCAGAGATGTTTTTCTTCCTGTCCTTGTGAATGTTTCCAAATTCACACCAGAGACAATGAATGTTCCTCTAATGAGAGAAGGGAAGGGGACTTTTCTTTTGTATCATTAGCATAACACATTCTTCAGGAAAGAAACCGTTGTGCAGCAGTTGCAGTACAAACAGAGTCTCTCTAATCTTTATTCTTTCTCAAACCCACCTTTTACTCACACATATAACAGCTCAGGTTTGACAAAATGCAAACATTTCCACAATACATACAAAGAAATCTCTAAATGTGTTTTGCCGTATCCACAGAGTATACAGTCTACATTTGGTCATGTTTGTATTTCATATAGTCATATCCTCTTCATAACATTGATCCATTTATGATTATCTACTGTAGAAAGACATAAACAATCAACCATGTGTTGTTCTGTCTACAATGTTCACATGAGTATCCTTTAATTGGACTATTGCTATTAGATTCTAGTTTATCATTTGACCTCCTGTGACCTTTTCCACTGTGGAACCAATCAAACTACATGGCAGTATTATATCTTGTCCCTCAGTAAACCAACAAAAGATCCATTGATGTGCTCTTTTGGAGACGCCTCCAACTACTTAGCAGCACATGGTTCAAACTTGCCTTTTGGCAGCTGAGCCACTTTGGAACTGTTAAGCAATAACCCCAGTGTTGCAATCATTTAAAGAACAATACAAAAATCACCTGTGTGCCTGTATGTGGGCCATTACGCAGTGCATTTTTGGGTTGTTGACATTTTGGTGACACATACCTCATGAATCCAGTAAAATTAAATGTTTTCCAGGAACATACTACAGCAAGGCGGATCAGCAGTAGATGGCGCCATTGCAGCTCTTCTGTGCACTTCTGTGATCAATCCTCAGAGCATGGGGATTGGAGGAGGATCTATCTTCACCATAAGAAACAAAAAAGGTGAGTTTCTCATTCATTAGGATGACCTTAAATGATAAAGGTTGATTAATCCGATTTTATTATGAATTCTTATCTTTGTCTTAGGCAACGTTAAAGTGTACAACTTCAGAGAAACCGTCCCAAAGTCTTCTAAAACAAACCTGTTAAAGGACTGTCCCACCTCAATCCAACTGACCACAGGTAGGCAGAATTGTCCTTCAGTTTATAGTGGTTTATAAAGCAAAATCCCTACCCATGCTTCCTCTTATAGTCATAGCAGTATACAGTAATCCCTTAACTCTGTTCGTGTTTTACTTATGGGTTATTTGGCTTATTTTCAACACCATCACCATTTTTTCCCTTTGAAATGTCCTCTAGGTAGTGGACTAAGAGAATAGTAATCCAAACTCCTTCAAACAGAGCACATAGATTTGAGAAAAACACATTTTAAGTTTAAATTTTGCTCAGATGTTTTAAATATCACCAGCAGCAGCTCTTACTGCTGTTGTAAGATGTTGTTTTCTAGCATTAAACATTTTAAATATGGAAATATATTTATTGAGTTACAGCAAATGTTTGCTTTATTGCTCCTCTTTCTTTTTCAAATAAGTCCAGCTCATTTTTGTTTTTTTTCCCCATCATTGATTTCATACAGCTTTATTGTTTTCCACCTTACAGGCAGCCAGTGGATCGGTGTTCCCGGAGAGCTGCGGGGTTACGAAGCAGTTCACAAACAGTATGGGAAGTTGCCTTGGGCCAAGCTGTTTGAACCAACAATTAAACTGGCCAGAGAGGGCTTCACTTTGCCGCTGTATCTGGGGGAACTTCTGCAAATTCCTTTAGTGAAAGTGCATGTGGAAAATTCATCCATCTGGTAGAGCAACTCACTTTCTGCTTATAGTGATAAAGGGCTGTTAAAGGTTTCCAAAAAATGTGGGCAAAAATATAACTTATTAGAATATCTACTTTGTAGCAACACTGATGATCATAAAGGTTTTAGGACACTGAAAAACTATCAGTAAGCCTTTTCTCATCAGTGTCCCTGCAGAAACCCTTGAGCAAAGGGCTTTCCTATAAATCCCAGTTTTAAGTTATTAAATGCTAGTTTATAACCCTGAGTTAACTATTGAATATATAATTGAGTGTTTAAGTTCAGGATTTCATGTTGCATAATAGTTTCACCCAGTCCACATGCTCATTTAAACACTTTTGTGCTCACCTTCTTTTAGAAATGGCTTTGTGAGTTGTTGCTTTATGGAGCTAAATCAGGGTCATAAGTTTTGATCATTCAAAAAATTACAATTTATTTGAAAGCAAAAGAAAAAGAAGTGAAATAAAAAGTGAAACGGAAAAAAGAATCTTCTGAATCTGAAAACGTACAATCAGCAACTGAATAAAATAAGGATTCAAATATGAAAATATGTATAAAAGTGAATTATGAAAATAAATATTTTATTCCCAAAAATTGCTGAACTGAATCAAAATAATATTCAACCTGAAAAAATATTTTAAATACTCATTTTTTGTTTGAACACATCATCGTGTTTTTCAAAGTACAGAATAAAAACTTGATCTTTCAAATAAATTGTATTTTTTGGAATGATCAAAACTTATGACCCTGATTTAGCTCCATATTGCTTTTCCTAAGTGCAAGATTCATAAAGACATTAGCTGGAAGTTTGGTGTAAAAGGCTTGAATGGGCATGATTGCCTCTGCAAAACAAATTCCTTCAGGATATTTGAGACTATTCATTGATGAGTCTGCACAAATAACGTATGTGGTTTAAGATACATTGCATGAAATGCATGCACTATTTGTTAACAAAGGGGACCAGAAAGGCCACAAATAACACAAATAATGAAGTGCAGCATTAATAACTCAAAGGTATACAAATATGTTCTAATTTCTGCTTTTACATGAATTCTCTTTTCCAGTGAAATTTTCTGCAACAAAAACAGAGCCATTCTCAGCACAGGAGACATCGTCAAGTTTCCTAAACTTGCAGAAACCATGGAAACAATTGCCAAGCAGGGGGCAAATGCCTTTTACTCTGGCAAGATAGGACAAGACTTAATCCAAGACATAAAGGCTGCAGGTTGGTGCAATTTCCTCATAAATTGGTGATGATTGAGGTCTACCTTTAAAGTAAATGGACAGAAAAAAAAATACAGCTGGTAAAGAGTTCAAGCTGTTTGTATAAACATGTTTCTTCTAGGTGGGACTATGACGATGGAGGATCTGAAGTCCTTCCAAGTGCGGGTGAAGGATGCATGGACAGTTTCTCTGGGAAACACCAAGATGCATCTCCCTCCACCTCCTTCTGGGGGCCCCCTGCTGGCATTCATACTCAAACTCATGCAAGGTTCATGTATCATAATGACTTTCCTGCAATCCCTTAAACTGACATAGTGTAGCAACTGAATTACATTCTAGCATCTTGCCTCTATACACTGGATTATAAAAAAGTTGTAAAGCATAATATTTTTATAATGTGTTATTTTTTGTGTTTTTTCACAGATTTTCCCTTCAATCAAAACTCCCTGGATGTTGACCAGAAGATTCAGATGTATCATCGCCTAATAGAAGCAACTAAATTTGCTAATGGACAAAAGAGGAGCATCAACGATCCTTATTTTAATGACGGAAAGGTTCGGGTCTGATTTTTTCCCCCCATTATTCTTAGAGCAAAAAGATATTTATAAGATACTATCTAAAATCCTCATGCAGTTTCTGGGCAATCTATATGTAGCAACGGGAGAAAAAACTACCGGAAAGCTTAAAGCTTTCGTGCCTTGAATCATCAACTTGCAGACATATACTATCTGAATAATCCAGCTGTGAAAAGGTTGCGGTCAACAAAAAATACAGTGACCCTCTCACCCTCTCTTCCACACATACCTCACACAGGTGTAGAGGTTATTACATTACCTGTGAGTGCCGCCCATATGCATGTAACCCAACTGATCCAACCCATAATAGATCCAGAAATAATAATAATTTTATAAACAAAGCCCAATGCCAAAATATAAACAATCAAAACCCTTATTAAATCATACACCAGAAATCCCCACACTCACATTCCTGGCTCTTAAACAATGTTGAATGGCCCAAAAATATAAAAATAAAGCAGGTTTATTAAACTTTGGAAATACATTTTCTTAAAAGTTTAATGGAAAGGTTGGTACCTCTTTTATTTGTAAAAGGTATCAATCTTCTCATCTAAAACTTGACAGGTAAATGTCAAAACTGTCTATATAGCTAGTTTGTCTGGTGACCTTGTATGTCATAACCCCCTTCTTTCTCCCTATGCTTCCTGATTTATTTACACAAAAAGATGTACAATTAAGGCAGAAATGACAAAAACTAAACAAATCACCCCAGCTTTTTCCTGATTCATTATGATGTTTTTGTTTTTCTTCCAGAGTGCAGATCATTTGATCAATGACTCCTTCATCAATAACATCGCAGAAAAGATTTTTTCCAACCTCACCCATGAGAACTCCTACTACAACAATGCCAAGCCTTCCCGGGATAGTGTTGGGACGACCCACGTTTCTGTCCTGGATGAAGAAGGACTGGCTGTCTCTGCCACCAGCACCATAAACCAAGTGTAAACACAAAGCCTATTATTTCTACTGTATCTAGTTTATATTATTTAAAGTTGCTAAGTCTACTATGTTTTGTTTTGCAGTTTTGGCGGAGGCATTTACTCTCCAAGAACAGGCATCATTCTGAACAATGAGCTGCTTGACTTCTGTCACAGAGCAGACATAGTGAGGGCAGGTAAAGTCACAAAAACAACGACTTTCAGTTAAAATTTCAATTTCTTCTCAGTCTGATATGGAGTGTGATTGTTGTTGCAGATGAACAGCCTCCTTCCTCAATGACTCCGTTAATACTTGAGTCAAAGTCTGGAGGACTTTTTGTGATTGGTGGATCGGGAGGAAGCTTGATAACCTCCGCAATGGCATCGGTAATTTTGATTAAGCTGTTTGCAAATTGGTTTACTATTTCCCTATCTGTGTGCTTACATGGTTCTTTTTAAAAAAAATTATCTTTGCAGTCTATAATAAACCACCTGTGGCTGGGGATGAATCTGAAAGATGCCATTGCTGCGCCTATAGTGTTTGTCGATTCCAGTAATTACCTGAATTTTGAGCGAGGTTTTAACAAGGTGAGATAATCATGTGCTCCTCCTTACTGACCATTAATTACATTTAGATTCACCAGACTGTGTCGTCGATCTAATGAATAATATCTCTACTTGTGTTAATGTATTCTGACAGAGATAGCCACAACATAATTGTACAAAGTCTGCTTCAATTGACCTGTAATCAGCTTTGGAACCAAGAGTGGGGAGGATAAGTGGTATTAATGTGTGTGTGGGCTTTTTTTGTGCTCTCAGTCAGTGAAAGATGGCCTCATCGCTCTTGGACACAAATCTGGGAACTGGAAATTTTTCCTAAATGTTGTCAATGCTGTGGAAATGGAGAATGGATGCATTGCAGCTGTATCAGACCACAGGAAGCAGGGAGAGTCAGCAGGATACTGACCACGGAAGACCACGAAGACGCACCTTCCTGTAAATATCTGCACTAAAGAATGACTCAACCTTTAGCCTTTCAAATGAATACTTCGCCCCAAAACATTGACCAGTTGTGTGTAAAATACTCACACTATGTTGAATTCTTGAAGAAAACTTTTATTTTCTCACAGAATCCAAAAACTTCTTTTAAGCAGTGCTTAACACGAGTTTGAGAATGTAATGAGATGTGTGAAAGATTATAACCAGATGTGAAATATTTTTGCCATTCGGAAATTGGGCCTTATTTACTTCAATCTATCACAGCCTCTCCTTTTTCTGATTCTTCGTTCACTGCGCAGCCAATACAAGGTAACAGGATGAGTTATTGGTCATTTTAGAGGTGAAGTATTCCTTTAAGAACAAAACTGTGCGTCAATAAATGTGATCCCTTTAAACCTTTGTGCTCGCTTAATACTGAGGCTCTTCAATGATGAGCTACTCAATCAATCAAGACACTTTTAATGATGCCAGTGCTGTCAATGCTTTTTGTTTTTTCTATTTTCTATAGTGTTATAGGCTCTTTTGCACGTAAATGGCCTTCAAAAGCCATTGTTCAAACACTTCTTTTAAACAGTGCTTAACACCCCCCCCTTCCTGAAATGCCTCCATTTGATTCCTTTGTTTACTTCCTGAACATACTGACATCACTATGTAACACTCGCGCTTCTATAGCCTAGCGCTCCAACACATCGTACGTGATAGGTTAAGGGGCAGGTCATCTCTAAGCGGTTCACAATTCACAACTGAGCCGACCAGCTAACCAATCAGAGCAGACTGGGCTCTGGTTTCAGACAGAGGGTGAAAGAGGTGCTGAAGCAGAGGCAGTATGATGAAAAATCATTTTCAGGTTTATATTAGAAAAAATACTAATATAAACCTGAAAATGAGTATAATATATCCTCTTTAAGTGGACTGACACACAATACACATGAAGCTATACTCCTGAGAGTTGCTTGAATGGTCTGTGGGATTACAGTATATTTCGGCAGCAATCCACAAAGGCAACTGTATTTAAATATATATATATATTTAGAGAACCAGTAAGACAGTGATCAGAGAATGTTTTATTTCCTCACTGAACTTTATAATTCTTTCTAGGATTTTTTTATTGAGCCATGTAAACCTTCTTAAGCAACTTCTGACTTAATGTGACCCTAAAAATGTGACTGTATGTGAAACAACCTTATTATCTGGGCACATTTTCTAGTAGCACTGTCTAAAGAAAAATACTTTATTTTCATACCAGCAACATGTAATTTTCTGTGTTTTAATATCTGAAAATGTTATGTTTAGTAGTTACACATTTTTTACAATTATTATCTGTGAATATTTGTGATTTTACAATAAAAAATAATCGGTAAAAAGACGAGTAATTGTCACCAGATGTGCTTTTCAACCAAAGACACTGCTCAGGCTCATTCCTACTGAACATACACGCGTCAGCTTTTCAAACATTAATCCTTTATTGTTAGTATAGTATGATCAGCAATAATCTGCGTCACGTTTTCCTGTTTCCTTGTTTCCGAGCAGCACTTGAGCTGTGAAACAAAGGAAGCAGTAATGAGATACATTTCAGGAGAGAGACCTATGAATTAGTAATGATTTTTTAAGTGGATTCTGCTCCGTTTTCCTTTGAGGCGCTTGATGTAAGTTATGAGAACATGCAAATTTAAGTCTGTGTGAAGCCTCACTTTCCTTGTTGTATGACAAATGAGTTAATCTGGATACATTTTGACTTCATCGCTTCATAAAATGACCATCTTTGTATGAATAACATTCATTTAAAACAACATTTACACTAAGCCAACATTCTCTTTTACTTAAAGCATGAGCGGTGATATAATCCAGTGTTGACTCTCTGACTTTGCTTGTTTTGACACTTTTAGTCACACCCTTGATGTAGTAGATTTTTCTCAGGAGGTATTTGATGTTATTTGATGCAATGTGGTTTAAATTAAGACCACGTAGACATTGACGCACCAACTTTTAGGAGCCTTAAGGGGAAAGTAAATTGTCTTTGTTGCACAACTCAAAAGTTCATTATGACTATGTGGAAGTCAGATTATGCTTAATTGGGCCTTCAAGGAAAATTGTTGTGTGATTGTTCATTTTTGCATTTATCATCTCATATTTCTAGAAAATAATGAGACATCAGCAGGTAGTGCAAGTCACTCATTTTAAAAAGTACTTGCCGATTTCAGGACCAATTCGCATAGCATTTAAAGGGGCCCTATTAAACTTTGTTGTGTGTTATATGGGTTTTTGTGCATGTAAATAGTCTACAAAGGCTAAAATCCTTCCCCTTGTGTTTATCTCGGTAACAGTGACATCACTATTTAACACTTTCTATTGGCTAGCGTTCCAACGCATTGTACGAAATAGGATAAGGGGCGGGCCATCTCTAAGCGGTTGACCGATAACAGAGCCGGCCAGCTAACCAATCAGAGCAGACTGGGCTCTGGTTTCAAACAGAGGGTGAAAGGAGGTGCTGCAGCAGAGGCCGGGTGAGAACAATAAAGAGCTTTTTGAACATTAAAGCATGGAAACATGTCAAAGTAAGGGGGACAAAATACAAAAATGAACCTGAAAATGAGAATAATAGGGCCCCTTAAATATTGATGTACCCAATATGAGTCTGACTGTGGACATTCATTGTACTTTCCGTTGTGTATTAATGTTATAAACTTGCCTTGACTTTATTGCCTCCATTCATTGATCCATAGGAAACACAATAAAAGGAAAAGGAATATAAACATGTTTTCAATCATGTGAGTGCTATCTCATGGCTCTACGGATGAGGAAATCGTTCCGTTGGTTGCTGCTCCACTTTGGTGTCCACTAAAATATCCCAGCTCCTGTGTGAAAGCCCCTTCAGTCTTGTTATTGACAACCTTAGGTTCATGCATGTGGGGATCACCTGATTAAACATTAAAGCTCGAGACCATAAATACTTTTACATAGTCAGTTTGTTTTTATTTATCACAGTATGTTCATTTCAAGTGTTTATTTTGAAGGAAAATAAAATAATCTAGAATAACTCTTCAATTAATTTGATAAAAACAATAAAAAACTATTGTGATCTATAAACATTGAGATTGTAAATAAATATGTGGTGTGAATGTTAAACCTATTTGTGTTATAACAGTTTCTATCACAGGTAAACCAGACATTTCAAGCAAAACTTGGATAAAGGCAGGATCATTTTACACTTTCTTTTACATTTGAATAATTAAGTAACACATTTACATTGCTGCTGAGAAAAGAAGAGCCCTGAATCCCAGCCAGACAGTGAGCAGAGACAGCTGTGATATTGTTATGGGGTCATTACAGGCGATTGCACTCACGGCTACGGGAAATTACTGTACAGTAAGTCATTAGGACTGTTTGTCCCTGAGGTTTTATGATCCTTTATTTAAAAAAAGGGTTATGCCTGCCCTCCCCTTTGTTTGTTCTCACCTCTTATGAACATCCTGGTGAAATATGTTAAAGTCTAAAAGATTATTTAATTTAATTATGTTTAATTGTTGGGAATTACCATGGACGTCACAAATCATACCTTTAAAGGAAAACAAAATGAACAGCTTTACACTGCTAATGATTTACAAAAGTGCTTCATTAACAGGGGTTGGAAACATTTACGGCCGAGGGTGTTAAAAAAAACACTGATGATGGTTAAACTTCTAATGGCTTGTGCAGTTCTTTATCACTTGAAATGATGTTGCATATAAATGCAGTGGACATGAGACTAAATATTCTGAATTAATTTCAGACTGGGTCGTTTTGTTTCACGGTCAAAGTGAGTAAAAGTCAATGTGCTGTTATCTGAGTTGCGTGTCATGAAAAAATGTTCTATCTTAATGAAAGAGCAATTGGTGTAAACGTCGTTTCCTTGTTTTTTATTAAGTCTCTAATCTCTCAGCTCTTACCACTGGTGTCAAAGTTCATGTAGCTACAGGCTCTGTGCATAATCAGAGTTGTTTTTATGATCTCAGTACCCAGCGGCGTACGCCCACTTGCGAGGATCTGATTGAGCGTGGAGTCCGTCATCATAGCGAGCCACCGCCTGCACCACAGCGCCTGTCGATTTGAGGTACTCTACCTCGTGGTTCTTCAATGCCAGACCTTTCAGGATGTACTGCAAACAGGAGCAAATATGAAGAGCATACCTTGTGCAACCCAAAGAAAACTGAATAGATGTGTCATGATGTTTAAGATAAATCTTTTTAGCACACAGCAGAGATCAAAAATGCTGTTCAGAATCTTTTTTCAGAGTCTTGGTTTAAAAACTTTTTGATGATTTCGGAATAATGCCCATTTCAAAAATTCATGTTGAGTAATATATGTGAAAATAAATCTCCAATTAAGTCAGAAATGTGGGATGTGCTGCCCGACACACAATTGATACGATTTCAAAATCATGCAAAATTTAGAGGTAACATCGGAAGCTAAATATTTTATAAATATTTTACATACATGTTTCCATTCATTACCCTCAATGGTACATTTAAAATATATGATAATGAGATGAACAAGTTTGGCAGAAACCCTTCACAAATATAGGAGGATTTGCTTATTTTTTGACAAATTAGGCTATTACCACCACAAAAGTGCCGAAATACTTTTCTCCATTTATTCAGGTAGGTGAAAATAATGAAGAAATTCCTGGGTGTTAGAAGGGCTTTTTGTTAGCTGGGCTTTTGTGTGAGGGATTGTCTCCCTACACACTCACAGCCCTGCCAGTGTTCACATATGTCAGTGTTGTTTTCAGTTTGTGACTCACTTTGTCAAATTGTGGTTCTGCTACAGTGGCATTGGGACTCAGCTGGTTGTGGAGCCTTGGATCCGACACAGCTTTTTTCAGATCATAGTCGAAGAACAGTGCCTCAAAATCACCTACAAAACAGCAGACATTTGAGACAATTATAACCAAACAGCCAAGGAGTAATTACATAGCTGAAATAATACAACTCGTTGATGTAACTTCTTGCAATTTTACCTGAGCGATAGAAGTTGTGATTTTCGTTCCTCCTGAGCCTCCGACCACCATCTTTACTTTGTTGTTTTTATCAAAGAGGATAGCCGGACACATGGAAGACATTGGCCTCTTTCCTTTAAACAGATTTTATATTATATATCAGTGTAAGTTACCCATTAATACAGTGTTTATGTGTTTATGTTCAACATTATTGAAATAATGACATTAACATGGCCCTATGTAGCTAAGATTCAAGTTGTATGTGATAGAAATGAATCACTTTTTAGAATTTATTCCACATTTACCTTCCCAATTGTATTTGTCTGTATGTTGCCATGCTCCTTTGTGTACAAGTGGCTTGTAACTAATTGCCCTTTCGTTCGGATTACTAAGGTTATCACCCATAAAGATAAGCTTTGATTGAATCATTTCCAGAGCGGGGTGGAGACATTTGATAAGACAAACTTTATTTAGAAGGTAAAAACTTAAAGGGCAGTGTTGAGAAAGACAAATCAACCTCTGTGTACGCTACTGTCCAACAGCCAATCTATGTACAGTGGGGCAAAAAAGTATTTAGTCAGCCACCAATTGTGCAAGTTCTCCCATTTAAAAAGATCAGAGAGGCCTGTAATTTGTATCATAGGTATACCTCAACTATGAGAGACAGAATGAGAAAAAAAAATCCAGAAAATCACATTGTAGGATTTTTAAAGAATTTATTTTCAAATGATTGTGGAAAATAAGTATTTGGTCAATAACAAAAGTTCATCTCAATACTTTGTTATATACCCTTTGTTGGCAATGACAGAGGTCAAACGTTTTCTGTAAGTCTTCACAAGGTTTTCACACACTGTTGCTGGTATTTTGGCCCATTCCTCCATGCAGATCTCCTCTAAAGCAGTGATGTTTTGGGGCTGTCGCTGGGCAACACGGACTTTCATCTGGAGATCTGGAGACTGGCTAGGCCACTCCAGGACCTTGAAATGCTTCTTACGAAGCCACTCCTTCGTTGCCCTGGCGGTGTGTTTGGGATCATTGTCATGCTGAAAGACCCAGCCACGCTTCATCTTCAGTGCCCTTGCTGATGGAAGGAGGTTTTCACTCAAAATCTCACGATACATGGCCCCATTCATTCTTTCCTTTACACGGATCAGTCGTCCTGGTCCCTTTGCAGAAAAACAGCCCCAAAGCATGATGTTTCCACCCCCATGCTTCACAGTAGGTATGGTGTTATTTGGATGCAACTCTGCATTCTTTCTCCTCCAAACACGAAGAGTTGAGTTTTTACCAAAAAGTTCTATTTTGGTTTCATCTGACCATATGACATTCTCCCAATCCTCTTCTGGATCATCCAAATGCCCTCTAGCAAACTTCAGACGGGCCTGGACATGTACTGGCTTAAGCAGGGGGACACGTCTGGAACTGCAGGATTTAAGTCCCTGGCGGCGTAGTGTGTTACTGATGGTAGCCTCTGTTACTTTGGTCCCAGCTCTCTGCAGGTCATTCACTAGGTCCCCCCGTGTGGTTCTGGGATTTTTGCCCACCGTTCTTGTGATCATTTTGACCCCACAGGGTGAGATCTTGCGTGGAGCCCCAGATCGAGGGAGATTAGCAGTGGTCTTGTATGTCTTCCATTTTCTAATAATTGCTCCCACAGTTGATTTCTTCACACCAAGCTGCTTACCTATTGCAGATTCAGTTTTCCCAGCCTGGTGCATGTGTACAATATTGTCTCTGGTCTCCTTTGACAGCTCTTTGGTCTTGGCCATAGTGGAGTTTGGAGTATGACTGTTTGAGGTTGTGGACAGGTGTCTTTTATACTGATAACGAGTTCAAAAAGGTGCCATTAATACAGGTAACGAGTGGAGGACAGAGGAGCCTCTTAAAGAAGAAGTTACAGGTCTGTGAGAGCCAGAAATCTTGCTTGTTTGTAGGTGACCAAATACTTATTTTACCGAGGAATTGACCAATTAATTCATTAAAAATCCTACAATGTGATTTCCTGGATTGTTTCCCCCATTCTGTCTCTCATAGTTGAAGTGTACCTATGATGAAAATTACAGGCATCTCTCATCTTTTTAAATGGGAGAACTTGCACAATTGGTGGCTGACTAAATACTTTTTTGCCCCACTGTATATTAAAATGCTACTGGTTTGAGAGCAATTATGTGCATTTCTGTGTGTGTTTTATTCTGACCTGGTATGATGAAGTTGTTGGGTGAAGGAGGCACTCCGAAGCCGTTTGTGATGAGTGGAGAGCTGAAGTCGTCCATCTCATTGTTGAGAATTATCCCCGTTGATCTTGACATAACCTTGGAGCCCAAACTGCATGAGAACAATAACCATTTAAGAAACAGGGGAGGGGAACATGACACATAAACCAACATTTAAAAAGATTTAGTTAGGAGGTCCTACTATTGGTTGATGGTGCTGGTGGCGGCCACGGCGCTTCCATCTTCTGCTACCACAGAGAGGTGAGCGGTCCCGTGGTTTTCAGGCATGTAAAACTCCGGCTCGTAGTAGTTCATGTGGTGTGTGGTGTTATCTGTGATCTTCTCACGAAGGTCATTGGCATAAGAGGTTGAAGTCATATTCTTGATGAGCTTTGGAAAGAGAGACAGGAAAATAATTCATAGGCCATAGATTTAGAGAAAAGTATTTCTCTAGTATTGTTTTTTTGCAGTAAGTACTGATTCATGTTCTGGACAGTTGATCATTGTTCCTGTTAATCCACAACAGGCACAATCTAGTCACTCATGTTTATGGGATTTAGTAGCAGAGATTCACAGACTTTTTCAAAGGGGAATGGCTTTTCATTCTACTAGTGCAAAGAATACAGTAAGTCACACGTTTGATTAAAACTTCTGACTGTGGTGGTTCTGATTCCCTGGATGTGTGCTGATATGGAAAACGTATGAGAACCTAAAAGTAACCACATAGATTGTTTTGGTAATAATTAGAGAAACAAATATAACAAAGGCAAAAAGTACCCTAATAATCATTATGAAATGATCTGAATTTATAATAAAATGCCTCTATGTTAAAAAAAAAAGAAGCCTTTTCAATAATAAAAAAACAACTCTTTAATTTAAGTGGAATATGCATGAAAGGGGATTCAAGAAAAATAAATTAAAAAAACAATAAAGCCTGTGGCATTAGGTGATCATTAGGCAAGCATCAAATAAAAGACAGCAAGAGGTCTCAACGGGGCCTAAAGACAAGACTTTGTGGCTGACAATACTGCATCTGCTGAAATGAGGTCTTCATTAAGTGAAGGATGGGTGTACAATTCCCCAGCTCTCTTAAGCTCTGAAGAAAGGGTGTCGTCACAACCCAATTAGCCAAGAGGGGAAATACACCAAGCTACGCCAGAAATTAAAACCAACACTTTAACTGTCCCCTATTCAGTGTTGCCACAGTTACTTCAAAAAAGTAATCTGATTAGTGATTACAGAGTACTCCTTTAAAAATTAACTTAGTTACTTTACTGATTACTTGATTTTAAAAGTAACTCAGTTAGATTACAAGTTACTTTATTAGTTACTTTCAGCAGCTGCCGACAACAACCCCCCCCCTCCGCCTCAACATAAAAATGAGTCCAACCCACCGCCCGACCAACTTCTTCATCTCTCCTCCACTTAACAGGTTTTGCACCGAGGTCCAGCTTTTGTGGTGTGCGGTGCTGTGACTCCAAATGTTTCTTCACATTTGACGTAGTGTGTTTGAAGCTAGATAGCACTTTGTCTCCAGCACAGAGTACAACGAACCTTAATATTGTCATCTTTAGCTGACTCAAAAACCTCAAAATAGTGATTGTATTTCCAGCTAGAAAACGCACATCTCTCTCCTCCCTCCATTGTTGTTTACGTTTGTGTCTCTGCATGGTATTACACGTGAGTTGTCCTCATGCTGAAAACGTGACTTAATTGTCGCATGGACGTCATTCCCCAAGACGCAAGAAGAAAGCAAACAAAAATAGTAACGCACAGTGACTTGGATAAGTAACCTTAATCTGATTACTGGTTTGGAAATAGTAACGCGTTAGATTACTTGTTACAGAAAAAAGTGGTCAGATTAGAGTAATGCGTTACTCACTGCCCCTATTATATTGTTTTTCAACAATATATTATGGGTCAGATATATACAAAACGTGTCTCTGAAGTGTTTGGCTCGAAATACCAAACACATCATGCATTGTAGCATGCCATAAACTTCACTGTTTCAGCCCTGTTTCAAAAGTGCTGATTCTGTGACCGTAGCTTTATATGCTAATGAGCTGCTGCTGGCCACGCCCCTCTGCAAAGTGTTTTGTTTAAAAAAACATAATGGTTTTCCCAGAAGGAGATTCAGGTGATAAGGTGGGAGGTTGTTACCTTGGTTGGCTTCGGTTAATGGTTGCACAATCCCAAAAAACATGGTGACATCACAAAATGGCCAAACTCTGATCAGCTCATTTTCTGACAGGTTTTTATAAAGATGGATGAGGAAAAAAAGAGAGAGAATATTTTTTCCTGAAACTTTCTGAATCTCTTACACAGAGGGGACACATATTACTGTATTAAAGACGTGAAAAATACATTTTGCATAAAAGGTGACCTTTAAACTGTTTAAAGCAGAGACCAAGACTTTACATTGGTTATGTTGAGGAACTTCGGATCCCCAAGTAAGGTCCTCTTTGCATATGCGAAGCGAAAAGCCTCCACGATGCGATGGTAGGTTAGAATCTTTTTCTCTCTGCTTGACAGACTTTCTGCTGTGAAGTTGTACCCTGTAGAAAATAAAACAATTATCAGTTACACGATTAACTCCACAGCTTCACTCATCTGTCTTCACTCAGATGCTGTTCAGGTATAGGAGAGGAGACAGCTATAATGCACTTGACCTAGCCGTATCCTTCCTTTCCTATGTTATTCTTTAGTCTAAAAGCCGCTGTGACCAGACTATGGGTATTACCCTGAGCTGACAGCCGCAGGGAGAAACAGGAGGGGAGGCTGAGGGAAGAGAGAGTTTTAGTTTGATGGGTTTCAGCTGTCAGACAGGGGCAGGAGTCACGGTAAATCTGCAGGATGAAGGTTTTGGGAAGGCACTGAATTGTGTCCTAGGAGCCTTCACCACTGGACTGTGTCCAATTAGAGGTAAATTGGTAAGATTAGTGTTAGCGTGTGAGGCAGGGGGGCCGCCATGTGTGGGTGGCCGGTCAGAGGAAAGGAAAGGTTCACAGAGATTAATTACTTTAGACGGAAGTTTCTTGTCTTATCCTGGAAGGCAGACACTGTCACTGTACTGAAAATAGCAGAGACAGTGTCTTCAATTTGAAACTCAGAAATGAAAAGCCAACATAGGAGAAAGTTAAACCAGCCAGATATAATTTATGATTATTTGATGGAGATGATGATGGACCAAGTTAGCGATGATTAGATTAGCAACATGCTCATATACTTTGCTGATCACACTCTCAGGTGTGATTACACAGACCGCAATTATCTTTGGATCGTAATAACTTCAATCAAACAAAAGCCCTTCTGTCAGGGTTACACAGTCATTCCCTCAGGTGTTTTAACTTCATTCTCTAAATTGGAGGAAGTAACAAGATATTGTTTTTGTAGCTTATTGGTTTTTTCTATTTTCGAGACACCATCTGTTATTGTTGGAGCATCAACAATCTAAGTCGTCATAACTAAAAAACAAAGTATGTAGTTTGTCCGTGTGCTTGTCATATAAAGTTGTTCTGATCCATCACATATTTTGTAAAATAAATGGTTTGGCATTTTAGGAAATATGCTTATTCCTTTTCTTTTGAATAATTCACACAAAAAAGTGTAGTATGAAATATGGTTACCTTTTGACAGAAGACAGACAAGCTGTTTCCTCGTTTCTAATCGGTATGCTAGGCTATGTTAGCAGATAGTCACACTTAGCATAAAGCTATGTTAGTGGTATCAATCTTGTCCTGAACAAATTCAATTTTCACTTTTCTTGAATTTGTATTGAGCCCACAAACCAGAGCATTTTAGTTTGACTTAATGGCATAGAGCAAAACTTTTAAGATCAAAATTGCCCTTGGAGCTGAGTAAATCACCATAATGAATTGCACCCTAATGACCGCCCTGCATGAATGTCTGTATGTAATGGCAAGCCATCCAATAACTTTTCATATATTTGCCCAGAAGCACATATTTCAGTATGAATGGTGCCGCTGGATGAAATGCGGGGTCAGTAAAGTCATTATAGGAAAGGTTCAACAGTTTCCAAGTCTATCCTAACACAATAATCAGGTTACTTAATGAGGTTTTTGTTGTTATAGTTCCAACTGGTCTTCAAAATATTATTTGAATGTGTTTTTTAAAGGATGAGAGACAAAATCCACCATTCTCTGTGCAAACAATATTCCACAGTGCATCTGTGCCTCCTGATGCACTTTCAATACAAGCATCCCTCATTTAAAAAGCATTTAAAAAATGACCAGTATGAATTTCAAGAAATGAAATTTGCTTCAAGGCTCATATCGGTATCTGACTATCGTTTTAGGGTGGAAAAATTGTGAGCCATGAATTTATGTACCACATAAGAACAACTTTGTTAGGTTGGGAAAGGATTATGGTCACGGTAAAAACATGCAAACATTGACGGTTACACAGCAATATTTTCAGCATGATAACAGTCTCACACCTCTTCTGCCTGATTTAATATGAGAGAAAAAAACTGTTTCTTCATGATGTATGAAATATTATAGTAGTGTGTGCTCTAGATACCCAGTTAGCTAACTTATAGTTAACATGTTTTTATTTTGAGAGTAGATTTACTGTACAGTAGATCAGCATGTTGCTCACAGTGGAGTCTGAGAGAGTGACTGGTAAAGTGAAGGCATCTCACATTAAAGCACTCCCACTCAGGATGTTTTTGGACAAAGCATCAAGACTTACCATTCAAGATGTTTAATATCAGTGAGAGCACAGGGCCGCTAGCGGGGGCATTGGGAACAGCCATGGTGTACTCCCCCACATCCACCTTTAAAGGCTTTTCATCCAAGACAGGCACATAATCCTTGAGATCCTCCATTGTGATGATGCCGCCTAAACACGGATTGACACACACACTGAATGCACACTAAGACACAGCTGGAAAAACAAATCATCCTTAAATGGAAATGAGCTGTGCCAAGAGAGGTGCATGTTAGCATATTTTAATATATCTCCTGAAGCCTTTTGAGCAAATGAGTTTTAGTGATAAGAAACTTGGCAGTAAGGATGATAACCATAATGTCCTTGTGTGTGAGATTACTTTGCTGTGTGGGTAGAGAGGAAGGATATAATCTGCAGAAATAACTATTTTTATTATAAAATAAAGTCAAAAAAATTAAAACTGTTTTACTATGTAGGACAAAAGTGGAAACTTGCTACTATTTATAACAATGACATCAGCAAACCAATATGACATATGATTAAATATATTTATAGTCCATGCTCATCGTCTTTAAAAAAAAAAAAAATACTACCTGCTGCCTGAATATCATCCACAAGGCTCTGGGCCAGTGGTCCATGGTAGAAAGCATCAGGACCCTCTTCTGCTATTTTCCTATATGTTTCTGCAAGCTTGGTAAATCTGATGGTGTCCTTCTCTTTCAGGATGTCCCCATTTTGCCCACAAAACACTTCACTGAAAAGGAGAACAATAAAGATGCAGAGTTTAATGTACCATGCTTTAAAGGAATAATTAGTAGGACTCAGAGGCTTAAGCCAGTGAGGTTATCATAAAATGATATAAGGCTTCTTCAGTTGCCTCTCACCAAAGGGCTGGGTCCTTGATGATGGTATTCCTGTGGCTGGACATAGCAGACGCAAGTGCCCTGCCCAAAGGAAAACCCTTTTCTGCAAGAGCAATGCTCGGCTGGAACAAGTCTTTCCAAGGCAGTTTGCCATGTCGTTTGTGCGCCATTTCATAACCTCGAATCTCCCCCGGTACAGCGATAGCCAATCCTCCTAGGGACCATAGATATGAAAATTTAAATTATTGCCTCATAAGTTATTTGGACAATGTTTAGGCCACTGGTAAAAATACTACAGTGGGATTTGACCTGTAAGACCCAACTGTCGTTGTTTTTCCTGGGCTCAGAGCTCTCCAATAATAAACACATGTCATTTGGCTGACACTTTTATCCAATCTACTTACAATAAGTGCAATAAACAATATAGTTACAAACTCATTACCACAAGGAAAATACTGATAGGAACATTTCAAATAAGCCAAACCACTACAAGTGCTGGTCAATTAGTATTGAATGGACTAAACCCATTAAGTGTTTAAAAATCTGATTATACCCCTAACAGATTTTACAACAGTTTGCAGAAAAATCAAGACAGTCAAGAAGTCTGAATTCTCAAGATGTTCAAGTGCACTTCCTCTTTTGTCTGTTGCTATTACAAGGTCTTTGATAATATTAACCGAAACTTACGTCGGCTCTTTTCTACGTCTGATAGCCCAAGCTAAACATTACCTCTCTGGGATAAATCTGTACTGTTCCCAAACATGTCCTGCGTTGCATTGCGTGGAGCCGTCTCCCTGGCATCAATTGTCTCAACCAGTCCTGCGTACATCACAAATCAGGAATCACATTTAGGATTAAGATGATGAGCAAATCATACAATTTTGTAGCTTCAGTGATAAAGGAAACAGAAGAAGCTTTAATGGTGGTGATGCATGTTTTATTAAAGGTGTACCAGTTTTGGCGTTGTAGATGGTTAGGAAAAGTCCTCCTCCGATGCCCATACTGTGAGCGTTCATAAGTCCAACACATAGTAAAGCAGCTATAGAGGCATCTACTGCAGAACCCCCTTTCATCAGTATGTCTCTGCGGTAACATTTATAAAAACACAAGAAGGGAAGGAGTAGAGGATTATTTTTTACACATACAGTAAGACCACAAAGAGGACAGTAAAGACCTTAAAGAGGACAGTAAAGACCTCAAAGTGGACAGTAAAGACCTTAAAGAGGACAGTAAAGACCTTAAAGAGGACATATGCTCCTTCACAGGTTCATGTTTTTATTTTGGGCCTCTACTGCTTACATTCTTCAAAGTTCATAAAGTGCTTTACTTTTCTCATACTGCCTGTGCTGCAGCACCTCATTTCACTTTCTGTCTGAGATTGATGCTAGCCAATAGAAGTGTGTGTTACATAGTGATGTCATTATGTAACTGAAGTAATAAAAGAGGCCACGCTGGGATTTTAGTCTTTGCAGATCATTTACATGAACTAAACCTATATAACACACTACAAAGGGAAAACCACAAAGGGGCCCCTTTAAGACCCTTTGTTGGCAAAGAATAAAACAAGTTCACGTGGATTTGCATGGTGATGGCTATATGTGCAAGCAGCTTTCATGCCTCCGTGTTTGTGCATGTATGAGTCAGTTTACAGAAGAGCAACATGTCTGCCCTTGAGGATGTTCGAGTATGTAAGCTCTCACCTGCCAACCTCTGAACACGGCCCAGCGTCGGCTGCCACTGCTGCCTTCAGGTACACCTGCTCAGCCGGTATCCTCTCCACACCATAGAACACACCCAAGAATGTGGTGACTGATGCAAGCAGCAGCAATGCCAGGGCCAAAATTATTGTTGTCTTTGCCATTTTTGTAGCGCAGGAACAATAAATGCTTTATTAAATACCTGTCAGGAAGCACACATATTGTATAATAAATTAAACATGTCAATTACAATGTATGCAAACGTAGCTTCAAAGAGCTGAATTTTACATCTGAAACAAAGCAACTCAATATCACAAAATAATATTGTATATCAGTTCAAATGGGAACATTTTGTATTTACAAATTAATGCCAGGATTTTTCTTTTTATCATTGCATCATAACACCCTAATGAAATAACTTTGCCAAAATGTTGCTGTCTGAATCATGACAAAATTAAGGACATTTGAAGAATAAACCATTTAAGATGTTTGACCAGAAGGTTTTCTTTAAACTGTCATTCCCCTGAAGTCAAACATCAGCTTATTACCAGGGAGTTGGATCTCTGTGTTATGTTACAGCATGGGTCAACAGGTGAAAAAAATCAGTAGTAAGTCAGTAACAAATATGAGTTGTGGACTCATTAACACGCAGTCATGGCTCACTACTCGTCTTAACTATTGTGAAAGAGAATGACACATACAGTATAATGATTGTGGAGATGGAGCCATTGAGTCTATATTTCAGCCTCACCTAGTTAGGTTTTAAGAACATAAAATTAGCACACAAGCCAGTATGTGTTATGTTTGTAGTGGATAATGTAGCCTCTAGCCAATTATTTTCAAACAGACATGATGAGTCGGCTACAGAGGTGTGGTAAGCTCACCTTTAATGCCACTCACATTCAAGTAACTTGTTTGAATCAGTGAACAGGTTTGGTTATCTGAGATGTTCTTATTGTGATGCAGTGACAGCAGCCAATAAGACCAATAAAAAGCAGAAGAAGAAGAAGAGTTTTCTGATCCGCTGGATCTATAGTGTCCGTTAGTGCTGGAAGCCATGTTCTGTTTGCCTTTGCTACAACTAGCAGGAAGTTACGAACAGGATGATGTTTGCATATTTGCCAAAGGCAACGCAAATGAAAGTCATCACAGAAAAAGGCCTTGGGCTGAAGCAAACAGGACGTATGTACAGTAAACAATGAGTAACCTGCATTTCAATTTTGTAACAGTAACATAATCACCCGGCATTGGTGAGTTATTTTTTTGTACAACTTATTTAGTTATTGTTTTTGGCATCCAAATTCATCATCCATTCATCCCCTGTGCTGTTCATTGGTCAGAAAGTTCAGAGAATGGCTGTTAATTACATTATAGTCCTCGGTGGTATTTCAAACAACCAGGATAGTTTGTAAAATATTAGACTTTCCTATTCTGAGCCTCTCTCACCTATTATTAAATCAGCTAAAAAAAAAACATTGTTCCGAACCCTAAAGCCTACTGTCATGCACACGTTTGGGTCGGCCAAAGGCAAGTCTACACAAACCATTAAAGTAACCTGCCTTCAGATCTCAAAGGACAAAGTTCCTTCTGCAATTAAAAGCTACAACGAGTTAAAACAAGAACTGAGAATCCCTTTTACCACGCAAATGATAAAGATAAAGAATCCTGTTCATTTATAATAATTGATCTTACCTTTATTCCTCTCGGGCCGTCAGCAACAGGCTGCTCACTGCGTGCGTACACCAGGATCTGCGGCTGTTGATAGGTAAAAGGCTTACTGCGGTTCTTCATATGTAACTATCACAAAGTCATTAAACGTTAACCCAGACTATCATAAAAACAACTATCTTATGTTACCAAGTTGAGAAAAAAAAGGTGCTGTCTGACACAGGAAATACACCTTGAGATGTTATCCCTTTAATAAGGAAACAACAAATGATTGGATAAATAGTCATTTATCTGCAGAGGCACTTATCTGTGACAAAGATTAACTCACAGGTGGTTTGTTTCAAATAGATGACATATGACATGACACAAAATGACAAAGAAGGGCTCTGTTTCAAAGCTATGATGCAAAGCAGCTCTAGAATAAACACTGTTGTTTTTTCCTCATGAAGGCTCAGAAAACCTTTGATATTTAAGTTTTTAAATAAAGTGCCTCCTCACCAGGAATATGAAGCCTTTCAGGGCTGCGAGGGAGAAAAAAATCACATCTGCCAAGAGGGGAGGGAAGAACACTAAGAACAAACTGCAGGGGAACAGTGTGCGGAGCTGAGGGAGAAGGGTCAGTTAAATAATCAGCCAGGCCAATAGGTGGAGGCCAACAGGGAAAGGACAAATGACTTACTAAACTCTGACAGAGTACCCCAGGAAACGCTTAAACAGGTTATCCCAGAAAACCTACTGCAACCTATTCAAGTCTCCTTTAAATTGGCCGTCTAAACTTCCACTGCAGCCTCCAATTAAAAAAATCAGATATCCAGATAGTCTGAAGGCACCCAAGGAGGCATTTGCAATTTGATTTAAAACAGCCAGCCGGCCTTGAATATAGTTCCCCATCGAATATTCAGGTAAGGTTGTAGTAACTTGCGTTATCAAAATATGTTTTTCCCTAAATAATGATGCAATGGAGCTGAAACAGCAAATTATATTATAGCAAATTCTAAAATGTATATTATTTTACATATACAAAACAAACGTATAAAAGCACCATTCAAGGATTCTTCATAATTGCAGTTTTTATTCACAAAAGTGGTCCCTGCATTGCACATTTACAGCTGTGAAAACATCAACACTGAATGTTGATGTTTTCACAGCTGTAGTCCATCAGCTGTACAAAATATCAAAAGGGCGAGTGACACAGCTTTATTTCCAACAAAAACTTAAAGAAGAGCATAGCATGTAGGCAAACATAGCACTTATCTTGCCACCCACAAGCTGGAATACTGTTTCAGTTTCTGTTCAAGTGACAAGTAGATTTAATGGACACTTTTTAGGAAATGCATCCTCTATTTCACAAGACTGGGGCTAATGAGTACGAGAGGCCACTGTTGCTTTATTCTAAGCCTCCATCTGGCCAGCTGTGTACAAACATTAATGGCAAACAGTTAGTAATTTTAGCTTTAAGTTAGAGTCAGTTACTGTGTTTGTGTTTTTCTTCTTCTCTTGTTAACACAATGACTCTGGTACTTAAAGAATGCAAGTCACAGCTTGCTTATATATGACACATCTGTGCTGTCCCGGTGCTAAGACAATCAACAGGCTGTATATAAGTGATCATGCTGCCACCACTGAAACACCTCAACAGAAATGTAGCTCTACTTTTAACTTAACACTGCATGGTGCACCACTTTACTCAGTACCATGAGGATTAAATAAACATTTAGTCAGTTATTCTCACTTGATACACCTTGAATGGTTGTAATCTCATCAACCACAGAGTGACACTGACGTGACACATGCAGAGAGGCAGGACAGGGGGAGAACTAGCATTCTAGGATAAAATACTTCATCAAAAATAAAATGTTTCTTACACAACATGCTTGCTCCTGGGAAATCCTTCCGACTGTCAACCCTGACACCTCCTGCACCAAAACCTCCCGGAGTTCACTGCATCTGTCTGGAAACAAGAATATTAAAAAGGTTAAACTGTTCACTATAAAGTAAACAAACACCTTTGTTTACTATATAGTGAACAGTGTATAGTGTACTCATTGACTGCTGATCTTTTGCACAAACATTAGCAAACAGATAAGTGTTTACTACATTATACTGTAGTTTATTTACTTTTGTTGGCGGTACATTAGTTTGCAATTTTTAAGAGCAAGTCCACTTCTGTACAGTCACACTTTAGTTTGTCTCTGGTTAAGTTTGTCTTTAGTTGTTCTAATTTCTGTTTCTTTGAGTTACCAGTGCTGAGGGTGACACCGCTTCTGGCTGCTGCTGCTGCTGCTGCTGGATTTACATCTTGTCAGGCCAGAGCAGCCCCTCAAACAGAGCTGTTAAATACAGGAAGTAGCCAATCAGGATGTACCAAGTCATGGGGGGGATTGGGATTTCTAGTTTTGAGATGTTCTTTATTTCTGTAACACAACATCAGTTTTGGTGGTGCTTTCCTTGGTGGGCCTCTGTAATTGTATTTGTATCTAAGTTATCGTCTTTGTGTTACGCCTTTTTTTTTAAAAATTGTTGGTTCAGCCATTTTAAATGTTACCCTTTGTGGTCATTTTTGGCCAATGATAGGTCGATTTAGTGTTTTTGTATTACGTTAGCGTGATATGTTTGCCAGCATCATATTTGGGGAAATAAAACCCTCCTTTTGTAAACCCATGACTCCTCATGTATTGCCAGCTCGGCCCTCCAGAGGGAATGGTGACCATTAACCATGGTGCATAACTCTAAATAACCCAGAAAGACAGCGTAAATTGGTACAAACCTTTTGTGAAACCTTCTGTACTTTCTGTATTAGACTTTCTTAAATGCAGAATCTGCTGCCAGCTCAAATCAAGAAAAAAAAGGAAATCATTGACCCTGAGAATGAGGTGGGCAGCAAAATCCAGACGGAGCCAGTAAGAGCAATTAGACTTTAGCACCAGCATGATGGGGATACATCAGGTGATGATGGATGAATATCTCTCTCTCTGCTCAACAATAGAGCCATCGTTTCTATGGCTTTCATTCAGGCTGGGAGCTGATGCAACTTATTACATTCTATCCCACTGTGGTTGTTTGGTGATTTAAGAGCACTGTTATATCACACAGGGCTGACAGTGGATCAGGTCTGAAAGCTCTGGCTCTAACTCATCTCTACCTACTGAGAGACACCAATCCTCCCCATGCTTTAAGATGGTGAACAAGATGCATCTCTGTCAATGACAGTAGATGCACTTTAGAGTTTGAGGAAGGTAGAGATATAAGCATGGTGTCTCACTGTGTATATTGTCTCACTTAGCTCCCCTGTAGTTTAATTTCTCTGCCTGGAGCAAGACTCAGCAGTCTTTTTTTCCTATTAATGTTGTTTTTATGAACTAATGTGCAAATCATGTAGATGAAGGTTCATGGTGGGAGTCTTAATCTTAGAGATTTACCAGCAGTAGGCATCGGGGGGAGTGGGGATGGCCTCCTGTTAGTATATTGATCAATGCTAACTGGAATGCATGCGAATGACATTTTCCACTTGCAGTCTGCACTGTTGCACCTGTTACTAAAGCTGCAAAACAAGTCAACTAAACGATTACTTGATCAACAGAAAAGATATTCACCACTTGATATTCGAGCAATCATTAATTCATGCTAAAATTGCATAATGTTATGTTCAGCCTCAAATGTGGAGATTTCCTGCCTTTCTCAGTGGTATTCTTTGGGTTTTGAACTAACAAACCAAGTCATGTAAAGACACCACTTTGGACTTTGAGATGGACAATTTAATGCATTTTCTGACATTTTATAGACAAAACGATAATCAATCAATCCAGAAAATAGTTGCAGATAAATCAATAATGAAAATAACCTTAAATTGCAGCTCTACACCCTGCAGTAATGTCACATGCAGTCTACTGACACACCTTGGAGTACACACATTACATCACTGCAATCATTACAAGTTTAACCTGCTGCCTGATGTTTTTTAGAGATGTACCACAACCAATCCATTACTCTAAAATAATTTCCCTTTCTTTCTGATGCTTAAATGTATAGGTTTTGTTTCACAGCATTTGAAAAAATCGGTCAAAACATCTATCTTGGTAAATCAATAATGTTCCTTATTTAATCTACACCCACATGTTAAACTATTCGTAAAACTGATGCAAATACTTTAGCTGCAGACCATTTTGCTTTTTAGACGGGAGTTTGAATGTTATTCCTGCAGCTTCAGCAGCTACATTTATCTATGGCATTTTGACACTACTGGATTAATGTATTGTTACATAAGACTCTAAAATGGGCCATAATAACACGGGATTAAACACTCTCTCTGATTTACTACGAGTCAAGTAAACAACCTGTGCGTTGTGACCCCTGGTCCAGTAAGGAAACTAAGCTGGGATCAGTTTGACTGTGACTCTCACTCTCAGGCTGTGCAGAAAACCTTCGATGTGATTGGCTGAGGAGCGCAGGAGCTCTGAGTAAAGCAAAGGATGCCAGAGTGCTCAGGCAGTGCATGGACGGATGCAAGCAGGGGGACGACGGCGAGACACGTTGTTGTTATTGTAATTATAAATATGCTGCTTTACATTTCAAAGTAGCCGTCAAACTTTAATTTCACCAAGTGGAGCAAGTTAAGTGTGATGTTTTGGCTGCTTGTTGTAAAATCCCTTTCAACAACAACAACAACACCACCTCCGACACCATCCTCTCAGGAGTGATGGGCTCCAAATTGACCAGACAGAGAAGTCTCGATTTTGAAACCAAAGTGTCCAAGAGGAGACGCCAGAGGAATGACAGCCCGGGAGAGAGCGAGAGGAGCGGAGACTTCTTGTTTACCTCCCTGATGCTAAAGTCCGACAAGCTGCCCGGGATGCTGCGGAAAACAAACCACAGCCCGTATGTGAGGAGGGTAGCGTGGATCCGGGATATCCAGAGACTTCTCCGGGATCAGAAGATGGAACAAGCTGCCGAAGTGCTCAAATTGCTGAGGAAGGTAAAGGGATTACATTATTTTTGGATAATTTCTCAGGAAAACTTCTTTAATTTAACATCTTATTAGAGGTGGTTATTTGACGCTGCAAGTGTTTTTGATTGGTGAACACGTGGGCCAAAAGTTCAATACGTTACATTTCTTTGCAAGTTTTTGTTTTTTATATATATATTTAGAGGTTTATGTGTTGAATTAAGTCCAGATTGTTGAAAATGTAGGTGCATTTATTCCAGTTGTGTACTTTATCTCACAGGTATTGTCCATGATGATAGAATGCATGCTATATGAAAAGCAGATTGAAGTGATGGCTGTCAATGGTTTTGTTTATATTTGCTGAGAAACAAGTTCATGTTAGAATCTAAGTGCAGACCGTGAAAAATGTATCATAGATGAACAGATATTTTAATTGTGTCCTTATTTTATTAAGTCTGTATTGTTCATGATGGTAGCCTACAGTACATACCTGCTGTATTTATCCAGCAAAAGCAGATTTAAGTGATGGCTCCCATTGGAGAAATTCCCACTTTTCATGGCAAACGTGTATCTGCAGGTGTCAGTGCTAATGGTTTAAAAGTTAAAGGCATGTAATCATTAACTTTTTTTAAAAGTTCACTTCAATGATTCCCAGTAAAGAAGAATTTCTGACCCAAACACTGCACTCTGTCGCCTTCTTTTAATACAAAAAAAAAAAAAAAAGGATGCGAAGGAAGCAGTACGAGTGTCTGGTTTAAATCAACCACCTGTTTTGTCTGAAAGGAAATGGCTAGCCAGCGATGGTTCATGTTCTGAATATTAAATCAGCTTCAAACACTGAGTCTATTCTCTGTTAGAAAAAGGCTTTGGTTTCTTTCATTGTTTTGTGAGAAACTATGGGATCTTATGAAAAAGACCAATATATTTTTTTCTCATCAATGAAATACTTTCCTGCTGCCTTTTTTGCTGCTACAAAGTAAAATATTGAGTAGGCTAAATAACATATATATATGTCTTGTTCTGCCATTGTTCACAGTTTCCTACATGTGAAGGAAACACCAGAAGGTATTAAAATATATAAATCCACAAAGGAATAAGTGCTTTATACTACTCACTTAACGCTGTATTGTTGAAAATCTCTAATCTGTCCCCTGTTGAACGGTATGATGCGAATAGACATAATAAAATAGCCCCCCAATATAGGTAATATATTTCATTTAGGTCTTATCTGTTACACCTTCCCTGGTTTAATCCTCACTTTCTGAAGCGTTATCCAAACTAAAGACGAGTTCTAGTTTTTGGAGCTCAGCTTGAGCTTTCCACTTCACTCTGGTTGCTGTGCATTGATCAAAGAAGAGTTTCGAAGTACAGACAAAAGCAGTTCTCATCAAGAAGGACCCCTGTCATGCAAACTCCCTGCCCATCTGTACGGTGCCGTAGAATAAATTACACAGAAGTGTGCAGATTTAAGCAGGAATCAATGCTGAGGAGTCTGAATTGAAGACTGATTTTCAGGTATCTATTATTCTCTGCACATAATCCATAAACCGAGCATATAATAGCTATGGGGTGAATTCAAATTTAATTGTAAAGTATATTCATGCTTGAGTGAAGCAGTAGGGATATAAATGATGCATATTCCTTTAAGACTTCCATGTGTCTGTCTCTGTTTGTTAATGCAGTCCATCACATCTAATAGGACATAAGATTTTTAAGATCAACATGTACATTTGTCGGTCATGAGCGGGAGCAACTTTCTCCACAGCTCGGCATTTAAACTGCTCACGAAGCACGAATACGCTCTCCATCACTCACTGATGTGAAGCCAGAGAGCTGCTGTATGTCTTTGGGGCTGGAGCCAAGTGTCTGACTAACAGTTCTTCAAGACGGGGGGAAAAACTAGCAGGAGAGCTCCTGTTGTTGTTCTCCATCTGCAAAGCAGCTTTTCCTCTCAGAGACGGATGGATTTGGAGATAATCACCTTGGGATGATGAATGCTGGAACATGTTTCTTTTGCACAGAGGAAGCATAACAAAGAGGAGCCAATAACACTGCCCCCACGCTGTATCTCCAAGGCAGATCTGCCTCCAGGGCCATTAAGTTAATTAGTTTGGGATCTCCTACATATTCATTAGTAAACAAAGAATCAGCAACTCTTATCAATTACGCTCTGCAACATGCACACTGAGTAACCAATGTGCAGTGATGGAGAAGACACTAATGAAGAGGTTTTTCTCTGTCATATATATATATATATATATATTATATATATATATATATATATATATGCTGTATATATATGCGGTATGTATATATAGATATATATGGAGCTATATATATCTATATATCTTTATATATACACCATAATAGACTATTCTAAAGTCTGAAGTCAGCTGTCACAATCAACCTTTTTTTAATTCAACTTTAAATACACATTAACTACTTGTCAGATATTAACCATTTGTTAGGTTTTGGGTTAGGTTGAGGATAACCTAACCTAGGCTGACCTAACCTTCCTTCTGGCCTTATCTTCATATCGCCATACAGACATGAGAGTGGTATCAATCTTCTCATTAACTCATGAACTCTCAGCAACCAAGTAAACGTATTTATTAATAATTCAAAAACAGGTCAAATATTTTTCATATAAAGTAGAACTATTCCTAAAATGCTCTTCTGGTATGCTTCTCAAAAACTGAGATCATTTGGCAAAGGTCATGTTTTTGGCACTTGCTGCATGCAAGCCTGTATCTGCGGCACAATTATCATAACAGTCCCAAATAAAATAAGTAAGTAAACAAAACTGGACACCTGACAGCTGCTACATGTTATTACACCAAAGTCGAAAACTGTCGGACTGGATTTGGCACACTGCAATATACTTAATTGGATTCTGATGAACTACATGTTGTTTTGAGGTTTGTAGCATGACGTTATATTCAGACTTTTTTGTGACGAGGCTGACGTCAGATTAGATATGCAGCTTTCCTGAGGACATTGATTTGAGGGCACACAGGCTTCCACATAAAAAACATTTCCTGCCTTTTAAAAAAATTAGGAATCAGTCAAATTAATCCACAGGATCAGATCTCTGTGTGTTTTGAAGACAAAATCCCCTAATTTCTCCTGCTGCAGCTGCACTACACAGTTAGGGCGTTTCATCATCATAAAACAATCTTCAAATTCCTCTGTGCCTCCATTTATGGGGTTGTCTTATCCTCATGCATCTGTGCTAAATGAGGTTTATTGAAGTGAGAGCTGGTCTGGAGGGTAGTCCAGTGTCAGGGAATCCCAAAGAGCTCCCCTGTAATAAATCAACTCAAAAGCTGGAGGAGGAGAAAATGCTGATGGGAGTTTTCCTCTTTGCTTCCACTGCGTCCCTAAGTGTTAGAGCTGTCTGTGTTAGAGCGTGTACAGCACGTTTTACACTGATTCAACCTCAAGCTTTCTGAGAAGCTTTTCAATGCATATAAAATGACTGTATTTACCCTTCAGCTGCTCAGCTTCTAGTTTTACAGTAGGCTGAGGGTGCAGTGAGACATGTTTGTAAGGAGCTGCCGCAGTTATGTCAGCGTTTAAACAGCATGTATGAGAAGAGGAAATCATCTTTTAACAGTTGTTATGGATTATAAAAGATATACAGCTTTATGCTTTAGGAGAGGAGAGTTCCTTTGACTTTCTTTCCACTTATTCACAACCTTTCATCTTCTGTTTATTTTGTTTCATCTGCTCAGTTTCAAGTCTTCCTGACTGTTTTATTTTCCTCCTATGTGTGTTTGCGTCACCCCTGAAAATGCGGTGGCTGCCACGTGAGGCTCAAACGATGGCTCTTAAAGACACGTCAGCACTCAAAGCATTACCCAAAGATGCACAGACATTGTCACTTCAAATAGAAATGTCAGGATGATGAAGAAATATTGTCAACAACAGGGTTCCTGGTTTCTAGTTTCATTGAACTGTTCTCCATGTCACACAATCTTTCACTGAGGAATGCCTTGGATTAGAAAGCTAGAAAGCAGAATTGCCTTTAACTGGAATCAAAAAGTATTTCCCACATATGGTTGAGAGTTATGTTTGGAGAAAATTATAGAAAATCCTGTGGGGAAATCCTGTGGGTTTCATCTTACAAATGTGGTGGTGGCAAAGGTGTCAGGGCATGGCCTTGGAACTGGAAGGTCACCAGTTCATCCTGAAAGACCAAGTGCTACCGTGGTGTCCCTGAGCAAGGCACTAAACTGCTCCCCGGGCGCCGAACATATGGCAGCCCACTGCTCCTAACACTACGATGGGTCAAATGCAGAATTCTCGAATTTCCCCACGGGGATTAATAAAAGTACATCTTTAAAAATGAGAAAAAAAAACAGGAAAGAGTCTTATACTCTTCACTAGAGAGTAGCTGTAATATTTGCAGAAAAATCACACCACTACATATGTAAACTTTACTCCCAATGTCACACACACACACACACACACACACACACACACACACACACACACACACACACACACACACACACACACACACACACACACACACACACACACACACACACACACTTATAAAGTATACAGTATGCATGGTATGCACACAGAAACCTCTCCACCCCCTAATCACTGGATGTTAACGCAGCAAAACCTTATCAGCTCTTACAAGATAAGAGGGCAACATGAAAGGCGACAATAAAGAAAGCTCATAAACATTGATCATCTATTTTCATTAAACTATCCACTGAACGACACTTGAATATCAAATTAAGTGGGCTTTATACATGGCAGTTTTAATCAAATTAATTCCAAAGTCAACAGTCTATACTGTTAGTTTTAAAAGCAGTTAACTACATATTTTTCCTTTTTCTTCCTCTCAGGATTTGGGACTCCAGGGGTCGTCACTCAATGACATTTTGTACAAGAACGCAGCTTTTCTCAACCTGGTGGACCCCATTTCTCACGAGCTGCTGCTCAGTCTCGCCCGGGACCTGCAGTGTCCAAAAAGGGTGAGAATCCAGAATGATCCGGTTTGTCTTAACTGTTCATGAATACTGAAAAACAATCTCTACAGACTTCACATTAATTAGCGAGACCACGGCTACAATTGTAAACAGAAGAGAGGCAAGCTGCAGCATGTCCGCATTTATTAGCCATGCCTAAGTGCATGTGTCATATTGTTGCTGTTGTGACAGCAAGGAACTGCCAGTTGTCTCCATACAAAAACTGCAGAAGCCAGAAGCCATGAGCATAATAGATCTCTAAGCATGTCTACAGTTCTCTAAAATAAGTTCAATATTAGATGATGTGTTATCTTGTTTTATGTGGGCATCCTGCATGATATTCACAGATTCCATATGAGGAGCTGGCTCATGTTTTACAAGGAAAATGTGAGAGGCTCATACATTTTTACTCAAGTAGTCTTTTATTTACAGCCCTAATTCAGAGATTTGCTCAACGAGCTTTACAGGATGACTCCAGTTAGATAATGTAAATATCAAGAAAAACTGATAAGAAATCAAATAATCCAAATGATTTATTGCATTATCATCACAAGAATGTTTTTATGGGCATCTTTTTGTCAAATCATGTTTTAATTTTTGAGCCTGCATGTGGAAGAACTGCATTTAGATGACAAATTGAGGTTGAAATGAGAGTTACCACACAGCCACAGCGACAAAGAGACACCTGCACACTGAAGGGTGGTGGAGGGTAAGGATTAATGTGTGGGCCAAAATGTGGCAGTGGGTCAGCGTTTGGCTCCGCAGTGGCACCATGTGGTCCGTCTTCCTTGCTGCTCGTGTGCTCTTTCAGCACATTGGCAAACGATAGCAGCTGTGCTCCAGAACCTGCAGGTGTGTGAGAGTACCTGCTTAGGCTGCTTCATACTGGGAAGCGTAGGCAGGAAACCCAGCGATCATCAGGCCGAGGTCAACGAGGCGGGCAGCCACGGTCAATAGCAGAGAGGATTGGGGGCTTTAGCACTTACAATGAGAGCACTTTGAGGATCTGACAGGTGGCAGGTGGGATCAAAGTGGAGTCCACTGTGAAGTCTATTGTGTCCCAACTAACAGACACCTCTCCGTAAGGGATCATACGAAAAATTCATATAATTTTTCGTATGATCCCTTGTCATTTCTTTTTGTGGCTTAATTTAGATCATGGTTTTCCCTTCCTAAATTTCAATCTTATTTCAGCCTCCCTTTGCAATAAATTGCTATGTAATAGTCAAGAAGACAGCTTCCCTTTGAGCAATGGATCATAATGATGCACCTTGCAGGAGAACATTTCTTTATCTTCTGTATTATGACTTACAGAAAAAGCAAAAAATATAAGTTTAAGGACTAAAGTAGGGCACACAAAAATAAAAAAGCTTTATCGACTTCTTTGCTATCACTCTCAAATTAAATTACAGATATTTCTGATATCAAACAACCTTTTAAAGCATCAAAAACATTTATAATGTACATCCAGTTGTCTAATATTAGTTTTACCTTTCAATTTGCTAGACACACTCTTTCATTATGCATGTACGTTAAGTTGTGATTGATATGTTCAATAAAACATATAAATCATGAGTTAACCAGGCTGGGAGTCAGCTCTTCCACTTTACCACAAAATACAAATCCAAGATGATACAATTCAAATAACATTTCAATCTGGTTGATGCGGCTGAATACAGTAGCAGCTCAGAGTTGATGTAAAACTCAAGCCCAGCAGCCATAACACTTATCAAAAGTCTTTATCTCTTTTAGGAAAAGATGGGTTGCTTTAAGATAAAGTCACTGAGGTCTTGCTTTTACTTACCGAGTCAAGATGATAATCACCTGTGGGAAACTTTAATCTTATCGCTGTTTGCTTTTTGCGGGGGAAGCCCAGAAAGACCTGGGGGGGGGGGAGTGAGGAGCTGGCAGCGATCTCCCGACTGTCTGACGACCCGTGGCAGGACACTCTGTCAGACGTGAGGTGGATGTAGAGAGGCAATGTGCTGGGTTGAATGCCCGGCAGCTGCTTCTTTGCCCAGTGTTTTCCACCACTCTGAGACTTATTCACATTATATATTCAAGGACATATTGAGGCTAAAAGATAAATCATTTGTGAAGCTCATGGTCATCAGTTTCACAATTTAATTTATGTTTTGATGCACTCAGCTTTACAGACGCGTGATTAACATCCAGGAATGCTTTAGTGATCCTTCCAGTCAACAGACTAACATTTTCTAAGAATACTTCCACATTGCGAATCAGTATGCGCAGCTGTAACGTCGTGTTCAGTCACTCGAGGAGCTGAAACAGCAGCACTGCATGTTTTGAAGTATGAGACATGGTTGTTTGTGGCCAGAGAAAAGAAGTGGCAGTGGGAATAGTTAATCGCCTTAAGGTAAATTGCCCCTGTCTTTTTTTCCCTCTCGCCACACTGCCTCTTTCTTGTTGTCGTGTTGTACCATTAATTAGATTTACCCTGCTCAGCTAAACCCATTGCATTTAAAGTCTTTGACGGATGTGGGAGAGAGAAACGAGAAGGCAGAGAGGAAGGGACACATGAAGCAAGAGGGAGGAAAAAGGGGAAAAATAAATGAATGTTTCTGTGTAGAGAATCTTTGAAGCCGCTGTTTTCAAAGGACAAGAAAGAAACACTTTGTGACTGTGGGAAAATCAGTCCATCTGTAGTTAGCAGGAAGAAAGAAATGTAGAAGACATCAAACATTTATAAATGTCTTTAACAGCTTGTTTTTGAATTTGTCATGTGGGATTTGTATATGAACAATCATGTTTGTTTGTTTTTTATTTCTAGTATGAACTAAATTCTTGTCCATCATTCGTCCTTTGTGTGTGTGAAGGACACTGACTCATTCAAGTCCACCAACAAGATCTGCCGCCAGCTGATTTACCATCTGACCCCTCACTCCAAGTGGACGAGACAGAGCGTGCCCAGGAGGAAGTCTCAGGCCTGGTGAGTGTGTCCTCTTCGCTGCTGGCAGACGCTGTCCGTCACTCTGAGGAAGGACAGTCCCTGCTGCAGTAAACAGATACTCATCATAAGCATCAGTAAAACTCTTAAATCACCACAGAGCCTCTCTGAAAGGTGCAAGATTTTCCTTCAATATGTCCAGGTTATATTTTTAATAACGCGTTCAATAGGGTTTATGGTTGTCTTGTGATGTTAAAATCATTACTTCCTGAGGAAAATATTACCCCTTTTTCAGGAATTTATAAAAAAATGTATTCTGGATTTATTATGTGGTGGTTAAAAACTCCCTCTTTATTGAGACCATCTTTGAAGTAGAAAACTAAAATTTGAGGACCACACAGAACACTGTTTTCAACTGTATCATGATTTTTACGTATGAGTGGCTGTGACCGTCTTTATTTGGCTGAACTGAGTTTATTGCTGCTGCAGCGTAAGCATTTTTGGTTGGAGGGTCATGGCATCTTTTGTTGCTGTCTAGAGAGCAATAAGAGGGAGGCAACAAAGGTAGAAAACACAACATTTGTTCATTCTCTCACAGACCTTTAATGCGTGCATGTTATCCGTCGTAGTAAGGTAGCACCATACATAGGGTCCCATGACCTTTAAAGAGTATTACAAACAAAGCCGTAAAACACATTCCCGTTCCAGGTGCATCTCATACAAGCAGGTGATCTCTTTATCTATGTGCCATAAAACAATTAGGTGACCTGATGGTTATTGGAGTCATTTCACAAAGCCCCACATCCTCTCCTCCCCCAGATACACCGGTGTTATCTTCATTACATATACAGGCCTACAACATGTGATTCCTAAAGTTTAATGAAGATTAAATACATTTTAAATACCATATTCTCACAATAAAGTCTACATAATTGACTCACGTGTGGAAGAGTTTGTGTAGTTTACTCTTCAGTATCACCATATACATTATATATTTCCAATATCTTCCAGTTGGTATTCATCCTTTCAAATCTTGGTCATAATAACCAGGAAACAACAGGATGTGACTAGAATTATTAATCCGTACCAAATTACGCCGCATCTTCAGTGTAGAAGAGTTATTTCACGCTAATTGATTCACATTTGAACTTAAATTGTGCTGCATTATGTAGATCCTCCCACTTCTTTATTTAGGCTTTTCTTTAATGTAAATGTACCTTTTTTTTATCAATATTTTACATAAATACACACTTTTATTTACAGAAACATCAATGTTTACATACTCAAACTATAGTCAGGATTTATGGTCATGCCAACCTTTCAATTTCCACACCTTCTTCTCAGCAGTAAACACACTTCCTGCCTGCTATTGGGACAAAATCAGCCTCACACCATCTTCCAACACCATCCGTTATGAGTGTGATCTCCTTGGAGAGATTTAATTGTTTGTATATATTTACAAACTGTGTCCAAGAATGATCATGGAGCAAACAGGAAACTATGACTGTAGAATGAAGTGAAGCAGTTGACACCAAATTGCGGGTCTGATACTGATTTGAATAAACAAACAGCAACAGAAAGGACAATGATTACAACTATAACTCTGTTTGAAACAATGAAATGCTCCCCAACTCAAACTAAGTAACAGGTACATTTGTGGAGAGGTTATGAAAGAAACAACTTCTCTACTGATGATCACGAGGCTCCCTCTCCCTGAGCAATTAACCCAGATCGAAAGATTTTTTGACAGCTCGAGTTAACTTCCCGCCCCTGTCTCTTGGTTGCCATATTTTGAAATAACACTCAACAGAACAACAAGGCAGACTCTCCCAGAGTGCTCATTAGCAAACTCTGTCTGCTTCTTTGCCTCTACTGCAAGCATCAGGCAGCGGCGCTTACTGCGGGACTCTGTGAATATGACACGCTCTGAAATGAGCTGAAATTAATGTCTACGGTTGAAATGAAGCTTTAGGATACATGGTTTCAGAAGCTTTTCTGTTATGGATCTTTTCATTATAAACCCTTTGTCTATTTCTTCTCAGTCTGTCTCATCCCTTCTTCCTTTCCTTCCCCCGGCCTCTCCATTTCTTCTATTTTAAAATCCCTTCCTTGCATTGATTTTCCTCCTCTCCTCTCCTGTGGGATTTTGTCTCCTTCTTGGGAGAGTCCATTTTGTTCAACAGTTGCCACACAGAGCGGATCTGCAGTTTGAGCCGAGACTCTGGGGAAACGCTCTGTCAGACAGAGAGAAAAAGGGGGAGGCGGATTCACTGCAAGGTTGCAGATTAGAAGTCGCCTATTTACCTCTTTCTTCCTGCCTCGCTTCACATCGATTGTAAATGTTATCTCTTCATATTAGGGAATGCAAAAGCATCAGCTATCCTTTAACCGTTTATTGCATTCTTACCGTCTTATTTTCTTCAAGTGATTTTGAAGTCTATTTTGATCAATTTAGATATGTGTAGCCTGCTCTCCATCCGGGGCTCAAATTGAATATGTTTTATGGAAAATGTGCAATTGGTTGCAAATTTTTAAGAGATAACGCATCAATCTTGATTCGAGCATTACTACTTCAGCGTGCTATGCTTTCATAACACTGCACAGTAACTGCAAAGCAAGAGTGTCACTTTATATATTATCAAGGCATCATTTTTTCTCTGCGGCTGCATGTGATAGGTTTCAGAGAAAGTACTGTATATCTACGTCCCCACAGGAGTTCCTAATGTTATTGTAATTGGTATTGAATTTCAGATTAATCAAACTCATATTTTTTTATGATGGTGAAATTGCCCTTCCAGCACATTTTGAAGAAATTGGATTCAGATTTCAGATGCTGTTTCATTGCCTGTCTTTTTAACTGCAAGGCTGTAACTGATGCGAGGCTGTTACAGCAGCTATTACAGACATCTTCAGTTCATTTAAAGAAAGTGCTGTGGTTCAATAAGACAACTGAATTATTGTATTATTCCGCTTAGTACACATGTATTGAAGGAGATCTAAGTGCATCTGTTGTGTTTGTTGTTGAACAGAGAAGCTGCAGGATTTAGTTAATATCAGTTGTGCTGCTCATTTTGACTGTATGAAGATTAGAGTGAAACAAAACAGATGTTTGGGCAGGTGTTATCAGTGTGTGTGATTTTTCAAATTTGACCCAGACTGTTGATCAGGGCAGCGCAAAGCAATACAAACAGTACGAAACTCTGCATTGAAGTCAAAACAGGATCTGACAAACACCAACAGAAACAACAACAGCTGAGTGAAACACTTAAGGAAAACAGTTGTAAATACTTTTGCTTAGAAGGGGCATTTTGGGAATTTCCCTTTCCTGTAGTGTGTTATACAGGTGTTAAATGGTCTGCAAAGGCTAGAATCCCTATGTTCGCTGAAATGCCTCAATTGTACTCCTTTGTTTACTTCCTGGACATAATGACATCACTATGTAACACATGTTCTATTGGATAGCCCTCAAACACAGTGTACTTGATAGGCTAAGGGGCAGGACCACTCTAAGCGGTTGACCAATCACAACAGAGCCGGTGAACTAACTAATCAGAGCAAACTAGGCTCTGGTTTCAGACAGAGGATGAACAGAGGTGCTGCAGCACAGGCAGTATGAGAAAAATAAAGAGCTTTTTGTCATCATGTCAATCATGTAAACACATCAAAGTAAAGGCACAAAATACAAATATACTGTAAGCCTGAAAATGAGCATAACATGGCCCCTTTAAGACAGCAATTGGTGAAATTCTGATGACAACAGAAAATGTTGCCCCTGTGTTGCATTTGCAGGTCAAACTTGCAACTTGCAGCTTTGCAAGCCCCAACTTTTTTTAAAGACAAAGAATAAATTGTTCTGCTCTTCTCATTGGTCTTATTATCTTGCTTGCCCTGACAGCTAATGCAGCTAACCAACTAACCATACTTTTTTCTCACTACTCGATAACTCTTTAAATCCTCTCCTTTCTCCAGTATTGGAAATCACTCCTTGGTTGGCTCTTGAAACACTCTACGAATATGCAGTTGTCCTCAGCCTTAACACACATCAAACCGTGCTCTGCTCTTTGGGTGGTTTCCTGCAGCTGCTCAGATTTTCAAATTGCATGACGCAACAAGCATGCTGGTAGCCAGAACTCAACACAGGTCATTTTACACATCTCTTTGTCCTTTATTTTCAGTGTTGGAATATCCTTCCCACTTCAGACAGATAACCACACTTCTCATATCTTTACTCTCACTTCTGAATCATACCTGGCAAGCATATATAAGCCAGAGAAAAGCCGTCTAGGCATCTTGGCAATAACTATATTTGGTTGAGCAGTGAAAGTTTCTTAGACAGCTGTGTTATAGTCTGGATGCTTATGAGCACTTTTTTAAAACTGTATTTCTGGTTCAGATCCCCAGACAGCTTTCACCGGCTAATCACCAGAAATGCTCTCTGGGATTCTCTCTCCAGTTTCTCCCTCTGCTCAGGCTAATTTGCTCTAAGCTTTGAAGAAATCCCCTCTACCTCTCTTCTTTGCTGTCATTTGAGCCTGTCTCCCTTACAAACATATTGTAAAGGCAATGCACCTCTCACATTTGTAGCCTTTAATATTGTACATGTTCGTAACCTATGCATTTCAGCTGCTGTCCAATCCTCTAAGGCCATGTCTATGTTAATGTCATTTAAACCCTATTTGACACAAGTTTTTTTTTTTGGTCTTCCACCCCAAATAAACTGGCATACTCAACTCTTAGTAATGTATATTACGACACCTATTTGTTTGACAATTTTTTAATCTTTTTAGTAGACATCATTTGCAGTGAACAATGCCAGAATAAATGGAGGAGAAACATCCTGTTAACGTGCACAACAGCCTAGCAACACTGGCCATGAACTGAAAAAGAAAGATGGCAAAGCTGTTGTTTGATTGGTTCCATTAACAGTAGACAAGATTGTGTTTTCTTATCATGTGGGAAGTCTTTCTACCTACGTGTACTCTTTGTGTGGCAGGGTCATTGAGTTGTTTGGTGTCAACTGAAATATCTCAATAACTATTGGATGGATTGCCATGAGTTTTTGAACAAACATTCATGGGTTCTTGTTGAACTCTCTTACTGAGTTTAGTGACCTCTGAATTATCCTCTTTGGTGACTGCTTAACTATGACCACCTTTATTTATTTAGCTAAAAGCACCAGCCTTACCAGGACGACTCATTATCCTATTTTGCGGCTCTGTTTGTTGGATTTAGTTTTGTTTGGCTGGCCAAGACGTCTTCATTCCTTTTTGTCCTCTTTGGCAATGCCTCCAGACTTTTTCATAACTTTTATTTATATATAAAATCCTTTCGCTTTTCTCAAACTTTTGGGTATGAAGTCTTTTGTCGCTGGACACAAGATTGAGCCAAATGTTTATTTTTTGTGGCCGTACAATATGCAGGAGTCAAAGCATTTGTCCATTTAAAACAATGAACTTCACCACTCAGTAATTACCTTGATGTGAACTCCCCATCATAATAATAATGATTGAAATAGTTATAAGCTTTCACCTAAAATCATTAGTACCTGCTCTCTGTGACACAGCTGCCGCGTCGTATCTGGAATAATGAAACAGATGATTCTTTACTGTACGTGTGGCATGTGTATTTGACACATGTACAGTATGGCCTATTTCTGCAGCAAAGTCATCCCCCTGAGGTTACACTGGAAGGCAGAGCAGGATCTGAGTTGGCAGTCCTGACCTCTGACTAACCCACTATATCAACTCCTAAGGCGAGGGCAAAATGTAACACACAGAGAATCTGTGTGTTTTAGAGGACACGATCACAGATGTCTGGTTTTTGCTTTCTCTGCTCATATTTCTATTCATACATTAAGTTTTCTAATTGCACACTTCACTCAGTCTGCTCAATCTGCTGTCTAGTTGACCTCCACTTTTAATAGAGACATAAAGATCCAGTCACCATCCTCGTCGATGAATAATTGAGGACTTCCCGCGGTACAGACGGAGATCCTGGAGGATGAGGGGGAGGAGGAAGAGATGCTCAGTATCCATTGCTGCAACTCCTCAGGACAAGGGCTATAATGAAATAATTTAAAAGATTGGACGTGTTGTTCGGTAAACACAGTGTTTGAGGTGTTTTTAATCAAGCAGACATTTTGAAACTTGAGGCCAACAGCTTCAATAAAAGCCTTTCCAGACTTCTTTGTTTTTTATCCAGGGATTGAAGCTCTCTTAACCTCTCATTGATTGGATTTAACTGTGAGTCTGAGATAAGGCTGCTGCTGCTCGAGAATTAAAGGAACACGGATTGTTGTGCTTCAGATGATATGCGGGTCTCATTTCTTTAAGGCTGATACAGATCACTCCCCAACAATCAAGCCCTTCGGTCTGTGTTTGGAGCCTTGAATTTTAATGTTGATTTCATATCTGTGCCTCGACTTAGTATAGAAGACACAGACGTACTCGTCCATGCTATAGCGTTATGTAACACAAACTGTTTTCTGTGTTCTGTTGCAGTATTCTTTTCTCCTAAGCATCCAGTTTGTCACATCGAATCAAATCAAGAGAGAATTTATAGCTCAACCGTGGAGTACATTTTGCATTTTACACGCTGCACATTTGCATTATGGTACACTCTGTGCCGAGAGGATTTATAATTATTGGCACAGCAGCGCAAATATGCTTTTATCTTTATTTGGAAGTAACATATTGAGTATTAATCATTCCTGTTTGTGTTATTTCTGGTGTGCGTAGAGGTATCATAAGTACAATTTATAAAAGACTAAAGGACATCTTCCTCCTTTTCTTTCTTACACTTTTCTGTAGAAAATGTCATTCCTGTTTTTGTGCAACATGTTTCCCACATTCGTGTCTAAGGGCGCCCATGAGTCTTGCATGACGGAGTGGCTGAAAGCCAGTAGAGGATGTACAGCACTCGACGACTGATGGGAATAATGGTGCAATGTCTTCAAGGACTTTTTGACTCTGATGTTTGCAAATTGGGTATTTGGACCATTTGTTTAACGAATTGTGACTGATGCTATTACATTCCATCACCGCTGTCAGTTCACTTAGTGTTGACTTCAACATTATTACTTTCCCCAAAACTCAGAATTCAAAGTTTCAAAGAACCAAGTGACTGATCTGAGATTGCTGCTGCGGCATTGACGCCGTGCAATAGAGCCAGGCTTTATCAGCACATCCACTAATGTTTCACTGAAATATAATCCAAAGCCAAATTAGCTTTGGGGCTATTTTTTCCTTCATAGAAAATGTGCTATTATCCTCATGAAACTAGAGGACACTGGATGGTGTGTTTAGTTTCTGCTTTCATGTTTCCCACTTCCGTATCTTCAGTACCGTAGTATCAGTGTGACAGATTTAACTTGCTATAAAGGATTCTCATTAACACAAGCAACACTTTAGAAAAGCACTCATTGATGCTTAAACTAAGTTGAGTCAAACAAACTGGTTCAGGAAATGTTCAGCATTGTTGCCGCAGTCTGAGGCCTGCAGTCATATTCAGATGATGCACAGAAAACATGAGCAGTTCCTTACTAGCCCAATTCTCAAGGATGAGCTTTTACATTAGACTCTCTCTCCCACGGACGGGCCGTGCATGTATTATACAGAAGCCCGAAGGCAAAACAGCTTATATCGATCCGATGAATAAACAGGTTGAGACCAAAGCGTTGATGAAGCAGACATTGATCTGACCAACCCCACGCGTCCCTGGAACAGCATCCACATCCAATGTTTCTCAAGTGCTTTTATTTCATTTCCCTGAAACAAGTCAAGTGACTCCTTGCAGGATCAGCAGAAAGAACATCTGAATTTTGTCTTGCAAGCTGATTTACCATGTTACATTATCTGTGATCTAATGTTTGCAGATGGGCAACAGATTTAGCAAAAACAAGTAACTATTACTAAAATATCAAAACAGAAAGAAGATATGGATATTTTCTCACCCTTTACTATCAAGCTACAGCTTATGAGTTGTACGGTATTTATTAATGGTTGATCAATGGTTATTAAATATTTTATCAATGCTTTAGAGATCAGTAATAGATATTACAACAATAGCCCTAAATAAGATCATCTTTTTTTTAACCCAGGTCGTTGTATTTAATATTAATTATTTGTATTACTTTAAACATAACTTTTCTAGCTAGCTACATGCTGGCACTGGCTTCGTATTTAAAAGACATTCTGACTGGTTTTATTCTTCTCATTAATGTCTCATGGTGAAACATATCGGCATTTCATCAAATCCTTTAAATTGTTTTGTATTTTAAGCTGATTTCCTAATAATTTGTATATAAAGCTGACTATGCGATTATATGATGTTGCTATTTCAAGTTTCAAGTAACAAACCATTTACAAATGTCCTCTTTTAATAGATACCGTATCATCTAACTGCAGCCCCAGTGAACTGCGATTGTTTAGGCAGAAATAAAAAGGTTGAAAAGTTAAAAGTTATTTATTTCACCAAACAAGAAAGCATTATAGCATACACCAACTATTGTTATAATGAATCCCACAGTAAAGGGAACATGAAAAATATATGGCGTCAAACACTCCCTCTGTCTCTTGATGTATTACTGATTCATGAGAGTGAATGAAGGGGAACATGTATTCTAGGTAGGCGGATGGATTACATGTTTTGTCCTGCCATTTCCTTTTAACTCTCACCTCTTTGGCAGAATATTCAAGGGCTGTAAGATTCTCCTGATAAAAATGTCACAGGATCTAGAAGATGTAGGCTCTTCCCTCTCTGCCCTTTTTTCGAAAATGTTCAACTATCAAGCACTTCGTCTTATTTCTAGTTTAAGTTAAGAAGGTTTGGTTGCATTCGAGCGGAAATTGATTAGCAGAATGGTAACGTAGGAAGGCTGCTGACTAATGCTGAACGTGGGCACTCAAATTGTGTAACTTTAGGATACTATGAGTGGAGTTTCACCTGACACTTAGGCACACTTAGGTGGTTTGGAAAATGAGTGAATACAGACATTAATGGACCTTCAATAAAGAGGCTTTCGTGTTGGATGTTTAGTAGAAAAGGATAAAGACTTCTCACTCTTCCCTTTCACACAAAGAAGAGCTGAATCTCACTAAATTGTCCCTTCCTTCTCCCGGAGAGAACCAAAACAGGGATTTACTAATCTCACTAATTTGACTCAATCATGAGTGCTAATAAATGAAATGGCAGGACAGGATTATTTTCCACATTGAGTTGAAGTATCTCTTACAGTTCTTCTGAAAAATGGAAAGCAAAAGTATGATTACGAATAAAATGGAAGCAGGATAAGAAGTAAAAGGGGATCTTGGACAGAGTTGTGTGGTTCTCCACAGTTGAGTGGGACATCAGATGAGCCAAAAACACCCAGATTAACTTCTATCAGCTATTTTAGAGGTCGAGGTGTCTGCATATACTACAATGTTACTGAGACAAAAAATTAGGGAGGGAAAGGAAATCAAGCCCAAATTCAGTATAAAAGAAGGAAGGCAGGCTCAAAAGTATTAACAAAAGCAAGATTTATTCAATGAAAGCTGGTAGAAAAAAACGCAAAACTAATAGAGCAGGTTAGGTAATCAAAAGGAAAGTAGGAAACTTTGAATGATTGATGACGGACTGACAAAGAACACTTGGACAGACAGCCATATATAGAGACAGGTCTAATAACATTGACAAGATGTGTAAAGTGGAAAAAGTTAGGGCAGGGCAAACAATTAGAAAAGGCTGGAACAAACACAAAGACAGGAAGACACAAATAGAAGAATATATTATAAAATAGAAAGGTAACACGTAACACAAAAATGAAGATCATGACTGATCTACTGATTCAAATGCCAAGCTTAAGTAACAGAAAATGTGTGCGCACCTCAAGCTTCAGCAGTAGGTAGGACAAAATAGTTTACACTAAGTAGAACAGTCTCAGACAACCCTTCCTAATCTCTTTAGTGGAAGTGGAAACGGTTTACATTTAGTCAGAAATTAGATGTGTACTTCTTACTTATTTCTTAACAGGTTTTCACTCTTGCTTTGGCAAAAGGCCGCTGGAGCAGAAGAGCTTTGTGTGCATTTGTTGCTGGGCTTTCTGAGTAAATATCTGCAGCCTGTAAGATCAAACTATTCTAGGTAACTAGTATGTTCTCTAACTGTTAAAATATAAACACAGGTTCAATCACTGATTCTTGAGCAGCTTTTATTTTAAACACTGTTTCATTAAACAGTTCATAAAGGACACATTTTAGGATTTTGTTCTGACCTTTTCTGTAAGTTTGACCTCTTTGTCCACACTTAATTTTAACATCACAAAAACACAGATGTGTTATTTCCCACTTCTGGGATTTACATCACTTCATAACACCAAGGACCCTTGTGTGTAAAAGTGAACAAAATCCCGGCGGAAAGACACCCTATAAAAAGCAATTAGACAACCTTCCTGAGCCCACATTACGCAGCCAATCGTTTGACATACTCTGCTCGTATTAGATTCCTGCACTGTAGTATCAGTTGGTTCTCGAGATGCCAATAAATTGATTTGCTCTTTTAAATGACTCCCAATGCAGGGTCGCTGTTGTTTCCTATCATATACAGTATGCAGGCGTACTATCCTTTGAAGTTGTTTTTGTCTAAACTGGTCCAAAAAGATATGCACCACATCAGAGGGAGCAGATGAGGCATGTTGTTGTTTATGTTGTTATCATTTCATGGTGATGGACTACAGTGCTCACTGTGGCTTTAGAAATGCTCGCTGTGCCCCCGGGCTTGCAGCCAGCTGAGCAGCCTGTGGGTGGAGTTGAGCCCACAGAGCTCGGAGGCAGAAGATTTGGAAGAGAGACTGAATTTGTCTTTACTCCGCCTCATTAGAAGCACATTAGAGCCCACCATACACCACCCACTCAGCTACACTGCCTGACCTGTTCTCAGCAGCTCTTTCTACACATGCATCGGTTAACAGGTAAAAGGGCAGGGCTCCAGCACCAGCTGAAAAACCCTCCTATAAATAAGTCCAGGAGAAAGTCGATGCCCATGATCGGTTTCATTACAGGAAAGTGCAGAAGAGCGCAGTGGTACAGTAAAAGTCACAGGAGTGGTCGAGTGTGCCAAAACACTGCAAATGCAGTCAGACTTTCCTTGCCTTTTTAGATGCTACAGTCAAAGTCAATAATGTGTGAGTGCTGAAACGATTAGTCAGTGAACACATTAGTCAAATCAAAATAAAATGTAACAGTTAATTAATAATTTAAGGAATTTGTAAAGCAATAAAAGTCAAATATGTAGTAGTTTCAGCTTCTGGGTGTTACATTTGCTGCTTATAACATTGTCTTTTAAATAGCTCTGTCAGATAAAACAAGCTATTTTATAGGGGTCATTTTTGGCAACATCTGTCACTATTTTATGAGGACTAAATTATTGCATTTTTGGGCATAGTTTACAAAGCATTGAATTGATCATGAAAACAAACCTTATGATCAGGATTTGCATGCAGAACTTTCCTATGATTAATCATCTTGACTATTTAAACTGAAATAGGAAAGACTTGGCTGCTAAAGCAGGATTTGTAATACAGTTTCAAATCCTGTACACTATTCATAAGAGAAAATTAAAGTGTGGCTACACGTGCTTCAGAGGATCAGTTTTAAAACAATAAAAACGGTACAATGTATAAGACTGTGAGAAAAAAAAGAAAATAGGCCAAGAAACCGAAAGAGCAAGAAAGTGAGAGGCAGTGAGCGAGAGTGAGGATAAGAAGGAGGGCGAGATGAATTATAGCCTACTCCTGGAATCAATAATCTTGCGAATCACAGCCTCGGTGTGCTACAGATCTTTTTTTTTTTCCTTAACCGAGCAGAAAGGGTGACAGATGTAGAGAGCAGAGCCTGAGGATGTTTCAGGCTCCCAGACAAACAGAGAGCGGAGAGAGATGCAGGGAAAATCCTTGCTGGGTCTGAAGACGCAGAGGGACGAGTGAAGGCAAACAGACTAAGACAAAGACAGAATAAACCTTAAACAGAACATTTCTCTCCTGTTTGTCACATTTTTTTCAAACAAAGTCTCCCACGTCTCTTGCTTGTTTTACATTTGTTTGGCAGATGTCTTCGTTGTGAGTCTTCATGCCAGTGAAAACAAAAGGAGTCTAAGGCCCCGTGCCCACGACAACGGTAACGACAGATAAACGTAGAACATTTCGACAGATGTGCCTATCGTGCACACGGCGACGGCGTTTTTAGGAGTTGAAAACGGAGAAAACGCAAACGCCCCTCAAAGTGGAGATCTTGAAAACGTTCCAGTCTCTCGTCGCCGTAGGAACAGTTCAAAACGCAGAAGTGCGTTTTTTGCACAGGTTTTTTTTTTGCACAGGCATCTGGAAGTGACGTTCTAGCGCCAAATTTGAGCCTGCCCTTTGATAAACATGGATGAACGTGTAGCAGTAGCCGCGTTGAATGGTATGCATGCAGGCCAACAAATGGCGAGACTCTTTACCGAGAGTCATTTAGACCATAGGAGACGATACCAACGGATATTGGACATTATTGACGCACCGGAGGAGGAGACACGACGAAGTGAGAGACGAGTGTGGACGAGGCCAGGGAGAAGCTCCGAGTGGTGGGAGAACTTCGTTAATGATGTGGTGGACGAGCAAGCGTGGTACGAAAATTTCCGCATGACCAAAGACTCCCTTTATGCCCTGACTGACCTACTTCGTCCTCACATCGAGGGTCAATCGACTAATATGCGACAGCCAGTGCTGCCTCTGAAGAAGGTGGCATGTACACTGTACTATCTTAGCGATGAGGGGCGCCTCCGCAAAACAGCAAATTCATTTGGTCTGGGGAGATCTACGGTGTCGAGGATCGTACGAGACACGTGCCGTGCAATTACGGTTCATCTCGGACCCAAATATATAAAGCTGCCATTCACTGTCCCGGATACTGAGGAGCTAGTGGCTGGGTTCCTAGAAGACCATGGGATGCCCCAGTGTCTAGGAGCAGTAGACGGGACACACATCGATATCAAACAGCCGCCTGTGAACGCCACTGACTACATAAACAGGAAGAGAAGATACTCGCCTCGAAAGAGTTTCTCCGCCCGGCTCCGAAGATGAGCTGTCCTCCTGCACCGATTCTTCTGCTTCTGCTAGTTCTACACCGCCCAGCTCTGCTGCCCCATCATTTACGTCTGCCGTTTCGAGGCCATGCTCTACTGTTGTGGAGGCAGGGGTGGTACCCCAAATTTCATCACATAGCTCGAAAAACAAAGACACCACCCTCCCGTGCCCACTACGGCTCTGGGTGTCCACAGCATGCCTATATTTTATGCGCACGGCTTTAATTTTGGTTGCAACATGACCTTTGCTAACCTGGTCCTTAGCATGAGGGTACTTTGGGTCGTTTAGTGGGTAGTTCTCCATGAACGACTCCCATATTTCAGTATATTTGTTTTGGACACTCTCCCAATCAACATTATCCACTGCCTTCCTGGCTTTGTAGTTTAAAGTTGTGTTTAGCAGCAACTGGACCTCCTCATCTGTCCAAACAAAGTTTGAACTAGGCGTACTGTTATTGCCGCCGCGCTTCGCCATTTTCTTCTAACTGACGCGGAGGAAGTAGCCACAAAACAGGCATTTGGTATTGTTGCTACTGCCACCTACGTCCGGGGCGTGCTTACTTCATCGGCAAACTGCGAGTATTATGAGTTTTATACGTTTTCCCTGTTCCCATGGATAGACAGATATCCACCCCCAAAACGCTCGTGAGAACGCAGATAAACGCAGATAAATTGTGGAGGGGAAAAACGGACATCTGCGTTTTTGCTTCAGAGCGTTGTCGTGGGCACGTAGCCTAATGCGCTGCAGCTGTATCTCCCTCTACAGCGCTATGACATGCATGCAGCTTCCTTATAGCTCTCTGTTGCATTTTTAACCACACTTTGCAATCTGAGACCAAATGCTCTCCATATAGCAGAGTGCTATCAGAAGCAGTGAGGAATACAATGATCCAACCTGACAAGTGAAATAGTTATAGTGATATTTTTTCCCTATGAGGGATTCACCTCACAAATGTTGACTGAAGTCATTTCGACTGAAATAGATGATCACTTGCCTCCATTGCTCCTTATTATTATCCATTATTCTCCCTTTATAGTGTTTTTGCCCATCCATCATCTACACTTATATCCTCCTTTATCACAATCTGACTTCACCTAAAGGACTGCTAGGTAGCAGTTAGTAGTAGTGTACGTTTTATTATAAATCAATGGCAAAGACATCATTTTTAACTGTCCATCAATACAGAGTTGACTGGCTGCAACATAACTGTTTGTTTGTTTTTTATTTGTTCATCTGCCTGTGTGTCATCATCAGACAGATGTGACCTGATTTTATAAATCCCCAAAAAAAAGATGCATCTGTGTCCTGAATCCCTGTTTGCAAATGACCCTTTTCCCAAGGTTCAAAACTACAAACTATCTAAAACGAGGCAATACTTTTTTTGCCTTGTGCAATAATTTGTTGGTATATTTATTGTCTTTAATGGTTGTTTCAGTATTAAGGACATTAAGCTGGCTGAGAGATAGCTTGTCAGAGAATAGGGACACCTTAAACTGAAAGCAGCTGGTTCTTTTTGTTGGAGGACAGAATTGACTTGGACCGAGACACATTTAGATGCAAATTCTCTTCTTTACAATATTGATTGCAACACTCACACTTTACTGTTTTCTTTTTCTGAACGCTTTGCAGTTACCCTGTACTTGAGGGACAGTGTGGCACCTCATTAGAGAGCCCTTCAAAATCAATAAAAGAACGTTTGTTATCATTTTTGTTTACACACTTTTGAAACTGCCAGTGCTAAAGATATTTTGTGTTTTTTGAGCAACAACCTGAACACAATTTGATGGTGTTTTTCTCTTCTTTCACACAGTCTGAAGACCACCCTGAAGAAGAAGGTTACCGGTGACCTCGTCAACCTGTCAGGCATCCCACTGTCCGGCCGAGACATCCACCGCGTGGCTTTCTACCTGCAGAGCAGCAGCGATGCGGTGTCCACGGTGGACCTGAGCTTCACCGAGCTGCGGGACGAGAACTTACGGCTGCTGCTGCCCAACCTCGGCTGCCTGCCCAAACTCGCCATACTGGCCATGAATGGCAATCGCCTGACGATGGCCATCCTGAAAGACCTCACGGATGCAGTGAAGGATCCCAAAAAGTTCCCCAGCCTGGCCTGGGTTGACCTGGGTAACAACGTAGACATCTTCACCGTGCCGCAGCCACTGCTCGTGGCTCTACGGCGCCGTTTCGGCTTACGCAGCAGCCTCCCGACCATTTATGAGTACAGGGAGGCGCAGACGTTTAGCGGATACAACCCAAACTTGGAGACGTCCGTGGAGGAGCCCAGTCTATGCGAGGAGGGAGATTTAGAGGAGGAAGAGAAAGAGGAGGAAGAGGACAGGCTGGAGCTACGAGCATGGGGCTGTAGAGAAGGAAACACGTCAAAAAATATGCCGCTGCACTTCAGTGTGAGGTGATCGTCAGTAGCTGCTTTCTTTAGACTGGCTGCCCCTTACATCCCTAAGTATCACCTGGCCCCCTGCTAGCAGCTGTCATTGTGGCAGATGCTAGCTCGTTTCCTAAAATAACTTTAAAATAGATATCTGTGTTGTGTCCCTATGGATGCTCCGACTATTGAAACTCTACAATGTGAAGCTCTGTGGTCCTACAACGTTTTTATTTATATATATTAAGTTTAACTGAACATGTTTGCTGGTTCCCAGTGCTTGATACACCTTGATACTTCTCATTATTCTCCTCTGTAGCAGCTGGGGGTTAAGTGCCTTGCACAAGGGCAACTCAACAGAAGATCTTGAGGAAAGAGGGGGAGGTTAATAATTCATTTTTCCCAAGCACATTTTACCCAGCTGGTCCCTCTTTACCCCTGCTGCCCCATTTCTGTGAAACAAAGTCTGAATAAGTCAAAGTAACTAAATATCTTGCTTACAACATGTTTGCTCTGATGTGTATGTCTTCAGACAGAACTCAACTGCAGGGAGATTTTGTTCACGTTAAATATGCGTCCAGTTTTCTTCTGTTGACAGTTATTTTACAGAAATAAATAATGAGTCATAGTAAGTAAACGACACATCCTGAATCCGTTTTAATTCAAACGTCCAGGGTTGATGCTGCAGGAGTGTTTGATGAACTGATTTCTGCCTCCATCAGTTCTTGTTAGTCTCCTTTAGTCACAGATGGTGAGAAAAAGATCTATTTTTTCTCAGTAAATAGGACTAGCCCTAGATAATTTGGTCCACTGCTGGTTTGTGAATGAGTGTATTTATGTATCAGCACCAAGAAATAAGCCCACTCTGTTTTAAAGGCAGACAATGAAACAGTTAATAACACCTCTGCTTTTATCTTCTGTGTTGCTACAGCATGAACATACATTTGTTTTGGCATGAGTAAACTGCAACAGTTTTTTAGCTTCTTTTTAAGGTTGTGCTGTTCTCATCCTTTAGTTGTTATTTTTTAAACGGGCCTAATGTCAACTTCAGATCCCACAGACAAAGAGCATGTTTACAATAAATGTGATTTCTTTTTTGGGGGGGGATTTGATAAGAATTGCTGCATGTAAACACAACGTCCCAACTTAATTTTTCCTACAGATGTTAATTTGGTCTGTTCTCTTTCCATGCCATGCTATTATTCAGGAAAATATGATTATTTGTGTTTACAGGATGTTAATGAACAGGAAGTGAGTGTGTCTGGTGTGTGTTTGAGAGCCTAATTAGAGTGTTTGCCTGTGTGCATGAGTGTGTTGTGGACATGCAGAGTAAATTACTACCTTTGATCGTAGAAAATACATTTTTACTCATTTGCACTTTAAGGATGAATACGTCCCTCAATGCACACGCTTTGTCTTCAATGGGTGGTTGTTTATGTAAAAATAAATGTACTGAGTCACCCACATTCTAATTAAAAATGTGAATTTCAATGTTTTGGTTTATACAATTCATCTACCTGTCTATAAATCACTGTCGTGGAAAAATCAGTTGTAGTTCATTAATATTTTGGCTCGTTAAACCATGGCTGGCTTTTTGAAGTAAAAGTGTTGTTGACCTGCTGTTGCTTTCAGAATAAACACGATTTGAATAAAATGTTCTTTCTGTGGAGTTTTTTAAAATCCTTTAAACATTTGCAGTGACACTGAAGTAAAAACAGTGGAGAGCATAAAGATATTTGTAATAATGAGGAATTTCTATCATTTCTTATGAGATACTCAAACTTTAACAAGTGAAAAAGTTAATGAGAGGATGTAAGCACGTCTGAGGAATAAGCACTATTAGCTTTGATTATTTTTTCAGTCAATAATTTGATCCTGTGAGATCAGGATTACATCTTCAAATGTCACCCTTTACACCCTCCTGAAGATGATTTATTGCTGTGAATTGTTCCTTAATTATGTTTATTTAAGAAGATAATCTAAACATAAATCCATCAAAATGTATCAAAAGAGGATATATTCTCCCATTTTGAGGTTCAAATTTGAGCCATAACTGTGACATGTTGAAATGCTTCAATGTTCCTAAAATGCTTAAAAAACTCCCTCTGGACAGAACAAAAAAGGGATTTTAGCCTTTGCAGACCATTAACATGCACAAAAAAAACGATATAATACACTACAGAAAAGGGAAAACCCCAAACAGCATAATCAGGGCCCTCAAATGTTAATATTCCTTCTTCTCGATGATTTAAATAAAGTTTTGACTTGATGTCACAGTTTATATTGACACACATACTGTGTACATTTTCATTGTTTGAACATCTATACAAACCCTGAAAGTTAGTAATGCTCTTTTTCTTAAGGGAGGCATTACTGATATTCTGATGACTGGGATTTTTAAGCATCTGGTTTCCATGTCAGCATTTTAATCCAGGGTGTGCATGAGAGCATTGCCTTGTATGGACCTGTCGAGGGTAGAATAATATCAACATCCTGCTGACTTGTAGCTGCTCTGCTAGCGAGGCATTTTCACGTTCGCAGTTGAAGAGCCTGAGGCCTTCGTATGAGGGGCCGTGTCCGATCCCTGCTTGCCAAATAACGTGTCAGATAACAGAGGATCCTGCTCCAAAACAGCCTGCAGACATTTGGGGGTTCCAGTGTATCATGTTTGTGATGTTTGTCAGACATAAACAATGTGCAGCGGTGGGGAGTAACAGTATATTTACCAGTGCAATTAAATCACAGCAAGTACAGCTGGGAAAAAACATGCACTTAAACCTCTTAAATGATTATACATTTTATTTAAAAACTCAATAAAACAGGTTCAAGGTTGTTGACTGGAAACAGGAGTTCAGTATCAGGCTCACCACAATGTCCCATACTTCATTTATCACAGGTGAAATTGGGTTTTTCTTCCATTTAAGAAGTAAACGACTACACAAATATGTCAAATGTCAAAAAATAAAAAAGATATTTGCATAAAAATAAGAAATACAGTTCAAATGTGCACATTGTAGCCTACTACAATATATAGTTATATAGTGCTATATAGTAGTGCTGTATTAGTCCATTTAGTACGGTATCATCAAACCTGATCAAACTCTCGAAAGACTCACTTGAGGACCTACCTTAACCTTAAAGATCTGACGTCAATCTCTAACCTTAGCCATCTCACAAGAGCTTTGCTAACATTTGTCAGAATGTAGACACGACCATTAAGTAGCTTTCCCAGAGTGGTAAGTCATACAGATAATCTGAATAACCAGCAAACTGAGTTTTCTAAATGCTCAGAAACCATTTAAACTGTCCCATGAATCCTAAATCCATCCTGTGAGATACTCGCAAGCTTAAAAAAACTGTACAAATGTACAAAATGAGCCGGTTTTCCTGACAAAAACTTAATATAACCTTAATGGAGGAATGATTTGTTGCAGACGTAATGTATTTTGTTACAGGTTGAGATTCACTTTTTTATGCAAATCTGTTTAGTTGAGAAATGACACAGAATTACTCAAAAGTAAGACACACACACACACACACACACACACACACACACACACACACACACACACACACACACACACACACACACACACACACACACACACACACACACACACACACACACAGTATTGTTTTAGCTTGATAGGACATAATGCATTGTCATTTTTCAACGGAACTGATTTCCATAGAAAGAGCAACAATATTCAGATGTTGCTCACATTTTAGTACATCAACAGTTTCACACCAAGCTCTGAAATGGAGCTTATATATGCACAACTCTTACTTGTAGCATTTGTTTTTGTGACACAGAGTCATACTGCTAAAGACCATTGTTGATTTACCTCTGTTTATGTAACAGTGCATGAAAACAGGACGACCACCAGGAGAATATATAAACATTTCTAGCCAGCTTGATCCTCTCGAGCAGATCCCTCAGAAAGATAACTCTCCTTGTTTACCACACCAATAGTCCAGCTAAGTCATTATTCTCTGACCTGGTTATTCTTAGACATGGGATGTGTGCAGTAAAGGCCACAGGTTAGTACACGCACTGCTGCAGAGATGTGGGAGGCATGTTTTCAGTCATTTGCTCCTCTGATTCCTCCTTCCTGTGCTTTGACCCCAGTGCAAACTCCTTCTCATCAGATTCCTTTAATGACAGCAGCTCAGCTACAGTGGCTCATTAGACTATAATGGTAAGACATGTTTGTGAGCAAGGATGGAAGAAGATGGTTTAAATAGCTATACCACAATGTAAAACAAATTGGAGGTAGTTTGGATTACTTTACTTACAGTTAAGTAGTTTAGCCCAGCGATTCCAAACATGGGGGTCGTGCTCCCCTAAAGGGTCACAAGATAAATATTTAGGGTTGTGAGATGATAAATGGGAGGAAGAAATTGTGAAAAGATTGAGTGTGTGACCTCTTGGGACCATCAACAGTTATTTAAATTAAATGACTTGAGAGGTTTGCATTTCTGAAACATGACGAGGAGGTCAAAACACACTGATTTATTTTGTTGTTCTTTTATTGTTAATACCCATTTGTTAAAAAGCTGTAAACCACCCTTTTTTTATCCCTGTTTTTTAGATGTAATGATTATCTTTGTGCCCAGGTTATTCAATTAAATGGCATGCATTGACATTTCACCTGATAGGCTCGAGTATATTGCTTTTGTTCGGGTAAACTAAGTGGAATACCTCACACCAGTGTGATTCTGGTGATATTATGACCATACTGGTCAATAGTTACAGAGTGGGTGCAAAATCCGACAGCAATAACGCAGCTCTGCCAGAATAAGAAGCACTCCTTTATTTTTTCAGATGATAGGCTCAGAGTACATTGCTTTTCGTTTCTTAAACTAGAGGGGAATAACTAACACCTGTGGGATTTTGCTGAAATTATGACCACCTGGCCAGGGTTACAGGGGGGGGCAACTATAACACTAGCTCTGCCAGTTTTAGAAAGCCCTCTTTAAATAAACAAATACCAAGATCATGTGTTTCATTCATGTTAAACCTAATGAGAAATACAACTAATAATAGCTTTTTATTAATGTAGAGTATAGTAAAAACCAATAGTTTCCTCTACATTGTACATTGAGTATTTAAAAGAGCATACAAATCATTATTACTCATGTAAAGTATGGTCCAAAAACTAATAAAATAAGATGATACTTTATTGAGTCTTTCAGCTGAACATTAGAGAAATTACATGAATGTGTCAGTCGTTTTGTTCCAGCAGTACAATAACGTCTAAAATGGACCATTCGGCATGAGTATTACCTCTGGCATTTCAACATTTTTGACATTAACACACTTTTGTTGGTAAAATCCTTCCATCACTGATATTATGTCTTTATTTTCATTATTTGTATAGCTACTTATTCCTTATAATGTAATTTGTACTTTGCAGATGTGCCAGCAGTTGTATAACTACTTCAATCAGACCCTCATTTAGCAGAAGATTGCTTTTCTTTTGAAAGCATGCACGCTCCATCTAGTGGCTCCTGTCAGCAGCACAGATAGGCTCCGGATGTTGGCTCCAACTTTGGGCATGTCTGTACAAGAAACAGCTGCATGTATTTTATAAAGAAAAAGTAAATCCCTCATTCATCTGCACTGACACATGCCTCTGGCATCAGCAGCAAGTATTTTGAGGAAACTTGATAACTGTTTCTTGGAATCATGGATTGTTTTTTGTGGGGGCTTAAAGTCAACATACATTGCTGAGACTTTCCAATCATGTCGTTGTTGTTTTTCCTCTTCTAAAAGGCAGGCGAATGAACATAAATATTGACAGAGAAGTTATGCTAAATTGAAGATGAAGATTTGGATTTAATAAAAACAAGTTTACATTTGTTTGTTCATGTGTTTGACAGCATCTGTGTGTTTGTATATGGAGAGAGTGGGGGGGTTCTGAGTTCAGTTAGGGAGTTATCATTGATCTTTGGGGCTTTTTATTGCTCATGTTTCACAATCCTTGAGAGATTTGTTTCATCTGACGTAAACCCCCCACAGAAGTGCGGGGGGATTCTAAATAATCCCATAAAAGGTGTCTGGTCTTGCTTAGCATACTTTGTTTGCCTAAGTTAAATACATGTTCCAGTAAAGATTAATTATTTCCATGAAACCTTGGCTTTCCTCAGAAACTGCATCATTAGAAGCGGAAGAACAGAATGATTAGAGTTGTGAAATCAGGACGCAGAGTGAGAACAAAGCACAGATGGTAATGCAGAGTGTGGGGAGAACATTCATTTTAAAGAGTGCATGTTCACTCAATGTATCAACTCGTATGCTGCTGACGGTGGTCCATTTATTAGAAAATGCATAATTGATAAAGCATAACTGCACAATATTCTGGTAACTTCTCAAGTGTACGATGTGCTTTCTCAGGTTTAAATCATTACAATTGAATATTTGGGGGGTTTTCACTGATCGGACAAAGGGACAGTGAAGAAATGAACTCTGGGATGTAAAAATGCACATTTTTTCACTCATTCATTTTTAATTCTAAACTTAAATACTCCCCTTCCACACAAAATGTATGTACTGTATGTGCAGGTTGAGTAGAAATGATGTGAATGATGATTTTGAGGAATCCTTATTCGTTTTATGTGAAAACCTTAAGCTTCCAGTGCACAAAGTGTACACTGAAAATAGTTTTCAGAAAAGCAGAATGTTAAGAAAAGTAGAAGAAACCTGTCGTTTTTGAATATTTCTTTTGGTTTAATAAAAAACACTTTTGTCACTTAGATCCAAAACATTAAATGTGTTGTGTGACACACTCCCCCTTTTTGTTCTCTCTCTACTCAGGTGCTCCTGCTCCAGGCTTCACTTCTGCTCAGGTGTTTTGATCTACACTGATCACTGGCACAAAAGAAAGGCTGGAGGGGAAATCAGCCTCTCTCTGGTTTTGCTGCGAGACACTGCAGTGCTAAATCATCCTTAGTTCATGGATTTTGCTCTTTATTTTGTCATCGTGTCCTTTTGTTGTTTCTTTTATGTATGGAGGATCTGGTAATCCAGTTTTTGTGGCTTAATCTCTTAGCAGTGTTGTAAAATAACTATGTACATTTGCTCAAGTACTGTACTTAAGCGCAGTTTTGAGGTAAATGTTATGCTATTTTGTACTTCTACTCCACCATAATTCAGAGGTAAATTGTGTACTTTTACACCACTACATGTATTTTATACCTTTTAGTTTTTAGTTATGTGTATTAATGATGTGAAATATAATCAAGACTTAAATCAGACTTTAGTTACACTACCCTACCCTGCAGCATACAAAGGAATTAAAACTAGGTCAACCTTTACCAGCTTTAATACACATTAGTGCATCAATAACAATAATACTAATAATAAAAATAACAATAATAATAATCAAAACATATCATATACCCAGAAAAAACTGAAGCATTTACTTTAATTGGTTGGTTTCACGTGACGTCACACTGCTGCATCACGAGAGCGCGAAATTCAGATGGAAGTAGCTTCTGAGGATCTGCCGTCCGAAAAAATGCTAATGTTTTGTGTAGTTTACTGCGGCTCCAATCGTTCTAACCGAGAAAAGGAAAAGGTGTTTTATAGAGTACCAAAGATTGTCGTTGCCAAAGGTGAGACATGTAAAAAGCTCTCAGAACTACGCCGTAAAAAGTGGATTTTAAACCTACGTCTGCGGTCGGGAGGAGCAGAGTCTGCTAATGCCGTGTCTGCAGCGACCACTTTGTCAGAGGTATGTTAGCTAGCTTACTTGGTTTTTGTGGCTGTGTTTATATAGCATTTGGTTGTCGTCAAATGCTCTGTTACTTAGTAATGATTATTAAGTTGCCGGTAGTCTAATAGGGACTTCATTGGGACTTTTTAGGCTGCCCTAGCGCTTTGAGTGACGTTGAGTCGGTAGACTCTACGACGGTCAAACTCGGTTACCAAAAAACTAAGTCCAAATCAGAGGCATCTCTTCAACGACAGCAGAGGATGAAGCTATAGGAAGACCAACAGACACAGTCGGAATGTGCTGAGGCTATGTTGGATCTCCAACAGACTGCTGAGAGCCCGGATATGAGCCCGGATCTGAAGCAGACAGCCGAGAGCTCCGCACCGAAGCAGCCAGCTGACAACCCACAACCAGAGGGCATCAGTGGGAATGGGACATTAAATGATCAAGGTCAATTATTGTACTAAGATGTGTAACCAGCATTATTATTAAATATTACAAATGTGATCGTCAGAAAATCTATGCAAACCTCGAATTCGGTTTTCAAGCACGTACGCGTACAATCGCAGTAGTACGGATGGATGAGAGAGAACAATCAAAGGCTTGTCTTACACAATGGATGTTTTCCTCAGATGTTCTTGGTTGTCCCCTCATCCAACACTGTCCCTGTCTCCATAAATGTCCTGTTGCCACGCACGAACTGACAGACTTCATGGCGGATGTCTTCCAACAAACACTCACCCTGGCGAAGACCAAACGATAATCATCGTGGAGCCGTTTGGTACCGAGGCTGTGGACCCAACCGCTGACAAAAAAGTGATATGCCTCCAGACTTTTATAGACTTGCATCTGCAGTTTGGTGTAGTAGGATGTCTGAAGGACTAGATACTTTGTGATATCAACAGCCTCGATTGTCGGCAAATCTTTAGGTTCTGTCGTAAACTCACTCATCTTCATGAGATATGGGTCAGGTCCAACAGATTTGTTAATTGCTTGTATCTTTGTCTTGAAACTGGATCTAAATCAGTACAATACGGACTCTCTGCAACGGTTTCCTCCATAGACGTATTCTCCATTTTTACTTCCTGCCCTCCATCTCAAATCGCGCCACCTTCGCGCGTCATCATAATCACGTGACTGAAACCCAGCTATTAAATGTATTATGTTAACAAATTCCACTTCATTTTGTTAGGTTAGTTGAAAGCAATAATATTAAGTTGAACCGAATGTTTTTTTCAATTAAGCTTAAAAAGATTGCTTTTGATTAACCTAATACAATAATAACAAAATAGTAACGTTTCAGTTGTTCGAGTGTATATTATTCTGAAATGGGCCAAACTGCATTATGATTACTTTTACTTTTGGTACTTTAAGTATATGTAATGCTAATACTTTTGTACTTTTACTTGAGTCACATTTTTAATGCAGTACTTATACTTGTTACAGAGTACTCTCTTATACTTCGACTTTTACTTAAGTACAAGATCTGAGTACTTCTCTCACCGCTGTTCCTTAGTTTATGCATTTGCCTTTCAGTTTGGGTGTGGGGAAGGTCTAGGTCCTACGGCCCCTGGTGTGGCTAGCTAGGCTTCCTCAATCTCTTAGTTAGTTTTAGCCAGTCCACGAGACTCAGATTTAGATGAAATGCAATAAATAAGAATATTTTTTATAAACTCTCTCATGTTTGGTGTCTCAAATAAATGTGTCAGGTCACAAACTGAGCCACAAACGTTTAATGTTGTCTTGTGGCAGTTAAACAGTCAGTGATGTAGAAGAAACATTCATTTTCTGTGAAGCTCGGGGGGAAGTTGAAACAGCTGAATTAAAAAACAAAGAAATGTGTAGAAAAAAAAGAGGAACAAGGGTTGATACAAACACAACTCCCACTCCCAAAATAATAAACCTTCTTAGAGCAATTGGCTCTAACTTTGCTTTACGCATCCTCAAAACAAAGCTACCAACAGCTGGAGAGTGTATTCTTCATTTGTTTTAAATAAAAAACTCAAACAACAATCACGCTGATTGTTTCCCATCAAGCATATAATGTCTATAAGGTCTGACATAATTCAGTATCATACAGAGTTAATCCAAAAGCTTGGTTAAACACTTAAATAGAGTTGATGTGGTGCTCATAGCAGCAAATCTAACAGTGATCACAAACAGCAGCAAGGTATTTAATTAAGAAAGTAAATGCCCCAGTTACTGCAGATGAATCGCTGACAGGGTTTCATTGGATGTACGTTCTAAAGAAATAGTCCCAGTGAAAACTGTTGGCAGTGAGCTCTGTGGATTATCTGAAAAATGGGGACACTGTTTCTGGAAGAACAAAACACAGTATTGCTGTGGATTTTTGTTTCAGCAGCAGGACAAACATCATTTCAACAACTGTCATTACATTCGGTTGGCAGAAATGTAAGAGATTGATTTGTCCAATGCTGAATAAAAGCAAAGTATCTGCTTTGCTTGACGCCATGCTCTGGAGGCAGGTGAAAAGATGTCATTTGAACTGAAAGTAGTACCACTGATATTTTGCCTGCACTTTTCAACTGTGAGAAAGAGTTTGCAAACTTCCATTCTCCAAAACAACTTTGATGTTTGAACACTGCCCGTGGAAGAACATTTAGGTCAAGCAGAGCTCCAAAGTGTGTCACTGGTGGCCCAGGGGACTACACAGATCTTTTAATGTGGTTATATGAAACAAAATCAACAAAGTGTAGGGTCACTGTTTGATGTACTGGAAATGGCAAAGGGTTTAAAGAGGCTGAGGCAGCAGCCTGATAAAGTATTAGCATCATTACGATTCCTCCCACAGACACCTTGAATGCACTTTTCCAGGTCCTGCTGCAACAGCGGCATAATTAATAAATTGTGTGTAAATCCAGCTGCATTATACAGAGAGAACATCATGAGCAGCAGCATCCTTCCTCCCCTGCGGCTCACTCATGTCTGATGATAATAATAATGCTGTGCAGAGCTATCTGCTGCCCCCTGCGGGCTCACAGTGGTACCGGCCATGTGATGGAGGAAGAAAACCCCTCTAATCTCCTTCTGCAGACAGCAGCCTGGTGTGCACCACCAAAAGCATGCACAAACACACAGGCTAAATGTGGTGGCAAACCAGACTACACGCATTTAGTTTTGGTTCAAAGCAAACCAAAAAAACACACAATATGTGGTGAGCTTAATCTCATAGGTTCTGCTTCCTGGGATTCAAGTGAAAGCAGGGAGGGTGTAAACAAATGTTTTGATTTAAAAGAAAAACAATGTTTGTTTTTTTGCAACTAAATCAGTGGTGCGGAATATTTGAGGGATATGAAAACAAACTTGATAACAGAATTTGATTTAAGTGTGATGCAGCCGATCACGTTAGTTCTTGTTTATTATAGTGTTGGGGACTAATTCATTAGAATAAACCGAAACTGTGAAAATAGCATGATGCGTCTGTCAGGTTCACACACGCTCTGCCCGCCCAGTCCGGTGATGTGCTACAGCTGATTGGCTGCTAAACATACCAGCGGCTGTGTGCGCGTTGTGATTGGCTGTTGCTCTCCTGGCCATTACGTTATGCTTACTCCACACACACAGGCAGCTGGAGAGAGGGAAGACGTAATGGTTTGATTCCCTGTGCACTTGCAATGATCGTCGTTCTGACATTACTCGGCAAATTCCTCAACCGGGAGGTTAAATGAAGGTATGTGATTCATCTGCAGTTTGTTTTATGCTCTGGACCTACTGACGATGCAGATTTAGGGTTGATTTACGCACGATGCTGCACCGAGAGGCAGGGAATACCTTCAGCCTAATGCCAATTAAATGTGTTTGTGTGCACTTAATGTAATTACATCCACAGGCTTGCGTTTAAATGCAGCACCCACTGTTTTGTTTCAACTTGACAGCATGACATCTTCTCGCCGGTGCCCTTCTCTTTCAGTAAGATTTTTTCATTTATTTCCCCGGCTAGCTTGCAAGCCTGGTGATGCTTTTCCTGCAGTCGCCCGGATAAACAGTGGGTACAGTGTGTAGCCTTTTTAACGAGCTCGCTGTGACCCCAGTTTGATAGTTCAGTGAACTAAAGCTGCTGGAGCGACGTCCATTCATGGTCAGGCTTTTAATCCGGTCTAATGAGATAGAGACTGCGGCCAGGGAGAGAGCCAGTGCGGGGATGTTTGGAGATGTCTCGGTGTGCAAAGGGAGAGATTCGCCTCCTCAGGTCCGAGTCAGGAGTCTCATTCCTCTCTGTGGAGAGTGTGTGTTTGCTGCAGCACAGGAGAGGGAAATGTGATGATGATGTCTGGCAGCTCAGGAAGGATAATGATGAAGACTATGGCGATGATGTCATCGGTGCTCTGGTGGCGGCGGCAGGTTTGTAGTGACAGCCACTGTTAGAGGTGAGGTGAAGGCAGGAGGACTGCTGCTATCATCATCATCATCATCATCATCATCATCAATAGTGTTGTGTACACACAATATGAAGAGCAGGCTAATCACTTGTTATTGCAGTAAACCTGTTACAGGTACTACTTATACTGTGACCTTTCACTACGCTGAATTTCATAATGAAGTACTGTGATTTGTGTGCCAGAGGGTTTTCCCAAGCAGCTGATGCAAGCTTATCCCGCTGCTCAGCTCTGGCTGTCAGGTTGTTTTAAAATTCTAGATGTAAACAATGTGTCTGGAGTTAAAGAGGAGAAAGTATCTCAAGGCCTGTTAATGTGATGTTGGTCCTTTTGTTCAAAGAAGTTACTTGTAATGTTTACAAAAGGCATCTAATCTGGCTGACTACTAAAAACATTTTCAAAACTACCTACAGTTGCATTCTGTAATTGGTAGGATATATTAATATATGAAGCCTTAAATCAATTCAATGATTTGCTGCTATCACATTCGACAGGATTTTTCTGCTGCTCAAACTCAACAAAATGAGCTTTGATTACACAATGCAACAATAATGTAACACTGAATGGACACAGTCTTCACAATGAACGATTCCATTTCTCACACTGAAAACATTTTCTGCAAATACCTCAATACTTGTGCATGTGTCAGTGCAGTATGTGAAGTACTGCAGTATTGTTTTTAACATTACGGTTGAAGACAAGGGTGCTTAACTCCTGGTAGCCAGCGTCCCTGTGTCCCAGGGAAACAAAACTGGACGTGATGTTTTATTGACTAATCTGGTTTAAATTGAAAAGCAGCTTTTCTGCCTCTGTTGAACAGACCTGTTGTTGGCTGAATTGTGTAAGCATACATTTCAAAACGCAACCGACCACTGTATTGTCAATGTCAATTTTAATCAGGGATAAACCTATAACTTATACGAGGAGGGGTAGGAGGATACGGTGCATCCGCATATGTGCAAATGTACACTCTCAATACAGTCTAATGTTAGGAAATTGTAACACTCATCGTAGAGTATTTCATAACAATGTGGTAAAAAAGCCCTTAGGAGGCCCCCCTCATCATTATTAAAAAAATAACACATGACAGTCATTAATATGATTATTCTTTTATTGGCGACATTATCCTCCAGTCTTAACACCGATGGAGCTGAATTAACTTTTCACAGTAGGAGTGACATTTCCAGATGGAAAAGATTCACAGCGAGAGAGAGAGGAAATGAAATGCCCGAGAGAGAAACCGTGGATGATGGAAAGATAGTCAGTAATGATTGTAAAATGTTCCATAGTGCACAGTTGTTGACACTGAAACTGTCTGGCTGTTTGCTATGTTTCTGTTTCTGACGCCTATAACATGCTTTTGTCATATCATTCACACTTTCCACTTTAAAGTCTCAGTGGCAATATTGGATTTACAGGATTTATTTTCATAAATACCTTAATTATTAGGTTTGAATTCATCCAAAAATTTCCCTATCTATGAATTATTTATAAAAAGTCATGAGAATGAAATTTCCTACATCTTGATTAAGATTTTTTTCACTATGATCCAACTTTCGTAAGACAATTCCTTGAGGGTTACTCGAGAAATGTAGTGCTGAACTTCATAGATCTAATGACGTTTAGTTCCTAGTATGAGGGAAGATCAGATACTACATTTTCCATAGTGCAATTATAAAGCATCATTTATTAATGCCCCAGCCTGCCAAACCCTTTATTTATCAAAGGACTCAACTCCAGTTTTTAATGCAGGCTTCCTGTTAAAAATGTAAGTATCAAGCCCAAAGTGAAATCACATCATCAGCCCAAATGACCCCAATGACATCATCAGGGGTGTTTTGTCAGACTCAAAAAAACTCCCCTAGGGCCACAGAAGACTTCATCCTACTATTTAACAAGCTGTGTAATACATATTGCAATGAGTAAACTGACCTTCATGTGTAAAAACAGAGTACTGCATCTTTTAATTTCATTATGTATTTGGCCCTTTGTGCATCTGGTCCTTGGCGTCCTTTGGTTTATGAAAGACGCTATATACATTTAAGTTAGTATTATTTGTGTTCTCATTTGTTCAATCAACTACACATTTTTCAGCAGCACATATCTCTGTTTATGCGTCAGTCTGGTTTAGTTTCTCATGTATCCTCACGCCTTATCATGGTTCCTGTGGCAAACGGTTACACTTGTCTGTGTCAATGCAAATAGAGATTTTGATCCTCAGAACCTAATTTTATAAGGTGAAAGCACGGCACCACACGGAGCCCTGAGCATGGCTTAGTTTTTGGTACATACCCTTGTAACTTCTTGCTGCTGTCCCCCTTCAGTCTTTATGTTTGTGTGTGTGTGCACTCTGGGGCTGGAATGTTATTTGATGTTGAGGATGGAGCAGCAGTGAGATAAAGTATCTAAAATGTCCCTCAAAAAAGGGTCCAAAGGTGATTGAAATCCAAGAGGTAAATCTCACTCTTGTTGTAGCTGCAGAGGAGCTATTAATACATGTGAAAACAAAACAATGCGTGACGTTCGCCCCTGTCACTTGTTTGTTTCGGGACTCCCTGCCTGCAGAGCTTACGGTGTGCTAATTGAAGTGACAGAGGGAAGTCGTGCTGCTGGCTCAGAGCCAGAGAAGACTGATTTCACGGTCAGTCTGCACCGGGTCTTCATCCCGGAGAAAGCAGTAAATATCTCTTTTAGTGGCTTCACTCAGGAGGCTGTATCTAACTTGGGAGACTTTTTTGCAGCTTACCACCAGGTCAAGTTTACGCCATAGGCTAACAAATAAAGATGTGTTTATGCATCAGGGTTTTGTTGTGCACATAAAGCTTGCAGAGTTCATCAGGATAAAGGGAAATGTTGTAGATTGAACTAAGGACAACACGCATTAAACCAAATATTCACAAGATAGTACAGCTGACACATTAAAAAACACAATATTGGTTTTATGCATCCCCGGGCGCTGCTCAATAGCTGCCCACTGCTCCTAGTACTAGGATGGGTTAAATGCAGAGGACCAATTTCACTGTGTGTGCTCTGCTGTGTGCATGTATGTGACTAATAAAGAGGGTTTCATCCTCTTCTAAACCTTTTAAGTGACTTATTTAGCAATAATGCTCACTTTCACTGCTTAATGCTTCTCAAATTTGATGATGCCTAATTCTTTATTTTTTATATCATTGGGAATTAAATATTCTAGGGTTGGACTATTGGTCAGGCAAAACAAGTTATTTTAATATGTCTGGATAAAAGTGATGATCCATCCAACAAAACACGGTTCATTTTCAGTTTAATAGTTCCTTTAAATATCCATCCTGACTGTTTTACTGCAGAAGGGGCTTCCTCCTCCTTGCCGTGACTCCACATACTGTGCCTCGTTACTCAGATTACATAATGAATCCCTAAGCAGATGGGTGAAGTCAGATCAGGGTGTTTCTGACAAGTTAGAGCGAAGCGCTGCCTTAAGAAGCCCCGTGGCAGGACCCTGTGAATTCAATTGTTTTCCCGCATAGAGCAGAGAATCACAGAGGGCTTACATTATGCTCATGTCAGCTATTGATTCTGCCGGCCGGGGAACAACAGAAGACATATTCTCTCCTCGCTGCCCGCCCCCTCCCTCCTCCTCTCATCAGTATGCTCCAAGGAGCCGTGGCTCGCATCACGCCATCTTTGCTCCCTGTGTCTGGCCCTTCTTGTGGTCAGCGAGCACATCCAACGCACTTTAACTGTGCACGCTAACTTACAGCTGGTTTGCATGTTTCCTCGGGACACAGAGGCAGCATTTGACCCTCAAAAGTTATTTGTTGTTGTTGTTGAACACGTCCTCTGCCTCTGTGCGGATCTTATTGTGCAAATTTACACAGTGACTGGGAAATTTAACTTGCAGCTCTTTAGAGATTGTCATTAATAGGAGCTTTTAGGGGTGTACTTCTGTCTAATCATCGCTAACCTCAAAGACTGTTACAAAGCACTCGCCATAATGTGCTGCCCAGCATCGTCCCCCCCCCCCTCCTTGCTCTCTTTCTCATTCACTTTCCCTCACAAGGGAGACTATCTCCTTGTGAAATAGATGCTCCTTAAGCAGTTTTGGGTGTTATTTCGCAAAGGACTGTGTGATATGCTTTACCTATCAGTGGCATGATAATAATGTAAATATTATACTGCCAAGTGAGCAAATGATGAATGAACCTAGTGTCAATGTTTGCATACAGCGCACAAGAACTTACTGTATCTAAATCACCAATTGGAGATTTTGAACTAATGTGTTGGACAGCCTTTCCATCATCAAACACCAAATAAAGAAACTAGTTTGGGAAAAACACCATTTATCCCTCCAAATATTCCAGATATGCCTGAGTATAAAGGATATTTGTGCAGAAGATTCACAAATATGTCACTGAAGATAACAGAAATCTGCTTTAATACTCCATCTTACATTTCTGTGATGGATGTCTCTAAAAGTTTTAAAGTGTGTGTGTGTGTGTTTCTGTGTGTGTACTCTGCAGGCAGGGGCATCGTCCATGTGGGCGTCATGCTGTGGGCTGCTGAACGAGGTGATGGGCACGGGCACGGTGCGGGCGCAGCAGCCAGGGTTCGGAGCCGGGGCCGGGCCCTTCCGCTTTGCCCCAAGCGCTGGGTACTCCACCTACCCCCCCACCGCCTCAGGGAGCGCCGGGCAGCTGTGCAAAGCCTGTGGACTGGCCTTCTCCGTCTTCAGACGCAAGGTGAGCGAAAGTGAACTCATGCAAGGGGAGGTTGTGTAGAGATGATAGTGGTTTCACACAGTAAGATGTGATGGTGGCAAAGACAAGGTTCAGAATATAATATTGAAAGACCCACTAGTGCATGTTTCAGGATTTTTAGAAACCTTATTCACTGTACATTTTCCAAAAGAAAACGGTACGTTTGACTGGAAGATTTCACCTCAATCCGACTTTAAACCTGCTCGAGTAATCCTTCACAGTCAACCTTTAGTCAGCCTTTTTTTATCTGGATTATGTAATCATTGCGTGCAGTTGTGAGCAGGGACTTTCACTCGAGGTGCATTCAAGGAAACACTGAAATTCCTAATTGCTAAGTCGGGTTTTGAACAGAGAACTTTTAAACGCAAGTCGATGCAACGGTCGGCAGCCTGACAATTCAGACAACTTCAGACAATAAAAAAAGGAAGTGGATAAAATCCAAGCATGTTCCTTTAGGAAAAGGCACCATTTATATTCATAGTGGCATTTTCAGAGTCTTTGCACAGCTGAACATGTCAGAGTGTAATGGCAGAGTGTATCTGTCTGGCAGTCAGACGCACTGAGACACTGATGCAAAGCTACAGCTTCTTGTCTGTGCGCCGCTTCAAATCGCTCTATTGTCATCCTCACACCAGTTGCCTTTCTGACGGCAGGTCGACAGCCACACACTGTAGTGTAAGCAGGATATTTTCAAAGTGTGAAAAGGTAACGTGACGGGGGATTTGAGGCACTTGATTGAAGAATAGTGTCTGTTGCAATGCACATTTTCTTCTGGTGGACCAGAGCACATTTGTTCACCAGTGATAAGAAAATGTTTACAGCCGTGGCTGACCTGCTTTCCTGCCCATTTGAAGTGTCAATCTACTCTGCTGCACTGTATCAGGAGACGGTGTGAAGCCTGTAAAATGTCAAACATCACTAGGAGCTATTTCTCTTTTCTTTACTCTTTCCCAGAAAATAACTGAGCACATGCTGCTATTTCAGATGGGACTTAGATCGGTGGGTTTTTCTTTGCCAAGGGAGAAAACTCAAAGACAGCAGACTCTAGGAAATACATAATTAACAATATGGCTTTATGGAGATATGATTGGAATAATAAATATAAATCTGATTTTATTTGGAATATTTACTTGGGATGTAATAAAAAATGCCATCATGATTTCCCAAAGTGCATTGCTTGTTTTATATAAATATATCAGAAAGGAGAAAATCCTCCCATTTCATAAGCTGTGGTATGAGAGCATAAGGAATTAAACAGGATTGATTCATTCTCTGCTAAATGGCTGGGCTATTTATTTAATGAATCTAGCGTTTTAGCACTTATATCAATATTTCAGTATATTCTCAAAAAAGCAAATAAGGTGTAAATAAATAAGTCCTCTTTGTTCCCCTGTTGGATAAAACTCTTCGCACCTCAGTAACTACAGTTTGATTCAAATAATAAACTGAACAAAATAAGATTAGGTCCTGATACCACTGAATCAGATCTGATCTTGAACAATCACCCAGCCATACTCAACGTATTCTACCAGTAAAAACTGCTGTGGATTATTGTGGTGCAAACAAACTGTTACTATCATTAGCACAAACAGCAACTTCAGCTTTCACTGACAGTTTCATCATTTGGCCCATTTTTCGTAGTTCAAATCAGTGAACTAGTTTTGAGTAGATGGTTCATTTATTCATCAAAAGTGACATGGAGAATAAATACTTTAATATGCTCACAGAAGTCAGACATCAAGGCCTATTTAGAACTGATGAAAAGCAACGTTTCTGAAATGATCTGTGTTGAATAGAAGAAGAATTAGCTGATCACATCTTGCTGTCTTTGCTTCTCCCTCCAACAGCACATCTGCTGTGACTGCAAGAAGAGTTTCTGCGCCCTGTGCTCGGTGCTGCAGGAGGACCTGCGCTGCTGCACCACCTGCCACCTGCTGCGCGGCACCGCCTTCCAGAGGCCGCGGCTCATGCAGCTCCGCGTCAAAGACCTGCGGCAGTACCTGCTGCTGCGCAACATCTCCACCGACACATGCAGGGAGAAAGAGGACCTGGTGGACCTGGTGCTGTGTCATCAGGGGACGAGAGAAACCTCCACACCGGTGGGGGGAGAGGACGACGACGACGAGGACGACGAGGAGGAACAGGACGAGGAGGACACACATGAGGACGAGGCGGAGGAGGATGAGGAGGAGGAGGAGGAAGATGAAGGGGAGGAGGACACAGACAGTCTGCACTCGCTCCCCCACTCGCGCCCCGCCTCACCCCCCTCAGCCACGCGCTCAGCCTCCGAACAGTCGGTCGTCTCCGCCTCTCAGGGAGAGGTCCTCAGCCCCAGTGACAGCTCAGGGACCACCAGCCAGGTGAGATGCTGCGGTTCAGTGTGTGTGTCTGCATGCAGAGACACACACTGTGCAGACACGCACACAAACATACGCTCCCTCAGTCTCTAATTTGCATACGCCAAACTTCCTTCACATCTGTCCTCATTCTATCCAAGATCATTAATTTCAAAGGTGAAATCTGCTTATTTACATGTCAGTGTGAAGTTAGGAGAAGACTTCTCCTTTTCACTGCCTGACAAACAAATGCCCGCTTTCTTTAGACGTGTTTTATTCATTTTGTTTAAAGCTTCATTGTGGTTGCTTTTTGCTATCTTCTGTGTTTTTCCCACATTGATATTATACAAGCATTTACTGGGACGCTCTAGTGTTGTGCAGGATGTGCACATGACAGCGGGAAACAGCTGTGTGTGTGTTTGTGTGTGTGTGTGCGCGCGTGAGTGTGTGTGTGCACGCAGAGCCCTCAGACCGGCCAGTGATGCAGCTTAAGCCCTTTGCTTTTTTTAGGTCTTGTACACAGGCTGAGTCTGTTATGTAACGGGTGCACAGGTTCAGAACTCCCCACAGCATCACAGCTGCAGCACAACATCAGAAACACCACAGTACATCCTCTTATCCAATAAAGATCATCTCGTTCTCCTTCTTAGTGTGTGTTATACTTTTAGATTCTTGTGGATATTTGATGTTTATAGCATAAGATAAGTGAGAGGGAAATCAATGCCAACCATCCCTTCCACAAACACGCAGAAATATGTGTATCAATAATTGACTTGTTAGTATTTATTGATATGTAAAATCAATCAGCAAATTGCCTTAGGTCTTCTAGATTTTAAACTGAAATATGAATATTAAACTATTCTAATTACCCTAATTGGATTTATAGTTGTTGCAGTAAAGACTATTGTTCAACCAATGCAACCAAACAAAGATTTACAATGTTGAGTAAACTTGAAATAAATTCCTCCATCAGTATGCTATCTTAAAACACTGAATATTCCAATGTAAAACCTGATCAACCAGATTCAAAATAAGATATCTTAAACTTTATTTGTCATTATTGATATAAAAACATTTGAAAACTGATGTTACTTTAGTGTACGTGTCACATTTTAACTTTAGGAAGTTAACATAAAAATAAATCTCTTTTATTCTGTGTATATATGCGATGTCTAGTTCTGGTGCTGCTTTTAGAGTGAAGTCAGTTTTGCTTGTTTTTAAGTTTTCCCCTGTAAATTACTGCAATACAAGGAAGAAGTATGGTATATCTATGTTCACCTGGGTGACTGTAGTGAACCATACCAACTATACAGATGTTGGTTTCCAAAGTGAGAACAGAACTAGGGAAAAAAGCTTTTAAATATGCTGCCCCTTCTGCCTGGAATAATGTTCACAAGGAGCTTAAACTGTCTGACTTGATCACCATGGGGGAGTTCAAGTCCATTTTAAAGGACAGAGAACAAAAGACTCTTGGTCGATGTGATTGTCATTTTAGTCATTTTAACATTGTTAACATTCTTATTACAGTTTCTTTTGTTAGCATTCTGCAATTTCATTGGTGTTTTACGTCAGCTTTGTTCGTCTGCCTGTATTGTTTGTGTTGAAACATCGTTCATGCTCCCCTCTTGGCCAGGTGGCTCTTGAAAACATAGATTTTAATCTCAATGAGGCTTTAACCGGGTTAAATAAAGGATGTATAACCATGCTACTTGCACCCAGGGGAATAAAGAGGACCATGTTATATTTGAACCTGGATGAATATAAAGGACCATGGTGTTTGCACCCGAGGGCCAATAGTAAAGCATGCTATTCGTGTGACTAGCCGAACACATATTGGGAAGCGATTTTCACGCTGTTGCAGATAGACAAAAAAACAATTACGTTTAGCAGCCATGACAGAAATATTCGCTGTCTGAGTGCTTTCTAGTATGTTTGAAATGCTGAATTACATCTAACATCGAGTCAAAGTAACTCTGTGCTCTGAAGAGTTATGCACTATACTTGTGTCGGGCTGCTGCTCGTGTTCATGTCTCTGAGGAGTCTAGCCTGAGTAAAAGCAGTGAAGCACCATGACGCTGACAGATACATTATTAACTCCTCTTCATTCGACATAAATGAATGGCTAGCTGGAATGTGCCCAAGCAGAGAAACACAGCGGTTTTCTTTTTTTTATGGTACAGAAACAGTCTGCACTCCAGCTCCTTATCACACAGTTACAGCTGATTTCAGCCCTTCACATGCTCTCTTTTGTCAAGCTGATAAAAGAATAAAGAGACAATAGCTTCCCTTCAAAGCACCAAACTGACTCAGATAACACGGAGCTATACACTCACGCCAAACAATGTCTGCACTGTGCTAGAGCTCCATTTACTCTCCTTTCATCTGGCAAATTCACGACCTCCACCCTCAAAAGAGAATAACGAACCACCGAGTCAGCGATTAAACATCTGTATTCCTTTATTAGATATTGAAACAGTTGCAATTTAAAGAATTAGATAACAGAGCGCTGTGAAGTTGTTTCTTATCACCGCATCGATAGACATATGGAGCTGTAAGAAATGTGTAAGAAGTTGAGGACTGCAATGTAATCATTTGGGTAATGAGACAAACAAATCTCTGTTAATTTGAGTATTTCACTTCTTCTTCTTCTTGTTCTTATCAATTATTTTAAACTACATTTTCAATTCCACTTTGATATGTGCTGCGTCCTTTTTTTTCAAACAGCATTGGTCTGAGTTGAGTGATTTCATATTTGGGCATTAAACCAGTAAGTGTGATGCTGTAATGAGAATTTAAACTACCTTGAAATAACTTTCCACTTTCTACTCAAACAGGAACAAGAGGATACTCCAACAGCATCTCTTTTGAACCTGGAGCCCACTGAAACTTTAATGGAGGTAAAACACTTGTTTTTTTGCACATTCCCCGTACTACATTGCATCTATAGTATAGTAGCAGTAGAGTAGTACATACATTTTCTTAGACTGACAAGGCTGTCGGGTAGTGCTGACTGTTATTGACCACAGCCCTGTTCCCTCGTGGATTGCAGGTCAGTCCGGCGACGCAGAGAAGGATCAGGGCCTCGCTGTCTGATCTGGACAATGAAGAGGCGATAGAAAACCTGTCCGTGCGCCAGCTCAAAGAGATACTTGCCAGGAACTTTGTCAATTACTCGGGCTGCTGCGAGAAGTGGGAACTGCTGGAGCGAGTGCATCGACTCTACAGAGAAAATGAGCAGAACAGGAAATCCAGTAAGCATTTTGCGTTTCCTCTTCTTGCATCTAAATGACACATTGTGACCTTTTAATCTTTTGTATGATTTAAAAAAACAATACCAAACCCTGTTTCTCTTTCTTTTAGTGGAAAATGTGAGCATAACTGCAGGTAAATATTGTTTTTTGATAATTATATTTCCAGTGTTCAGACTATGACAATGCCTTTTATAGCGAACACTAAAATAACCATATTAAATCTACATTCAAGTGCAGTAAGCGCCCTCCTGTGATGTGATTTCAGTGATGGAAAACAACATTGTTTTAATTGAAAGGCTTAATCGACTGTTTCCTGGACTAATATTCTTTATTACTGCCTATTCTTATCTATAAAGTGGTGGCATATCCTCCACCTCTCTGCAACAGTGGAGTTGGAGGTAAGATGTTTTTATAAAAAGCCACATTATGTTTTCCATCTCTTCCATGAACACAAACTGTGCACTGTTCATCTCATAGCAGTAAAGGCATGCTGCAGCTTTTATATCCCCCCGCATATTATCACATTATGGTCACTTAAGTCATTTTCTCCTGCCTGATTCATTCAGTCACTCGTGTTTCTTTTTTTTCTGAGGGCATCCTCTCATCCTGTCATTAATGCACTCTCTAAGAGCTTTTACTTCTCAATGAGCCATCATGTGACTTCAGTAGCAGCATGTCTCCTTCAGGTGTAATTACATTGTTGAGCTTCATAGAGCGTCTTTTGTTGTCATTAAGAGGTTGAGGATTATATCAGCCCACTTGATATTCAGACCTGTAGGGACAGCAGGCAGCTCCATTGACTCTTTACCGTCATACAAACCGGTAGCAGGAGCCAGATTTAGGCCACTGAGCTTTCAGACAGCAGTCAGACATTCAACGGGGTGTTATTATGCGACAGGGTTTTCCCTTTCCTGTAGTGTTATATACATTGTTTGTGCATGTAAATGATTTGCAAGGATAACATCCCAATGTTGGGTGGAGTTTTCTCTCCCACACATCTCTCTAAACCGATGCACTGACAACCTCCTCTGTCCTGATTGCTTGGTTTGTAAAAGTAACATGTCAGTTATTTTGAACATTTAACATAGTTGTCCAATCAACCTCATAGACGGTCAAATATCTTATCCTAAGTAAGTGACCTAATTTAGTTTCCATTATATAATGACCACCCCTCCACCACTTTGATATATCTCACTTTATTTGTGCAGTTACATTTTCCACTGCATGATGATCTTTGTCTACATGTTTAAAGCATTACAATGTTATCCTGAGGTAGTCGAAAATAACTACAATCCCTCAATAGGCCTTACTGATATAACACTATGCCTGATTTCAGTGGTCACAGAGGGGATCCGATCAATCAGTTTTCAACGTAACTACCTTAATGGTGTTACCACTAACTGAGTGGTAACACCGCCAGTGGATTAGTTTATTTTACAGTGAAGCCTTACATGTGCAAGGCATGCACAAGCAATATAACTTTCTCATAACAGCTGTTATGTTTTGAAGAAACATTTTTATTAACCAACTGTGATGCTAAATAACAGCTGCAGTAAAGGGATACATAAGAGAGGATCTGCTGCTGATGACCAAACAGTGATAAATCACGTTTATAGTCATACTGCCACAGCTTAACTTGGGTGTTGTTATACTGTACGGCTTCTGTACACCATCTGTATTTCTCAGATTCACGACCCTGCTGAGGCCCACTGTAACTGAAGAATAACTGTTTTCTGTCCACAGATGGTGTCAAAGCTCAGCTGGCGGCTGATGATAACTTGTGTCGCATCTGCATGGACGCCATCATCGACTGCGTGCTTCTGGAATGTGGTCACATGGTAACCTGCACCAAATGTGGAAAGAGGATGAGCGAGTGCCCCATCTGCAGGCAGTACGTAGTGCGGGCCGTGCACGTCTTCAAGTCTTAAAACTCTGTGTGTGAGCGTCAGAGCAGCCCTCAGAGCCCCGAATTTATCACTGAGGATGAACTGCTGTGCATGACGTCTCGCAGGGTCTAATGCTGCAGCAGGCGCCAGCAACAGCCCGGTGTTTGAAACCAGACTGTTGCCTCTGGCCTTCCACGGTTTGTTTTTCCCCTCCTTACTAACTCATGTTCCAGACCCACTTCTCCTCCTGGTGGACCGTCATCAGCTGCACCGGGACACTCACTCTTTCTCTCTTTGGTCTGTTAAACACACAGCAGAAACCCCTGCCATCACTTTCTGCTCTCTATTGGCTGTTTAGATTGAGATGAGAGAAAGGGGAAGAGAGGAGGGGTCCCACAGATACTTGAAGCGGATCGGATTGTTGTGTGCAGTGAAGAGAAGCAGAAAAATATAAGATCCCAGGGTTAGAGTCAATATGGTTTACACAGTCATGCCACATGACACCATGTTATCTCCCTCAGTGTTCTTTTAGGATGTGCAATATCAGAAAAAAAAAGAGACTTACATGTGTTTTTATTAAATGTCTTATTTATTCATCCGAGCACCACCAGGTCATCTCGTCTCACACACAGGAGGGTGTAAGGTGCCAAACGTCATGCCTTTTTGATCGATATTTGGTTAGGATTTCACAGTTGATGCATCTCATCGCCAGCAAGCTTGGTGTGATAGTTTACTCTGCTTTTTCCTCAAATGAAATTTAGGAAATAAAGGGTGTAATAGTAAACATTTGAACACTTTGCTGTGTGATGGATGTCATCTCAAATAAGTGCACAGATATGAACTGAAAATAAACTCTTCTTGGTCACACCACAGGCTGTACTACATTCCTGTTACATAGCTTGAGCTTATTGGTAATTCTACTTGTTTTAAAACAGCAGTTAGACAAAAAATATGAACTCAAGGCTCCCTTAGTTGCTTTTTACTAGGTTTTCAAATTTCACAGGCTTCATCAGCAGTAAAAGGTCAGCGTCCATGACCTTACGTCCATGACAGGAGATCCTGTGAATTGCCTCAGAAGTTCATGTGCTAATAAAAAGCTAATAGGTTAGCCTGAGTGAAAGATTTTTTTTGTACTAATTTAATCTAGACATCATCCCTCTTTAAATTTAAATAACTGCCACCAAGCAATACCATTTAGTCTACCAAGTGTCTTTTCTTTGTGTTGTCCGTTGAGTGTGGAAATCGTGGGCAGGTGACAGGTGCTACTTCCTCTTTTCTGAGTGTGACATCAACAAACCCTTTGTCATGTTGTCGAGGCGTCCCTCCGAATATCCAACACACAGTGAGAAGTAGAGGAAGCCTTATTTATTTTATCCCGTTATGCAAAAGAAACATTTTGTTTTCTTGTCATGAGATCCATTTAACTCAGATGTCACTAAAATATCTGTACAGTATGCCTGTGGTACTTAAAAAATAAATAAAAAGCTGTTAAGTGAATCGCATAGATAGGTGATATTGTTGTTTACTTATAAGTCATTAAATGTATATTTTTCCATTTTCTTGGGAGACAACATGATTTTCAAGTTATAATAACCGTTTTCCAGAATGTATCTGCTGGTTTTGCTCAGACGTTTCCTCATTTATCGGATCGTGTCACACCCACCATTAAAGCCGCGTCTGCCATGGTCGCGCTTTATAGCACTTTTGGTCGTTGTCTGCTTCAGATCTGAACACTGACACCATGTACTGTAACGAACGCTGTAACTGTACGTCTTTTTGTCGATGCTGCTGATTCTAAAAGATGTCATTCATGGGCAGCTACAGTACTTTCAGAGTAAGAGGTCATCATGAGCAGCACTCGTAATCCTGGGTCTTATTTTGGAATGTTGAACCTTTTTATTTTGGTAAACAAGAGAAAATGATTTATTAGATTCAATAAAATGCAGTACTACAAATCAGAACGTAAAACCCTGCTTTTCATTTGTAAATGGCTGGATTTTGTTCACTTTTACAGTTTATTGGTTGGCACTTGGTTAATAATATGAATACAGATCTGATAGCAGCAGTGTTTCAGTATATCATTATGTGTCTTTCTTAAATTAGTATTTTGCTGATTTTCAGGTTTTATATTTGTATTTTGTGCCTCTACTGTGACATGTTTACATGCTTTATTTTTCTCATACTGCCTGTGCTGCAGCACCTCTTTTCAGCCTGTCTGAAACCAGAAGATGATTGGTCAGGTGGCCGGCTCTGTTGTGATTGGTCAACTGCTTAGGGATGTCCCGCCCCTTAGCCTATCACGTACAATATGGGGACGCGCTAGCTAATAGAAGCGCTAGTGTTATGTAGTGATGTCACTACATTATGGAAGTAAACAAAGGACATTGTAGACATAAATTCACATGCACAAAAACCTATAAAACCCGCTACAGGAAAGGGGAAACCCCCCAAAAGCCTAATAGGGTCCCTTTAAACAAAAGGCTTCAAATGCACATAGCTCAGTATTTAAATTGAATTTAATATCTCAAATGTTGTCTTAACTTTTCCTAGAGGCTTTACATGTACATTATGTACAGATTTACAGTAATGTACTAATATTTGCATGGAGACACAGTGGTTAAGTAAACAAAATAAACAGATATAATGTAAATGTAAACCCAACCTCTGAAAAAAAATGGAATCTGCCAAATAAAACAACAAAATCCTATTTTACTTTTTACATTTGCACAAATCTTTTATGAAATAAGTTTTAATTTTCAGTTTCTTCAAATGGCAAATACTGAATGGCATTGGGCCATGATCCTGTCTCATAGGACAAAAAGAAATACAGTGCTTTTGGTTTTATAACAGAATTTCTTAATCTCATGTCAGAAACTGTTCGGAGGTGGATGGCTCACTGGAATGATTTATCGATAACTGCTTTACATCTTCTAAATAAGACATGTCCTTTTGAAAAGAACAGTATTCTGCTCCCTTTGCTGTAATCAAATGTGTGCAGTCAGGGGAACTTTCTTCACTAAAACCACTTTTGACAAATAGGAGAAACATGTCTCTTCTATAAGATTTATGTAAATGTAATATATTTTCCTGGACTTTGTTCTATATTTATTTCCTGAATAATTCAGCACTGAGACGCTTTTTTAATTATATGTAGTTCGGCTGATGACTGGAGGAAAGATGATTATATTGTTACAGGTACTGAATCTATTGACTGTGGTGTAAACATATTGCTGCATGCAGAGATAAAGCGCTTCCTTTCACAAAGCACCGGTAATACTCAAGAGTGATGTAGACTGGCAGAGACGTTTGTTTGTGTTAATATAACCCCGATAACTAGAAGCTGTTAGCAGAAATAGCCAGACATTGTTGAAAAAATATGCTTTGTACACTTTATAGTGTATGTGTGAAAACATTCATGTATTCGTATTTACTGTATCAGTGCAAATGGTATCCTTATACGGAAAACAAAATGTACAGTACCTTAGTCCGTTCAGAAACAGGGAACATAATGAAATATAAAAAATACAAACACAAGCTACCATCCTACAGTTTGGCAACATATAACTGGACCTTTGCCTCTCAACAATGAAGAGCGTAACAGTAATGCCTATTGATTATCAATTCCAACGGTATGATACTGTACAGTGGTGCAATAAATACTGCACATAAATGTATGAAACACTTTCTGATACAAAAATATTACTGTAATGCAACAAACTTTGCATTTGAACAAAAACAATCTATAAACACCAAAAGATAGTCATGATACAATACATAAACAATTAACATATAAAGAAATAAATAATTTGGAAACAGGTGCAAACAACAACAAAAACATTTTTGCGATATTGCCTTAACACGACAAGATTTCCTTTTTTTACATTCGGGCTTAGCAGCACAGCTTCCCTTTTTCTTCGTTCCACAGTGACAGACAGACGCGTTCTGGTGTCTGTTCAGTCGTCTGCATATGTTGAGGAAACACAGCGTGGTTCTCCAGTCATCTGCTGCCTCCATGTGGACAGTAGTTTCACTTCGTAAATGTCACACAGTCTGCTCCTAGCTGATCTTTTGCAGCAGTTTCTCTTCTATCAGTTCAAACTGCACACTGACGGACATTTCTGCGATGAACTGGTCACAGCCTTCCTTGGTCACCTGTTTGCAGTATCGCAGGTCGATGTGACAGACGCTCCCACAGCGCTTGAAGTAGGTCAGTGACTGGTCAGTGACTCTGTTACAGACTGCAAGGAGAAACCGTGTTAAGAGAAAAAGAAACAAATTAAGCGTAACGGGTCACCGGTACTGAAAAAAGCTATGACAAGCAGGGATTAATCAACACTGTAGATATCACAAGACGTGAAAGCAAAAAGGTTAAGAATGGTGAGAAGTGTTTGAATTTGGACACAGAAAGCCAAAATGCATTTGCCCCTTGGTTTTGATTTAATGCTTTCCCTAAATCGATGGTATTCCTGAGAGTCAAAAAGAGTCTGACTTTAATGGCATGACAAGCCAAAGACATACAACCTCTCTAAAACCCTCATCAGAGTTATTACAGGATTGTTGTATTGAACTTATTTTAACTAAGATGCACATTTTAACTATTGCACTGCAAAGAACTGTAGGTGTTTGGATTTTTATATATTTTTTAATCCATTAGAGCTTTAGGTCAAGGATAAAAAGACGACTAATGGAAAAGAAAACAGACAATACAATAAGGGACATTATTTCATAAACCACATTTTTTTTATGCAAAAATGTCAGAAATAGTTTTTTCAGCATTAAAAAGTAAAGATTTCCTGTTTTTATGAATGAATATCTTTGGGTTTTGGAACAACGAAACAACTTTGGGAAGCTGGAATGGCTTCAGTAGTAGTTTCATTTGTTAAAATTTTAGAAAAATACATGAATTTACCTAAAAATGTGGCTAAATGTGCTTCATTTTACAATTGCCACAAGGAAGGTGGAAGGTAGTAAATTGCTTGAAAAACTACATGCGTACTTTGTATAATGCTCTGCAGAATTGTACATTATTTTGTTACCTTAGAGAGAAAACGTTCCAATTACATCTATGGAATTGATGTCTGAATTTAACGGATCCATTATCCACCGTGACATCAATTAGGAATGTTGAATTTAGCCACTAGGGGGAGCAAGTCAAATGCAGGCGGACTTACAGCCAACAAAGACAGGCTCCTACCTGACAGGTTGATGTCAGTGAGCGAGTCTCTTGTGGTTGTTCCTGCCGCAGTCAGGATGTTGACTGACTGGTCCGTGACATGGTTGCAGTAGCTCAGGTCCAGCTTGGACAGCGAGGGCATGTAGCGTATGAGGAGGCGCAGAGAGGTGTCCGTGATGTCCAGGCCGGCCAGCCGCAGGTCCTCGACGTTACGCAGCTTGCTCCTGTTGTCCAACTGACCTGAAAGTTAGCAACAAAAAAAAAAGAGGATGAATAATTAATAATTCTGTAACAACTTCATCTTATGCCATTGACCTCCACTCACATCAACCCTGCGCCACTGGGTGAGATGTTCCCTCATTAAGATAAAGATGGACTTGGTAGTTTATTGTGAGTTAATCCCACATAACCATAAAGCTTTAATCACTAGATGACTAATTTAGTAATAATCCGCCGCTAAAAATAGTTGAAAATACACACAGCGTTTACTCCTATTTGAGTAATGTTTGCAAAAAAACTGCAGAGCCTCTTCGGAACCATTTTTAAATATAAATCTAATGCGCACAATATTCACTCTAATTATTATCATACTACTCCCTCTTGTTTTCAGCCACTGAATTCTCTGATAAGACAATCTCTGAGATTCATTCATTTTCATTTCATAACAATGTGTATGTTTTGTATGATTCCTACAAACAGAAGGGCCTTTAATATTTAATAGTTGATACCATCAAACCAGCAACTCTAACTCTTCTTTGAATCTGCATACATGTTAAATACATTCTTCGTAATACAATTATCTCTCTCACATATAAATAAGACTATGTAAAAAATATGCTACTTCAAATGTTTCCATGAGTATATTCTCTGTATGTATGTAAGGGATCAGTCAGAATAACTGGTTTCCACACTGTGTGTGAATGGCAGGCTGGTACCTGGCCTGTTATCTGTAGGAGGAGACAGCAGGTCCCTCATCTGGGCGTCTTTCAGTCCTTCGACCCACTGAACATCCAGAGTCCGCAGGAGAGGACAGCTTGAGGTGCAGAGAGCAGAGACCGCCACCCAGGAGCAACCTGACAGCAGCAGCACCCGCAGACCTGAAGGGACAGCGAGGACAAACAGAACCTAATGTTGGACACTTTCTACAATGTTACAGGAAACATAAAACGCTGGAACCAGGTCAGCAAAGCCAAGAGTGATGATGATTCAATACATTTTTTGGCCAAATCTTCTGGGAGTGCATCCTGTTTTCTACTGACGATGTTGAATATTTAAGATCCGATATACAGTATGATGTGTGGGGATGATTTCTTAAAACAAATATTTAAGGGTTTGCCTGTCTACTACTACTACTACGCTACAATACAATGCTTTTCTGTAAATGTCATAAAGTCTCTTCTTTGTGGCCAGAGGCAGTGTCCCTGCAAACTAAAAATAATGCAGACTCACATTCAGTCTGTTGAAGGTGACCTATTTTTCAGCTTTTCACCGTCTCCAGGGTTTTAGTTAAAGTGAGCTCACAAAATACACCCACACAGTGAGTACTTTTGTCTAATTAGCTTAGTGATCCAGCACAGACATTTAGAAGAAAAGCATCCATCTTTATTCAGGAGGCTCTGGGGATATAATTATCCAGTTGGAGGCACCATATGGTCCCATTTGGGAATTTAGCTTAAAAAAAAATGTGCCCATGCAACGTAAACACACCATTTTTATTTATCAATCCTTGGAACAGTCATTTTACTGACATCAGTACATACTTTTTTCCAGACTACATCAGTGCAAATAAGTGAGTAAGAACACACTTAAACTGAAAATGTGAATGAGTGTAATGTTTTCCTCATATCTGTAAATTGGGAATCTGGGGACCTGTAATTGGGAAAAGTTACTACATGAGCTAATGCATAATGTCTAGGTTGAATTAAGTTAATTATACTTTTTTTCTGGATTTTTCCTTAATTATAACCCTCATTTGAAACTTCTTCATTTTTCATAACAGTTAATCCTTTCACCCAAACTCATATAATTATGTAGTGAGATTAAATGTCAAAGCCATTAGATCTTACTCATTTATAATGCATCACTGGTTTTAATCACCCATCTGCTTCTTGTGATATTTAAAACACAGCAACACTGTCCACAATAGCACTCTCATCTTCCTCCAAAAGGATCTAATTTGTTGCCTTTTCATTCTCAACTCAAATCTAGTGCAATGTTTCGCTGGTTGAAAGTATTTACCTGGCAGTCTGTTGATGAGCCAACTAAGTTGTTTTTTGGAGATGTTGGTCCAGCTCAGGTCCAGAGCCACCGGCTGCCTGCGGATGATCCCGCTCAGCATGAGAGGAGTGATGGACTTACACCTGTTCAGATTGATGTGCTTCCAGAGCCTCTTGTCACAGCACCTGGTCAGAAAAACAGCACATATTTAAAGGGGAGCTAATATGCAAATGTTCAGGTTCATTATTGGATTTTGTGTTTACATGCCTCAATGTTCCAAAATCTCTTTATTTTTTCTCATACTGCCTGTGCTGCAGCACGTCTGTTCACCCTCTGTCTGAAACCAGAGCCCAGTCTGCTCTGATTGGTTAGCTGGCTCGCTCAATTGTGATTAGTCAAACACTTAGAGATGTCCCACCTGTTAGCCTATCATGTACAATGTGTTGGAGTGCTAGCCAATAGAAGAGCAAGTGTTACATAGTGATATCACTATGTTCAGGAAGTAAACAAAGGAGTCCTATTAAGGCTGGGGGGTGGGGGGGAGTGTTTGGGAGAGGGAACTTTGGGATTGTAGCCTATGCAGTCCATTTACATGCTTTGAGAACGTAAGTAACGAAGGGCCTCTTTAATGTAAAATTGTGGTATGCTGTTTGTGTGTTTAAACTGCGAAAGACATCTGAAACTCACCATCTGTTCCACGTCCTGCAGACACGCATGCACACGCAAAGATCTCTGTGAGTCAAATGACTGAAAACTGTCATCCACATCTCTCTGCGCATCACGTGTGTTTCTCCGTCGTTCAGCGAGAGTCTGTCCGGCGGGGGGCTAATGGGAGGAGGACGGATCACATGGCGCTCCATTTGGATGCATTTCGGCGGGGACCTGCAGGGGAGTGGGCGGGGGCATATCGGAGTGATCTGGGTGCCCCTGTTCCAGCCGAGCGGCGAGTAACCTCGCGTCGTATCATTCGGCTCTCGCCCCCTGTGTCGCAGCCAGTCGCCCAGATCACTGCCGCCATTATTAAGAGGCCATCTCGGCTTTTGCTCATCCACCTCGTTCTCAGGCTCGGTTTTTACAGGCCTGTGGTTTTGATTGGCCAGACTGTCCTCGGTTTTCAGTGGCCGTCTGTTTTGATTGGTCAAACCCTCCTCAGTTTTAAGGGCCCTGCGGCTCTGATTAGTGGTTAAGTCCTCTGTTTTTAAGGGTTTGCGATTCTGATTGGTCATTGAGTCCTCTTTCTTGAGTTGTCGTCTGTTGTGAATGGCTGAGCTGTCCTCTGTCTTCACCGAGCCGTGGTTCTGGTCTGCTGCCTTGGGAGTCTCCGGTTTAAACTCTTTGCTCAGCTCCTTGTTGGGGAGCCGTCGTCGCTGATGGCGAGCTTTCAGCTGAGCGTCTCCTGAGTCGCTGCTTGGTCCCGCTCTGGGAGAGTTTGAGGTTTGTTCACTTTCTCTGATCGCAGATGTTCTTAGCAGGGGACTTAACAGGAATTTGGCTTTGTCCTCTGCAC